>NC_140166.1:141327697-141424818 GCF_963971535.1 Notolepis coatsorum | reverse complement strand
CCTTCACAGAGACAGTAGTTACCTTCACAGAGACAGTAGTTACCTTCACACAGACAGTAGTTACCTTCACAGAGACAGTAGTTACCTTCACAGAGACAGTAGTTACCTTCACACAGACAGTAGTTACCTTCACAGAGACAGTAGTTACCTTCACAGAGACAGTAGTTACCTTCAACAGAGACAGTAGTTACCTTCACAGAGACAGTAGTTACCTTCACAGAGACAGTAGTTACCTTCACAGAGACAGTAGTTACCTTCACAGAGACAGTAGTTACCTTCACAGAGACAGTAGTTACCTTCACAGAGACAGTAGTTACCTTCACAGAGACAGTAGTTACCTTCACAGAGACAGTAGTTACCTTCACAGAGACAGTAGTTACCTTCACAGAGACAGTAGTTACCTTCACACAGACAGTAGTTACCTTCACAGAGACAGTAGTTACCTTCACAGAGACAGTAGTTACCTTCACAGAGACAGTAGTTACCTTCACAGAGACAGTAGTTACCTTCACAGAGACAGTAGTTACCTTCACAGAGACAGTAGTTACCTTCACACAGACAGTAGTTACCTTCACAGAGACAGTAGTTACCTTCACAGAGACAGTAGTTACCTTCAACAGAACAGAGACAGTAGTTACCTTCACAGAGACAGTAGTTACCTTCACAGAGACAGTAGTTACCTTCACAGAGACAGTAGTTACCTTCACAGAGACAGTAGTTACCTTCACAGAGACAGTAGTTACCTTCACAGAGACAGTAGTTACCTTCACAGAGACAGTAGTTACCTTCACACAGACAGTAGTTACCTTCACAGAGACAGTAGTTACCTTCACAGAGACAGTAGTTACCTTCACAGAGACAGTAGTTACCTTCACAGAGACAGTAGTTACCTTCACAGAGACAGTAGTTACCTTCACAGAGACAGTAGTTACCTTCACAGAGACAGTAGTTACCTTCACAGAGACAGTAGTTACCTTCACAGAGACAGTAGTTACCTTCACAGAGACAGTAGTTACCTTCACAGAGACAGTAGTTACCTTCACAGAGACAGTAGTTACCTTCACAGAGACAGTAGTTACCTTCACAGAGACAGTAGTTACCTTCACAGAGACAGTAGTTACCTTCACAGAGACAGTAGTTACCTTCACAGAGACAGTAGTTACCTTCACACAGACAGTAGTTACCTTCACACGAGACAGTAGTTACCTTCACAGAGACAGTAGTTACCTTCACAGAGACAGTAGTTACCTTCACACAGACAGTAGTTACCTTCACAGAGACAGTAGTTACCTTCACAGAGACAGTAGTTACCTTCACAGAGACAGTAGTTACCTTCACAGAGACAGTAGTTACCTTCACAGAGACAGTAGTTACCTTCACAGAGACAGTAGTTACCTTCACAAGACAGTAGGTTACCTTCACAGAGACAGTAGTTACCTTCACAGAGACAGTAGTTACCTTCACAGAGACAGTAGTTACCTTCACAGAGACAGTAGTTACCTTCACAGAGACAGTAGTTACCTTCACAGAGACAGTAGTTACCTTCACACAGACAGTAGTTACCTTCACAGAGACAGTAGTTACCTTCACAGAGACAGTAGTTACCTTCACAGAGACAGTAGTTACCTTCACAGAGACAGTAGTTACCTTCACACAGACAGTAGTTACCTTCACAGAGACAGTAGTTACCTTCACAGAGACAGTAGTTACCTTCACAGAGACAGTAGTTACCTTCACAGAGACAGTAGTTACCTTCACACAGACAGTAGTTACCTTCACAGAGACAGTAGTTACCTTCACAGAGACAGTAGTTACCTTCACAGAGACAGTAGTTACCTTCACAGAGACAGTAGTTACCTTCACAGAGACAGTAGTTACCTTCACAAGACAGTAGTTACCTTCACAGAGACAGTAGTTACCTTCACAGAGACAGTAGTTACCTTCACAGAGACAGTAGTTACCTTCACAGAGACAGTAGTTACCTTCACAGAGACAGTAGTTACCTTCACAGACAGTAGTTACCTTCACAGAGACAGTAGTTACCTTCACAGAGACAGTAGTTACCTTCACACAGACAGTAGTTACCTTCACACAGACAGTAGTTACCTTCACAGAGACAGTAGTTACCTTCACAGAGACAGTAGTTACCTTCACAGAGACAGTAGTTACCTTCACAGAGACAGTAGTTACCTTCACAGAGACAGTAGTTACCTTCACACAGACAGTAGTTACCTTCACAGAGACAGTAGTTACCTTCACAGAGACAGTAGTTACCTTCACAGAGACAGTAGTTACCTTCACAGAGACAGTAGTTACCTTCACAGAGACAGTAGTTACCTTCACACAAACATGAGACAGTAGTTACCTTCACAGAGACAGTAGTTACCTTCACAGAGACAGTAGTTACCTTCACAGAGACAGTAGTTACCTTCACACAGACAGTAGTTACCTTCACAGAGACAGTAGTTACCTTCACAGAGACAGTAGTTACCTTCACACAGACAGTAGTTACCTTCACACAGACAGTAGTTACCTTCACAGAGACAGTAGTTACCTTCACAGAGACAGTAGTTCACAGGACAGTAGTTACCTTCACAGAGACAGTAGTTACCTTCACACAGACAGTAGTTACCTTCACAGAGACAGTAGTTACCTTCACACAGACAGTAGTTACCTTCACAGAGACAGTAGTTACCTTCACAGAGACAGTAGTTACCTTCACAGAGACAGTAGTTACCTTCACAGAGACAGTAGTTACCTTCACACAGACAGTAGTTACCTTCACAGAGACAGTAGTTACCTTCACACAGACAGTAGTTACCTTCACAGAGACAGTAGTTACCTTCACAGAGACAGTAGTTACCTTCACAGAGACAGTAGTTCAAGTAGTTACCTTCACAGAGACAGTAGTTACCTTCACACAGACAGTAGTTACCTTCACAGAGACAGTAGTTACCTTCACAGAGACAGTAGTTACCTTCACAGAGACAGTAGTTACCTTCACAGAGACAGTAGTTACCTTCACACAGACAGTAGTTACCTTCACAGAGACAGTAGTTACCTTCACACAGACAGTAGTTACCTTCACAGAGACAGTAGTTACCTTCACAGAGACAGTAGTTACCTTCACACAGACAGTAGTTACCTTCACAGAGACAGTAGTTACCTTCACAGAGACAGTAGTTACCTTCACAGAGACAGTAGTTACCTTCACACAGACAGTAGTTACCTTCACAGAGACAGTAGTTACCTTCACAGAGACAGTAGTTACCTTCACAGAGACAGTAGTTACCTTCACAGAGACAGTAGTTACCTTCACACAGACAGTAGTTACCTTCACAGAGACAGTAGTTACCTTCACAGAGACAGTAGTTACCTTCACACAGACAGTAGTTACCTTCACACAGACAGTAGTTACCTTCACAGAGACAGTAGTTACCTTCACAGAGACAGTAGTTACCTTCACAGAGACAGTAGTTACCTTCACAGAGACAGTAGTTACCTTCACACAGACAGTAGTTACCTTCACAGAGACAGTAGTTACCTTCACAGAGACAGTAGTTACCTTCACAGAGACAGTAGTTACCTTCACAGAGACAGTAGTTACCTTCACAGAGACAGTAGTTACCTTCACAGAGACAGTAGTTACCTTCACAGAGACAGTAGTTACCTTCACAGAGACAGTAGTTACCTTCACAGAGACAGTAGTTACCTTCACAGAGACAGTAGTTACCTTCACAGAGACAGTAGTTACCTTCACAGAGACAGTAGTTACCTTCACAGAGACAGTAGTTACCTTCACAGAGACAGTAGTTACCTTCACAGAGACAGTAGTTACCTTCACAGAGACAGTAGTTACCTTCACAGAGACAGTAGTTACCTTCACAGAGACAGTAGTTACCTTCACAGAGACAGTAGTTACCTTCACAGAGACAGTAGTTACCTTCACAGAGACAGTAGTTACCTTCACAGAGACAGTAGTTACCTTCACAGAGACAGTAGTTACCTTCACAGAGACAGTAGTTACCTTCACAGAGACAGTAGTTACCTTCACAGAGACAGTAGTTACCTTCACAGAGACAGTAGTTACCTTCACAGAGACAGTAGTTACCTTCACAGAGACAGTAGTTACCTTCACACAGACAGTAGTTACCTTCACAGAGACAGTAGTTACCTTCACAGAGACAGTAGTTACCTTCACAGAGACAGTAGTTACCTTCACAGAGACAGTAGTTACCTTCACAGAGACAGTAGTTACCTTCACAGAGACAGTAGTTACCTTCACAGAGACAGTAGTTACCTTCACACAGACAGTAGTTACCTTCACAGAGACAGTAGTTACCTTCACAGAGACAGTAGTTACCTTCACAGAGACAGTAGTTACCTTCACAGAGACAGTAGTTACCTTCACACAGACAGTAGTTACCTTCACAGAGACAGTAGTTACCTTCACAGAGACAGTAGTTACCTTCACAGAGACAGTAGTTACCTTCACAGAGACAGTAGTTACCTTCACAGAGACAGTAGTTACCTTCACAGAGACAGTAGTTACCTTCACAGAGACAGTAGTTACCTTCACAGAGACAGTAGTTACCTTCACACAGACAGTAGTTACCTTCACAGAGACAGTAGTTACCTTCACAGAGACAGTAGTTACCTTCACAGAGACAGTAGTTACCTTCACAGAGACAGTAGTTACCTTCACAGAGACAGTAGTTACCTTCACACAGACAGTAGTTACCTTCACACAGACAGTAGTTACCTTCACAGAGACAGTAGTTACCTTCACAGAGACAGTAGTTACCTTCACAGAGACAGTAGTTACCTTCACAGAGACAGTAGTTACCTTCACAGAGACAGTAGTTACCTTCACAGAGACAGTAGTTACCTTCACAGAGACAGTAGTTACCTTCACAGAGACAGTAGTTACCTTCACACAGACAGTAGTTACCTTCACAGAGACAGTAGTTACCTTCACAGAGACAGTAGTTACCTTCACAGAGACAGTAGTTACCTTCACAGAGACAGTAGTTACCTTCACAGAGACAGTAGTTACCTTCACAGAGACAGTAGTTACCTTCACAGAGACAGTAGTTACCTTCACAGAGACAGTAGTTACCTTCACAGAGACAGTAGTTACCTTCACACAGACAGTAGTTACCTTCACAGAGACAGTAGTTACCTTCACAGAGACAGTAGTTACCTTCACAGAGACAGTAGTTACCTTCACACAGACAGTAGTTACCTTCACAGAGACAGTAGTTACCTTCACACAGACAGTAGTTACCTTCACACAGACAGTAGTTACCTTCACAGAGACAGTAGTTACCTTACCTTCACAGAGACAGTAGTTACCTTCACAGAGACAGTAGTTACCTTCACAGAGACAGTAGTTACCTTCACACAGACAGTAGTTACCTTCACACAGACAGTAGTTACCTTCACAGAGACAGTAGTTACCTTCACAGAGACAGTAGTTACCTTCACAGAGACAGTAGTTACCTTCACAGAGACAGTAGTTACCTTCACACAGACAGTAGTTACCTTCACAGAGACAGTAGTTACCTTCACAGAGACAGTAGTTACCTTCACAGAGACAGTAGTTACCTTCACACAGACAGTAGTTACCTTCACAGAGACAGTAGTTACCTTCACAGAGACAGTAGTTACCTTCACAGAGACAGTAGTTACCTTCACAGAGACAGTAGTTACCTTCACACAGACAGTAGTTACCTTCACAGAGACAGTAGTTACCTTCACACAGACAGTAGTTACCTTCACAGAGACAGTAGTTATCTTCACAGAGACAGTAGTTACCTTCACATAGACAGTAGTTACCTTCACAGAGACAGTAGTTACCTTCACAGAGACAGTAGTTACCTTCACAGAGACAGTAGTTACCTTCACACAGACAGTAGTTACCTTCACAGAGACAGTAGTTACCTTCACACAGACAGTAGTTACCTTCACAGAGACAGTAGTTACCTTCACAGAGACAGTAGTTACCTTCACACAGACAGTAGTTACCTTCACACAGACAGTAGTTACCTTCACAGAGACAGTAGTTACCTTCACAGAGACAGTAGTTACCTTCACACAGACAGTAGTTACCTTCACAGAGACAGTAGTTACCTTCACAGAGACAGTAGTTACCTTCACAGAGACAGTAGTTACCTTCACAGAGACAGTAGTTACCTTCACACAGACAGTAGTTACCTTCACAGAGACAGTAGTTACCTTCACAGAGACAGTAGTTACCTTCACAGAGACAGTAGTTACCTTCACAGAGACAGTAGTTACCTTCACACAGACAGTAGTTACCTTCACAGATACAGTAGTTACCTTCACAGAGACAGTAGTTACCTTCACAGAGACAGTAGTTACCTTCACAGAGACAGTAGTTACCTTCACACAGACAGTAGTTACCTTCACAGAGACAGTAGTTACCTTCACACAGACAGTAGTTACCTTCACAGAGACAGTAGTTACCTTCACACAGACAGTAGTTACCTTCACACAGACAGTAGTTACCTTCACAGAGACAGTAGTACCTTCACACAGACAGTAGTTACCTTCACAGAGACAGTAGTTACCTTCACAGAGACAGTAGTTACCTTCACAGAGACAGTAGTTACCTTCACACAGACAGTAGTTACCTTCACAGACACAGTAGTTACAGTAGTTACCTTCACACAGACAGTAGTTACCTTCACAGAGACAGTAGTTACCTTCACAGAGACAGTAGTTACCTTCACAGAGACAGTAGTTACCTTCACAGAGACAGTAGTTACCTTCACACAGACAGTAGTTACCTTCACAGAGACAGTAGTTACCTTCACAGAGACAGTAGTTACCTTCACACAGACAGTAGTTACCTTCACAGAGACAGTATTTACCTTCACAGAGACAGTAGTTACCTTCACAGAGACAGTAGTTACCTTCACAAGAGACAGTAGTTACCTTCACACAGACAGTAGTTACCTTCACAGAGACAGTAGTTACCTTCACACAGACAGTAGTTACCTTCACACAGACAGTAGTTACCTTCACAGAGACAGTAGTTACCTTCACAGAGACAGTAGTTACCTTCACAGAGACAGTAGTTACCTTCACAGAGACAGTAGTTACCTTCACACAGACAGTAGTTACCTTCACACAGACAGTAGTTACCTTCACAGAGACAGTAGTTACCTTCACAGAGACAGTAGTTACCTTCACACAGACAGAGACAGTAGTTACCTTCACACAGACAGTAGTTACCTTCACAGAGACAGTAGTTACCTTCACACAGACAGTAGTTACCTTCACACAGACAGTAGTTACCTTCACAGAGACAGTAGTTACCTTCACACAGACAGTAGTTACCTTCACAGATACAGTAGTTACCTTCACAGAGACAGTAGTTACCTTCACAGAGACAGTAGTTACCTTCACAGAGACAGTAGTTACCTTCACACAGACAGTAGTTACCTTCACAGAGACAGTAGTTACCTTCACACAGACAGTAGTTACCTTCACAGAGACAGTAGTTACCTTCACACAGACAGTAGTTACCTTCACACAGACAGTAGTTACCTTCACAGAGACAGTAGTACCTTCACACAGACAGTAGTTACCTTCACACAGACAGTAGTTACCTTCACAGAGACAGTAGTTACCTTCACACAGACAGAGACAGTAGTTACCTTCACACAGACAGTAGTTACCTTCACAGAGACAGTAGTTACCTTCACACAGACAGTAGTTACCTTCACACAGACAGTAGTTACCTTCACAGAGACAGTAGTTACCTTCACACAGACAGTAGTTACCTTCACAGATACACTAGTTACCTTCACAGAGACAGTAGTTACCTTCACAGAGACAGTAGTTACCTTCACAGAGACAGTAGTTACCTTCACACAGACAGTAGTTACCTTCACAGAGACAGTAGTTACCTTCACACAGACAGTAGTTACCTTCACAGAGACAGTAGTTACCTTCACACAGACAGTAGTTACCTTCACACAGACAGTAGTTACCTTCACAGAGACAGTAGTACCTTCACACAGACAGTAGTTACCTTCACAGAGACAGTAGTTACCTTCACAGAGACAGTAGTTACCTTCACAGAGACAGTAGTTACCTTCACACAGACAGTAGTTACCTTCACAGACACAGTAGTTACAGTAGTTACCTTCACACAGACAGTAGTTACCTTCACAGAGACAGTAGTTACCTTCACAGAGACAGTAGTTACCTTCACAGAGACAGTAGTTACCTTCACAGAGACAGTAGTTACCTTCACACAGACAGTAGTTACCTTCACAGAGACAGTAGTTACCTTCACAGAGACAGTAGTTACCTTCACACAGACAGTAGTTACCTTCACAGAGACAGTAGTTACCTTCACAGAGACAGTAGTTACCTTCACAGAGACAGTAGTTACCTTCACAGAGTTCTTCACAGAGACAGTAGTTACCTTCACACAGACAGTAGTTACCTTCACAGAGACAGTAGTTACCTTCACACAGACAGTAGTTACCTTCACACAGACAGTAGTTACCTTCACAGAGACAGTAGTTACCTTCACAGAGACAGTAGTTACCTTCACAGAGACAGTAGTTACCTTCACAGAGACAGTAGTTACCTTCACAGAGACAGTAGTTACCTTCACACAGACAGTAGTTACCTTCACACAGACAGTAGTTACCTTCACAGAGACAGTAGTTACCTTCACACAGACAGAGACAGTAGTTACCTTCACACAGACAGTAGTTACCTTCACAGAGACAGTAGTTACCTTCACACAGACAGTAGTTACCTTCACACAGACAGTAGTTACCTTCACAGAGACAGTAGTTACCTTCACAGAGACAGTAGTTACCTTCACAGAGACAGTAGTTACCTTCACAGAGACAGTAGTTTCCTTCACACAGACAGTAGTTACCTTCACACAGACAGTAGTTACCTTCACAGAGACAGTAGTTACCTTCACAGAGACAGTAGTTACCTTCACACAGACAGTAGTTACCTTCACAGAGACAGTAGTTACCTTCACACAGACAGTAGTTACCTTCACAGAGACAGTAGTTACCTTCACACAGACAGTAGTTACCTTCACACAGACAGTAGTTACCTTCACAGAGACAGTAGTTACCTTCACACAGACAGTAGTTACCTTCACAGAGACAGTAGTTACCTTCACAGAGACAGTAGTTACCTTCACAGAGACAGTAGTTACCTTCACACAGACAGTAGTTACCTTCACAGACACAGTAGTTACAGTAGTTACCTTCACACAGACAGTAGTTACCTTCACAGAGACAGTAGTTACCTTCACAGAGACAGTAGTTACCTTCACAGAGACAGTAGTTACCTTCACAGAGACAGTAGTTACCTTCACACAGACAGTAGTTACCTTCACAGAGACAGTAGTTACCTTCACAGAGACAGTAGTTACCTTCACACAGACAGTAGTTACCTTCACAGAGACAGTATTTACCTTCACAGAGACAGTAGTTACCTTCACAGAGACAGTAGTTACCTTCACAGAGACAGAGACAGTAGTTACCTTCACACAGACAGTAGTTACCTTCACAGAGACAGTAGTTACCTTCACACAGACAGTAGTTACCTTCACACAGACAGTAGTTACCTTCACAGAGACAGTAGTTACCTTCACAGAGACAGTAGTTACCTTCACAGAGACAGTAGTTACCTTCACAGAGACAGTAGTTACCTTCACACAGACAGTAGTTACCTTCACACAGACAGTAGTTACCTTCACAGAGACAGTAGTTACCTTCACAGAGACAGTAGTTACCTTCACACAGACAGAGACAGTAGTTACCTTCACACAGACAGTAGTTACCTTCACAGAGACAGTAGTTACCTTCACACAGACAGTAGTTACCTTCACACAGACAGTAGTTACCTTCACAGAGACAGTAGTTACCTTCACAGAGACAGTAGTTACCTTCACAGAGACAGTAGTTACCTTCACAGAGACAGTAGTTTCCTTCACACAGACAGTAGTTACCTTCACACAGACAGTAGTTACCTTCACAGAGACAGTAGTTACCTTCACAGAGACAGTAGTTACCTTCACAGAGACAGTAGTTACCTTCACAGACTCAGTAGTTACCTTCACAGAGACAGTAGTTACCTTCACAGAGACAGTAGTTACCTTCACAGAGACAGTAGTTACCTTCACAGAGACAGTAGTTACCTTCACAGAGACAGTAGTTACCTTCACAGACTCAGTAGTTACCTTCACAGAGACAGTAGTTACCTTCACACAGACAGTAGTTACCTTCACACAGACAGTAGTTACCTTCACACAGACAGTAGTTACCTTCACAGAGACAGTAGTTACCTTCACAGAGACAGTAGTTACCTTCACACAGACAGTAGTTACCTTCACAGAGACAGTAGTTACCTTCACAGAGACAGTAGTTACCTTCACACAGACAGTAGTTACTTCACAGAGACAGTAGTTACCTTCACAGAGACAGTAGTTACCTTCACAGAGACAGTAGTTACCTTCACACAGACAGTAGTTACCTTCACACAGACAGTAGTTACCTTCACAGAGACAGTAGTTACCTTCACAGAGACAGTAGTTACCTTCACAGAGACAGTAGTTACCTTCACAGAGACAGTAGTTACCTTCACACAGACAGTAGTTACCTTCACAGAGACAGTAGTTACCTTCACAGAGACAGTAGTTACCTTCACAGAGACAGTAGTTACCTTCACACAGACAGTAGTTACCTTCACAGAGACAGTAGTTACCTTCACAGAGACAGTAGTTACCTTCACAGAGACAGTAGTTACCTTCACAGAGACAGTAGTTACCTTCACACAGACAGTAGTTACCTTCACAGAGACAGTAGTTACCTTCACACAGACAGTAGTTACCTTCACAGAGACAGTAGTTATCTTCACAGAGACAGTAGTTACCTTCACATAGACAGTAGTTACCTTCACAGAGACAGTAGTTACCTTCACAGAGACAGTAGTTACCTTCACAGAGACAGTAGTTACCTTCACACAGACAGTAGTTACCTTCACAGAGACAGTAGTTACCTTCACACAGACAGTAGTTACCTTCACAGAGACAGTAGTTACCTTCACAGAGACAGTAGTTACCTTCACACAGACAGTAGTTACCTTCACACAGACAGTAGTTACCTTCACAGAGACAGTAGTTACCTTCACAGAGACAGTAGTTACCTTCACACAGACAGTAGTTACCTTCACAGATACAGTAGTTACCTTCACAGAGACAGTAGTTACCTTCACAGAGACAGTAGTTACCTTCACAGAGACAGTAGTTACCTTCACAGAGACAGTAGTTACCTTCACAGATACAGTAGTTACCTTCACAGAGACAGTAGTTACCTTCACAGAGACAGTAGTTACCTTCACAGAGACAGTAGTTACCTTCACACAGACAGTAGTTACCTTCACAGATACAGTAGTTACCTTCACAGAGACAGTAGTTACCTTCACAGATACAGTAGTTACCTTCACAGAGACAGTAGTTACCTTCACAGAGACAGTAGTTACCTTCACAGAGACAGTAGTTACCTTCACACAGACAGTAGTTACCTTCACAGATACACTAGTTACCTTCACAGAGACAGTAGTTACCTTCACAGAGACAGTAGTTACCTTCACAGAGACAGTAGTTACCTTCACACAGACAGTAGTTACCTTCACAGAGACAGTAGTTACCTTCACACAGACAGTAGTTACCTTCACAGAGACAGTAGTTACCTTCACACAGACAGTAGTTACCTTCACACAGACAGTAGTTACCTTCACAGAGACAGTAGTTACCTTCACACAGACAGTAGTTACCTTCACAGAGACAGTAGTTACCTTCACAGAGACAGTAGTTACCTTCACAGAGACAGTAGTTACCTTCACACAGACAGTAGTTACCTTCACAGACACAGTAGTTACAGTAGTTACCTTCACACAGACAGTAGTTACCTTCACAGAGACAGTAGTTACCTTCACAGAGACAGTAGTTACCTTCACAGAGACAGTAGTTACATTCACAGAGACAGTAGTTACCTTCACACAGACAGTAGTTACCTTCACAGAGACAGTAGTTACCTTCACAGAGACAGTAGTTACCTTCACACAGACAGTAGTTACCTTCACAGAGACAGTATTTACCTTCACAGAGACAGTAGTTACCTTCACAGAGACAGTAGTTACCTTCACAGAGACAGAGACAGTAGTTACCTTCACACAGACAGTAGTTACCTTCACAGAGACAGTAGTTACCTTCACACAGACAGTAGTTACCTTCACACAGACAGTAGTTACCTTCACAGAGACAGTAGTTACCTTCACAGAGACAGTAGTTACCTTCACAGAGACAGTAGTTACCTTCACAGAGACAGTAGTTACCTTCACACAGACAGTAGTTACCTTCACACAGACAGTAGTTACCTTCACAGAGACAGTAGTTACCTTCACAGAGACAGTAGTTACCTTCACACAGACAGAGACAGTAGTTACCTTCACACAGACAGTAGTTACCTTCACAGAGACAGTAGTTACCTTCACACAGACAGTACTTACCTTCACACAGACAGTAGTTACCTTCACAGAGACAGTAGTTACCTTCACAGAGACAGTAGTTACCTTCACAGAGACAGTAGTTACCTTCACAGAGACAGTAGTTTCCTTCACACAGACAGTAGTTACCTTCACACAGACAGTAGTTACCTTCACAGAGACAGTAGTTACCTTCACAGAGACAGAGTAGTTACCTTCACAGAGACAGTAGTTACCTTCACAGACTCAGTAGTTACCTTCACAGAGACAGTAGTTACCTTCACAGAGACAGTAGTTACCTTCACAGAGACAGTAGTTACCTTCACAGAGACAGTAGTTACCTTCACAGAGACAGTAGTTACCTTCACAGACTCAGTAGTTACCTTCACAGAGACAGTAGTTACCTTCACACAGACAGTAGTTACCTTCACACAGACAGTAGTTACCTTCACACAGACAGTAGTTACCTTCACAGAGACAGTAGTTACCTTCACAGAGACAGTAGTTACCTTCACACAGACAGTAGTTACCTTCACAGAGACAGTAGTTACCTTCACAGAGACAGTAGTTACCTTCACACAGACATTAGTTATCTTCACAGAGACAGTAGTTACCTTCACAGAGACAGTAGTTACCTTCACAGAGACAGTAGTTACCTTCACAGAGACAGTAGTTACCTTCACAGAGACAGTAGTTACCTTCACACAGACAGTAGTTACCTTCACAGATACAGTAGTTACCTTCACAGAGACAGTAGTTACCTTCACAGATACAGTAGTTACCTTCACAGAGACAGTAGTTACCTTCACAGAGACAGTAGTTACCTTCACAAAGACAGTAGTTACCTTCACACAGACAGTAGTTACCTTCACAGATACACTAGTTACCTTCACAGAGACAGTAGTTACCTTCACAGAGACAGTAGTTACCTTCACAGAGACAGTAGTTACCTTCACACAGACAGTAGTTACCTTCACAGAGACAGTAGTTACCTTCACACAGACAGTAGTTACCTTCACAGAGACAGTAGTTACCTTCACACAGACAGTAGTTACCTTCACACAGACAGTAGTTACCTTCACAGAGACAGTAGTTACCTTCACACAGACAGTAGTTACCTTCACAGAGACAGTAGTTACCTTCACAGAGACAGTAGTTACCTTCACAGCGACAGTAGTTACCTTCACACAGACAGTAGTTACCTTCACAGACACAGTAGTTACAGTAGTTACCTTCACACAGACAGTAGTTACCTTCACAGATACAGTAGTTACCTTCACAGAGACAGTAGTTACCTTCACAGAGACAGTAGTTACCTTCACAGAGACAGTAGTTACCTTCACACAGACAGTAGTTACCTTCACAGAGACAGTAGTTACCTTCACAGAGACAGTAGTTACCTTCACACAGACAGTAGTTACCTTCACAGAGACAGTAGTTACCTTCACAGAGACAGTAGTTACCTTCACAGAGACAGTAGTTACCTTCACAGAGACAGAGACAGTAGTTACCTTCACACAGACAGTAGTTACCTTCACAGAGACAGTAGTTACCTTCACACAGACAGTAGTTACCTTCACACAGACAGTAGTTACCTTCACAGAGACAGTAGTTACCTTCACAGAGACAGTAGTTACCTTCACAGAGACAGTAGTTACCTTCACACAGACAGTAGTTACCTTCACACAGACAGTAGTTACCTTCACAGAGACAGTAGTTACCTTCACAGAGACAGTAGTTACCTTCACACAGACAGAGACAGTAGTTACCTTCACACAGACAGTAGTTACCTTCACAGAGACAGTAGTTAACTTCACACAGACAGTAGTTACCTTCACACAGACAGTAGTTACCTTCACAGAGACAGTAGTTACCTTCACAGAGACAGTAGTTACCTTCACAGAGACAGTAGTTACCTTCACACAGACAGTAGTTACCTTCACACAGGCAGTAGTTACCTTCACAGAGACAGTAGTTACCTTCACAGAGACAGTAGTTACCTTCACAGAGACAGTAGTTACCTTCACACAGACAGTAGTTACCTTCACAGAGACAGTAGTTATCTTCACACAGACAGTAGTTACCTTCACACAGACAGTAGTTAACTTCACAGAGACAGTAGTTACCTTCACAGAGACAGTAGTTACCTTCACAGAGACAGTAGTTACCTTCACAGAGACAGTAGTTACCTTCACAGAGACAGTAGTTACCTTCACACAGACAGTAGTTATCTTCACACAGACAGTAGTTACCTTCACAGAGACAGTAGTTACCTTCACAGAGACAGTAGTTACCTTCACAGAGACAGTAGTTACCTTCACACAGACAGTAGTTACCTTCACACAGACAGTAGTTACCTTCACAGAGACAGTAGTTACCTTCACAGAGACAGTAGTTACCTTCACACAGACAGTAGTTACCTTCACACAGACAGTAGTTACCTTCACAGAGACAGTAGTTACCTTCACAGAGACAGTAGTTACCTTCACAGAGACTGTAGTTACCTTCACACAGACAGTAGTTAACTTCACAGATACAGTAGTTACCTTCACAGAGACAGTAGTTACCTTCACAGAGACAGTAGTTACCTTCACACAGACAGTAGTTACCTTCACAGAGACAGTAGTTACCTTCACACAGAGAGTAGTTACCTTCACAGAGACAGTAGTTACCTTCACAGAGACAGTAGTTACCTTCACAGAGACAGTAGTTACCTTCACACAGACAGTAGTTACCTTCACAGAGACAGTAGTTACCTTCACAGAGACAGTAGTTACCTTCACAGAGACAGTAGTTACCTTCACAGAGACAGTAGTTACCTTCACAGAGACAGTAGTTACCTTCACACAGACAGTAGTTACCTTCACAGAGACAGTAGTTACCTTCACAGAGACAGTAGTTACCTTCACAGAGACAGTAGTTACCTTCACAGAGACAGTAGTTACCTTTACACAGACAGTAGTTACCTTCACAGAGACAGTAGTTACCTTCACACAGACAGTAGTTGCCTTCACAGAGACAGTAGTTACCTTCACACAGACAGTAGTTACCTTCACACAGACAGTAGTTACCTTCACAGAGACAGTAGTTACCTTCACAGAGACAGTAGTTACCTTCACAGAGACTGTAGTTACCTTCACAC
Organism: Notolepis coatsorum; assembly: GCF_963971535.1. Taxonomy (NCBI): domain Eukaryota; kingdom Metazoa; phylum Chordata; class Actinopteri; order Aulopiformes; family Paralepididae; genus Notolepis; species Notolepis coatsorum. The sequence continues at coordinate 141,409,118 of NC_140166.1, read as the reverse complement.
AGACAGTAGTTAACTTCACAGATACAGTAGTTACCTTCACAGAGACAGTAGTTACCTTCACAGAGACAGTAGTTACCTTCACACAGACAGTAGTTACCTTCACAGAGACAGTAGTTACCTTCACACAGAGAGTAGTTACCTTCACAGAGACAGTAGTTACCTTCACAGAGACAGTAGTTACCTTCACAGAGACAGTAGTTACCTTCACACAGACAGTAGTTACCTTCACAGAGACAGTAGTTACCTTCACAGAGACAGTAGTTACCTTCACAGAGACAGTAGTTACCTTCACAGAGACAGTAGTTACCTTCACAGAGACAGTAGTTACCTTCACACAGACAGTAGTTACCTTCACAGAGACAGTAGTTACCTTCACAGAGACAGTAGTTACCTTCACAGAGACAGTAGTTACCTTCACAGAGACAGTAGTTACCTTTACACAGACAGTAGTTACCTTCACAGAGACAGTAGTTACCTTCACACAGACAGTAGTTGCCTTCACAGAGACAGTAGTTATCTTCACAGAGACAGTAGTTACCTTCACAGAGACAGTAGTTACCTTCACAGAGACAGTAGTTACCTTCACAGAGACAGTAGTTACCTTCACACAGACAGTAGTTACCTTCACAGAGACAGTAGTTACCTTCACACAGACAGTAGTTACCTTCACAGAGACAGTAGTTACCTTCACAGAGACAGTAGTTACCTTCACAGAGACAGTAGTTACCTTCACACAGACAGTAGTTACCTTCACACAGGCAGTAGTTACCTTCACAAAGACAGTAGTTACCTTCACAGAGACAGTAGTTACCTTCACAGAGACAGTAGTTACCTTCACACAGACAGTAGTTACCTTCACAGAGACAGTAGTTATCTTCACACAGACAGTAGTTACCTTCACACAGACAGTAGTTAACTTCACAGAGACAGTAGTTACCTTCACAGAGACAGTAGTTACCTTCACAGAGACAGTAGTTACCTTCACAGAGACAGTAGTTACCTTCACAGAGACAGTAGTTACCTTCACACAGACAGTAGTTATCTTCACACAGACAGTAGTTACCTTCACAGAGACAGTAGTTACCTTCACAGAGACAGTAGTTACCTTCACAGAGACAGTAGTTACCTTCACACAGACAGTAGTTACCTTCACACAGACAGTAGTTACCTTCACAGAGACAGTAGTTACCTTCACAGAGACAGTAGTTACCTTCACACAGACAGTAGTTACCTTCACACAGACAGTAGTTACCTTCACAGAGACAGTAGTTACCTTCACAGAGACAGTAGTTACCTTCACAGAGACTGTAGTTACCTTCACACAGACAGTAGTTAACTTCACAGATACAGTAGTTACCTTCACAGAGACAGTAGTTACCTTCACAGAGACAGTAGTTACCTTCACACAGACAGTAGTTACCTTCACAGAGACAGTAGTTATCTTCACACAGACAGTAGTTACCTTCACACAGACAGTAGTTAACTTCACAGAGACAGTAGTTACCTTCACAGAGACAGTAGTTACCTTCACAGAGACAGTAGTTACCTTCACAGAGACAGTAGTTACCTTCACAGAGACAGTAGTTACCTTCACACAGACAGTAGTTATCTTCACACAGACAGTAGTTACCTTCACAGAGACAGTAGTTACCTTCACAGAGACAGTAGTTACCTTCACAGAGACAGTAGTTACCTTCACACAGACAGTAGTTACCTTCACACAGACAGTAGTTACCTTCACAGAGACAGTAGTTACCTTCACAGAGACAGTAGTTACCTTCACACAGACAGTAGTTACCTTCACACAGACAGTAGTTACCTTCACAGAGACAGTAGTTACCTTCACAGAGACAGTAGTTACCTTCACAGAGACTGTAGTTACCTTCACACAGACAGTAGTTAACTTCACAGATACAGTAGTTACCTTCACAGAGACAGTAGTTACCTTCACAGAGACAGTAGTTACCTTCACACAGAGAGTAGTTACCTTCACAGAGACAGTAGTTACCTTCACAGAGACAGTAGTTACCTTCACAGAGACAGTAGTTACCTTCACACAGACAGTAGTTACCTTCACAGAGACAGTAGTTACCTTCACAGAGACAGTAGTTACCTTCACAGAGACAGTAGTTACCTTCACAGAGACAGTAGTTACCTTCACAGAGACAGTAGTTACCTTCACACAGACAGTAGTTACCTTCACAGAGACAGTAGTTACCTTCACAGAGACAGTAGTTACCTTCACAGAGACAGTAGTTACCTTCACAGAGACAGTAGTTACCTTTACACAGACAGTAGTTACCTTCACAGAGACAGTAGTTACCTTGACAGAGACAGTAGTTACCTTCACAGAGACAGTAGTTACCTTCACAGAGACAGTAGTTACCTTCACACAGACAGTAGTTACCTTCACAGAGACAGTAGTTACCTTCACAGAGACAGTAGTTACCTTCACAGAGACAGTAGTTACCTTCACAGAGACAGTAGTTACCTTCACACAGACAGTAGTTACCTTCACAGAGACAGTAGTTACCTTCACACAGACAGTAGTTACCTTCACAGAGACAGTAGTTATCTTCACAGAGACAGTAGTTACCTTCACATAGACAGTAGTTACCTTCACAGAGACAGTAGTTACCTTCACAGAGACAGTAGTTACCTTCACAGAGACAGTAGTTACCTTCACACAGACAGTAGTTACCTTCACAGAGACAGTAGTTACCTTCACACAGACAGTAGTTACCTTCACAGAGACAGTAGTTACCTTCACAGAGACAGTAGTTACCTTCACACAGACAGTAGTTACCTTCACACAGACAGTAGTTACCTTCACAGAGACAGTAGTTACCTTCACAGAGACAGTAGTTACCTTCACACAGACAGTAGTTACCTTCACAGATACAGTAGTTACCTTCACAGAGACAGTAGTTACCTTCACAGAGACAGTAGTTACCTTCACAGAGACAGTAGTTACCTTCACAGAGACAGTAGTTACCTTCACAGATACAGTAGTTACCTTCACAGAGACAGTAGTTACCTTCACAGAGACAGTAGTTACCTTCACAGAGACAGTAGTTACCTTCACACAGACAGTAGTTACCTTCACAGATACAGTAGTTACCTTCACAGAGACAGTAGTTACCTTCACAGATACAGTAGTTACCTTCACAGAGACAGTAGTTACCTTCACAGAGACAGTAGTTACCTTCACAGAGACAGTAGTTACCTTCACACAGACAGTAGTTACCTTCACAGATACACTAGTTACCTTCACAGAGACAGTAGTTACCTTCACAGAGACAGTAGTTACCTTCACAGAGACAGTAGTTACCTTCACACAGACAGTAGTTACCTTCACAGAGACAGTAGTTACCTTCACACAGACAGTAGTTACCTTCACAGAGACAGTAGTTACCTTCACACAGACAGTAGTTACCTTCACACAGACAGTAGTTACCTTCACAGAGACAGTAGTACCTTCACACAGACAGTAGTTACCTTCACAGAGACAGTAGTTACCTTCACAGAGACAGTAGTTACCTTCACAGAGACAGTAGTTACCTTCACACAGTCAGTAGTTACCTTCACAGACACAGTAGTTACAGTAGTTACCTTCACACAGACAGTAGTTACCTTCACAGAGACAGTAGTTACCTTCACAGAGACAGTAGTTACCTTCACAGAGACAGTAGTTACCTTCACAGAGACAGTAGTTACCTTCACACAGACAGTAGTTACCTTCACAGAGACAGTAGTTACCTTCACAGAGACAGTAGTTACCTTCACACAGACAGTAGTTACCTTCACAGAGACAGTATTTACCTTCACAGAGACAGTAGTTACCTTCACAGAGACAGTAGTTACCTTCACAGAGACAGAGACAGTAGTTACCTTCACACAGACAGTAGTTACCTTCACAGAGACAGTAGTTACCTTCACACAGACAGTAGTTACCTTCACACAGACAGTAGTTACCTTCACAGAGACAGTAGTTACCTTCACAGAGACAGTAGTTACCTTCACAGAGACAGTAGTTACCTTCACAGAGACAGTAGTTACCTTCACACAGACAGTAGTTACCTTCACAGAGACAGTAGTTACCTTCACAGAGACAGTAGTTACCTTCACACAGACAGAGACAGTAGTTACCTTCACACAGACAGTAGTTACCTTCACAGAGACAGTAGTTACCTTCACACAGACAGTAGTTACCTTCACACAGACAGTAGTTACCTTCACAGAGACAGTAGTTACCTTCACAGAGACAGTAGTTACCTTCACAGAGACAGTAGTTACCTTCACAGAGACAGTAGTTTCCTTCACACAGACAGTAGTTACCTTCACACAGACAGTAGTTACCTTCACAGAGACAGTAGTTACCTTCACAGAGACAGTAGTTACCTTCACACAGACAGTAGTTACCTTCACAGAGACAGTAGTTACCTTCACACAGACAGTAGTTACCTTCACAGAGACAGTAGTTACCTTCACACAGACAGTAGTTACCTTCACACCGACAGTAGTTACCTTCACAGAGACAGTAGTTACCTTCACACAGACAGTAGTTACCTTCACAGAGACAGTAGTTACCTTCACAGAGACAGTAGTTACCTTCACAGAGACAGTAGTTACCTTCACACAGACAGTAGTTACCTTCACAGACACAGTAGTTACAGTAGTTACCTTCACACAGACAGTAGTTACCTTCACAGAGACAGTAGTTACCTTCACAGAGACAGTAGTTACCTTCACAGAGACAGTAGTTACCTTCACAGAGACAGTAGTTACCTTCACAGAGACAGTAGTTACCTTCACAGAGACAGTAGTTACCTTCACAGAGACAGTAGTTACCTTCACACAGACAGTAGTTACCTTCACAGAGACAGTATTTACCTTCACAGAGACAGTAGTTACCTTCACAGAGACAGTAGTTACCTTCACAGAGACAGAGACAGTAGTTACCTTCACACAGACAGTAGTTACCTTCACAGAGACAGTAGTTACCTTCACACAGACAGTAGTTACCTTCACACAGACAGTAGTTACCTTCACAGAGACAGTAGTTACCTTCACAGAGACAGTAGTTACCTTCACAGAGACAGTAGTTACCTTCACAGAGACAGTAGTTACCTTCACACAGACAGTAGTTACCTTCACACAGACAGTAGTTACCTTCACAGAGACAGTAGTTACCTTCACAGAGACAGTAGTTACCTTCACACAGACAGAGACAGTAGTTACCTTCACACAGACAGTAGTTACCTTCACAGAGACAGTAGTTACCTTCACACAGACAGTAGTTACCTTCACACAGACAGTAGTTACCTTCACAGAGACAGTAGTTACCTTCACAGAGACAGTAGTTACCTTCACAGAGACAGTAGTTACCTTCACAGAGACAGTAGTTTCCTTCACACAGACAGTAGTTACCTTCACACAGACAGTAGTTACCTTCACAGAGACAGTAGTTACCTTCACAGAGACAGAGTAGTTACCTTCACAGAGACAGTAGTTACCTTCACAGACTCAGTAGTTACCTTCACAGAGACAGTAGTTACCTTCACAGAGACAGTAGTTACCTTCACAGAGACAGTAGTTACCTTCACAGAGACAGTAGTTACCTTCACAGAGACAGTAGTTACCTTCACAGACTCAGTAGTTACCTTCACAGAGACAGTAGTTACCTTCACACAGACAGTAGTTACCTTCACACAGACAGTAGTTACCTTCACACAGACAGTAGTTACCTTCACAGAGACAGTAGTTACCTTCACAGAGACAGTAGTTACCTTCACACAGACAGTAGTTACCTTCACAGAGACAGTAGTTACCTTCACAGAGACAGTAGTTACCTTCACACAGACATTAGTTATCTTCACAGAGACAGTAGTTACCTTCACAGAGACAGTAGTTACCTTCACAGAGACAGTAGTTACCTTCACACAGACAGTAGTTACCTTCACACAGACAGTAGTTACCTTCACAGAGACAGTAGTTACCTTCACAGAGACAGTAGTTACCTTCACAGAGACAGTAGTTACCTTCACAGAGACAGTAGTTACCTTCACACAGACAGTAGTTACCTTCACAGAGACAGTAGTTACCTTCACAGAGACAGTAGTTACCTTCACAGAGACAGTAGTTACCTTCACACAGACAGTAGTTACCTTCACAGAGACAGTAGTTACCTTCACAGAGACAGTAGTTACCTTCACAGAGACAGTAGTTACCTTCACAGAGACAGTAGTTACCTTCACACAGACAGTAGTTACCTTCACAGAGACAGTAGTTACCTTCACACAGACAGTAGTTACCTTCACAGAGACAGTAGTTATCTTCACAGAGACAGTAGTTACCTTCACATAGACAGTAGTTACCTTCACAGAGACAGTAGTTACCTTCACAGAGACAGTAGTTACCTTCACAGAGACAGTAGTTACCTTCACACAGACAGTAGTTACCTTCACAGAGACAGTAGTTACCTTCACACAGACAGTAGTTACCTTCACAGAGACAGTAGTTACCTTCACAGAGACAGTAGTTACCTTCACACAGACAGTAGTTACCTTCACACAGACAGTAGTTACCTTCACAGAGACAGTAGTTACCTTCACAGAGACAGTAGTTACCTTCACACAGACAGTAGTTACCTTCACAGATACAGTAGTTACCTTCACAGAGACAGTAGTTACCTTCACAGAGACAGTAGTTACCTTCACAGAGACAGTAGTTACCTTCACAGAGACAGTAGTTACCTTCACAGATACAGTAGTTACCTTCACAGAGACAGTAGTTACCTTCACAGAGACAGTAGTTACCTTCACAGAGACAGTAGTTACCTTCACACAGACAGTAGTTACCTTCACAGATACAGTAGTTACCTTCACAGAGACAGTAGTTACCTTCACAGATACAGTAGTTACCTTCACAGAGACAGTAGTTACCTTCACAGAGACAGTAGTTACCTTCACAGAGACAGTAGTTACCTTCACACAGACAGTAGTTACCTTCACAGATACACTAGTTACCTTCACAGAGACAGTAGTTACCTTCACAGAGACAGTAGTTACCTTCACAGAGACAGTAGTTACCTTCACACAGACAGTAGTTACCTTCACAGAGACAGTAGTTACCTTCACACAGACAGTAGTTACCTTCACAGAGACAGTAGTTACCTTCACACAGACAGTAGTTACCTTCACACAGACAGTAGTTACCTTCACAGAGACAGTAGTTACCTTCACACAGACAGTAGTTACCTTCACAGAGACAGTAGTTACCTTCACAGAGACAGTAGTTACCTTCACAGAGACAGTAGTTACCTTCACACAGACAGTAGTTACCTTCACAGACACAGTAGTTACAGTAGTTACCTTCACACAGACAGTAGTTACCTTCACAGAGACAGTAGTTACCTTCACAGAGACAGTAGTTACCTTCACAGAGACAGTAGTTACCTTCACAGAGACAGTAGTTACCTTCACACAGACAGTAGTTACCTTCACAGAGACAGTAGTTACCTTCACAGAGACAGTAGTTACCTTCACACAGACAGTAGTTACCTTCACAGAGACAGTATTTACCTTCACAGAGACAGTAGTTACCTTCACAGAGACAGTAGTTACCTTCACAGAGACAGAGACAGTAGTTACCTTCACACAGACAGTAGTTACCTTCACAGAGACAGTAGTTACCTTCACACAGACAGTAGTTACCTTCACACAGACAGTAGTTACCTTCACAGAGACAGTAGTTACCTTCACAGAGACAGTAGTTACCTTCACAGAGACAGTAGTTACCTTCACAGAGACAGTAGTTACCTTCACACAGACAGTAGTTACCTTCACACAGACAGTAGTTACCTTCACAGAGACAGTAGTTACCTTCACAGAGACAGTAGTTACCTTCACACAGACAGAGACAGTAGTTACCTTCACACAGACAGTAGTTACCTTCACAGAGACAGTAGTTACCTTCACACAGACAGTACTTACCTTCACACAGACAGTAGTTACCTTCACAGAGACAGTAGTTACCTTCACAGAGACAGTAGTTACCTTCACAGAGACAGTAGTTACCTTCACAGAGACAGTAGTTTCCTTCACACAGACAGTAGTTACCTTCACACAGACAGTAGTTACCTTCACAGAGACAGTAGTTACCTTCACAGAGACAGAGTAGTTACCTTCACAGAGACAGTAGTTACCTTCACAGACTCAGTAGTTACCTTCACAGAGACAGTAGTTACCTTCACAGAGACAGTAGTTACCTTCACAGAGACAGTAGTTACCTTCACAGAGACAGTAGTTACCTTCACATAGACAGTAGTTACCTTCACAGACTCAGTAGTTACCTTCACAGAGACAGTAGTTACCTTCACACAGACAGTAGTTACCTTCACACAGACAGTAGTTACCTTCACACAGACAGTAGTTACCTTCACAGAGACAGTAGTTACCTTCACAGAGACAGTAGTTACCTTCACACAGACAGTAGTTACCTTCACAGAGACAGTAGTTACCTTCACAGAGACAGTAGTTACCTTCACACAGACATTAGTTATCTTCACAGAGACAGTAGTTACCTTCACAGAGACAGTAGTTACCTTCACAGAGACAGTAGTTACCTTCACAGAGACAGTAGTTACCTTCACACAGACAGTAGTTACCTTCACAGATACAGTAGTTACCTTCACAGAGACAGTAGTTACCTTCACAGATACAGTAGTTACCTTCACAGAGACAGTAGTTACCTTCACAGAGACAGTAGTTACCTTCACAAAGACAGTAGTTACCTTCACACAGACAGTAGTTACCTTCACAGATACACTAGTTACCTTCACAGAGACAGTAGTTACCTTCACAGAGACAGTAGTTACCTTCACAGAGACAGTAGTTACCTTCACACAGACAGTAGTTACCTTCACAGAGACAGTAGTTACCTTCACACAGACAGTAGTTACCTTCACAGAGACAGTAGTTACCTTCACACAGACAGTAGTTACCTTCACACAGACAGTAGTTACCTTCACAGAGACAGTAGTTACCTTCACACAGACAGTAGTTACCTTCACAGAGACAGTAGTTACCTTCACAGAGACAGTAGTTACCTTCACAGCGACAGTAGTTACCTTCACACAGACAGTAGTTACCTTCACAGACACAGTAGTTACAGTAGTTACCTTCACACAGACAGTAGTTACCTTCACAGAGACAGTAGTTACCTTCACAGAGACAGTAGTTACCTTCACAGAGACAGTAGTTACCTTCACAGAGACAGTAGTTACCTTCACACAGACAGTAGTTACCTTCACAGAGACAGTAGTTACCTTCACAGAGACAGTAGTTACCTTCACACAGACAGTAGTTACCTTCACAGAGACAGTAGTTACCTTCACAGAGACAGTAGTTACCTTCACAGAGACAGAGACAGTAGTTACCTTCACACAGACAGTAGTTACCTTCACAGAGACAGTAGTTACCTTCACACAGACAGTAGTTACCTTCACACAGACAGTAGTTACCTTCACAGAGACAGTAGTTACCTTCACAGAGACAGTAGTTACCTTCACAGAGACAGTAGTTACCTTCACACAGACAGTAGTTACCTTCACACAGACAGTAGTTACCTTCACAGAGACAGTAGTTACCTTCACAGAGACAGTAGTTACCTTCACACAGACAGAGACAGTAGTTACCTTCACACAGACAGTAGTTACCTTCACAGAGACAGTAGTTAACTTCACACAGACAGTAGTTACCTTCACACAGACAGTAGTTACCTTCACAGAGACAGTAGTTACCTTCACAGAGACAGTAGTTACCTTCACAGAGACAGTAGTTACCTTCACACAGACAGTAGTTACCTTCACACAGGCAGTAGTTACCTTCACAGAGACAGTAGTTACCTTCACAGAGACAGTAGTTACCTTCACAGAGACAGTAGTTACCTTCACACAGACAGTAGTTACCTTCACAGAGACAGTAGTTATCTTCACACAGACAGTAGTTACCTTCACACAGACAGTAGTTAACTTCACAGAGACAGTAGTTACCTTCACAGAGACAGTAGTTACCTTCACAGAGACAGTAGTTACCTTCACAGAGACAGTAGTTACCTTCACAGAGACAGTAGTTACCTTCACACAGACAGTAGTTATCTTCACACAGACAGTAGTTACCTTCACAGAGACAGTAGTTACCTTCACAGAGACAGTAGTTACCTTCACAGAGACAGTAGTTACCTTCACACAGACAGTAGTTACCTTCACACAGACAGTAGTTACCTTCACAGAGACAGTAGTTACCTTCACAGAGACAGTAGTTACCTTCACACAGACAGTAGTTACCTTCACACAGACAGTAGTTACCTTCACAGAGACAGTAGTTACCTTCACAGAGACAGTAGTTACCTTCACAGAGACTGTAGTTACCTTCACACAGACAGTAGTTAACTTCACAGATACAGTAGTTACCTTCACAGAGACAGTAGTTACCTTCACAGAGACAGTAGTTACCTTCACACAGACAGTAGTTACCTTCACAGAGACAGTAGTTACCTTCACACAGAGAGTAGTTACCTTCACAGAGACAGTAGTTACCTTCACAGAGACAGTAGTTACCTTCACAGAGACAGTAGTTACCTTCACACAGACAGTAGTTACCTTCACAGAGACAGTAGTTACCTTCACAGAGACAGTAGTTACCTTCACAGAGACAGTAGTTACCTTCACAGAGACAGTAGTTACCTTCACAGAGACAGTAGTTACCTTCACACAGACAGTAGTTACCTTCACAGAGACAGTAGTTACCTTCACAGAGACAGTAGTTACCTTCACAGAGACAGTAGTTACCTTCACAGAGACAGTAGTTACCTTTACACAGACAGTAGTTACCTTCACAGAGACAGTAGTTACCTTCACACAGACAGTAGTTGCCTTCACAGAGACAGTAGTTACCTTCACACAGACAGTAGTTACCTTCACAGAGACAGTAGTTACCTTCACAGAGACAGTAGTTACCTTCACACAGACAGAGACAGTAGTTACCTTCACACAGACAGTAGTTACCTTCACAGAGACAGTAGTTAACTTCACACAGACAGTAGTTACCTTCACACAGACAGTAGTTACCTTCACAGAGACAGTAGTTACCTTCACAGAGACAGTAGTTACCTTCACAGAGACAGTAGTTACCTTCACACAGACAGTAGTTACCTTCACACAGGCAGTAGTTACCTTCACAGAGACAGTAGTTACCTTCACAGAGACAGTAGTTACCTTCACAGAGACAGTAGTTACCTTCACACAGACAGTAGTTACCTTCACAGAGACAGTAGTTATCTTCACACAGACAGTAGTTACCTTCACACAGACAGTAGTTAACTTCACAGAGACAGTAGTTACCTTCACAGAGACAGTAGTTACCTTCACAGAGACAGTAGTTACCTTCACAGAGACAGTAGTTACCTTCACAGAGACAGTAGTTACCTTCACACAGACAGTAGTTATCTTCACACAGACAGTAGTTACCTTCACAGAGACAGTAGTTACCTTCACAGAGACAGTAGTTACCTTCACAGAGACAGTAGTTACCTTCACACAGACAGTAGTTACCTTCACACAGACAGTAGTTACCTTCACAGAGACAGTAGTTACCTTCACAGAGACAGTAGTTACCTTCACACAGACAGTAGTTACCTTCACACAGACAGTAGTTACCTTCACAGAGACAGTAGTTACCTTCACAGAGACAGTAGTTACCTTCACAGAGACTGTAGTTACCTTCACACAGACAGTAGTTAACTTCACAGATACAGTAGTTACCTTCACAGAGACAGTAGTTACCTTCACAGAGACAGTAGTTACCTTCACACAGACAGTAGTTACCTTCACAGAGACAGTAGTTACCTTCACACAGAGAGTAGTTACCTTCACAGAGACAGTAGTTACCTTCACAGAGACAGTAGTTACCTTCACAGAGACAGTAGTTACCTTCACACAGACAGTAGTTACCTTCACAGAGACAGTAGTTACCTTCACAGAGACAGTAGTTACCTTCACAGAGACAGTAGTTACCTTCACAGAGACAGTAGTTACCTTCACAGAGACAGTAGTTACCTTCACACAGACAGTAGTTACCTTCACAGAGACAGTAGTTACCTTCACAGAGACAGTAGTTACCTTCACAGAGACAGTAGTTACCTTCACAGAGACAGTAGTTACCTTTACACAGACAGTAGTTACCTTCACAGAGACAGTAGTTACCTTCACACAGACAGTAGTTGCCTTCACAGAGACAGTAGTTACCTTCACACAGACAGTAGTTACCTTCACACAGACAGTAGTTACCTTCACAGAGACAGTAGTTACCTTCACAGAGACAGTAGTTACCTTCACAGAGACTGTAGTTACCTTCACACAGACAGTAGTTAACTTCACAGATACAGTAGTTACCTTCACAGAGACAGTAGTTACCTTCACAGAGACAGTAGTTACCTTCACACAGACAGTAGTTACCTTCACAGAGACAGTAGTTACCTTCACACAGAGAGTAGTTACCTTCACAGAGACAGTAGTTACCTTCACAGAGACAGTAGTTACCTTCACAGAGACAGTAGTTACCTTCACACAGACAGTAGTTACCTTCACAGAGACAGTAGTTACCTTCACAGAGACAGTAGTTACCTTCACAGAGACAGTAGTTACCTTCACAGAGACAGTAGTTACCTTCACACAGACAGTAGTTACCTTCACAGAGACAGTAGTTACCTTCACAGAGACAGTAGTTACCTTCACAGAGACAGTAGTTACCTTCACAGAGACAGTAGTTACCTTTACACAGACAGTAGTTACCTTCACAGAGACAGTAGTTACCTTCACACAGACAGTAGTTGCCTTCACAGAGACAGTAGTTATCTTCACAGAGACAGTAGTTACCTTCACAGAGACAGTAGTTACCTTCACAGAGACAGTAGTTACCTTCACAGAGACAGTAGTTACCTTCACACAGACAGTAGTTACCTTCACAGAGACAGTAGTTACCTTCACACAGACAGTAGTTACCTTCACAGAGACAGTAGTTACCTTCACAGAGACAGTAGTTACCTTCACAGAGACAGTAGTTACCTTCACACAGACAGTAGTTACCTTCACACAGGCAGTAGTTACCTTCACAGAGACAGTAGTTACCTTCACAGAGACAGTAGTTACCTTCACAGAGACAGTAGTTACCTTCACACAGACAGTAGTTACCTTCACAGAGACAGTAGTTATCTTCACACAGACAGTAGTTACCTTCACACAGACAGTAGTTAACTTCACAGAGACAGTAGTTACCTTCACAGAGACAGTAGTTACCTTCACAGAGACAGTAGTTACCTTCACAGAGACAGTAGTTACCTTCACAGAGACAGTAGTTACCTTCACACAGACAGTAGTTATCTTCACACAGACAGTAGTTACCTTCACAGAGACAGTAGTTACCTTCACAGAGACAGTAGTTACCTTCACAGAGACAGTAGTTACCTTCACACAGACAGTAGTTACCTTCACACAGACAGTAGTTACCTTCACAGAGACAGTAGTTACCTTCACAGAGACAGTAGTTACCTTCACACAGACAGTAGTTACCTTCACACAGACAGTAGTTACCTTCACAGAGACAGTAGTTACCTTCACAGAGACAGTAGTTACCTTCACAGAGACTGTAGTTACCTTCACACAGACAGTAGTTAACTTCACAGATACAGTAGTTACCTTCACAGAGACAGTAGTTACCTTCACAGAGACAGTAGTTACCTTCACACAGACAGTAGTTACCTTCACAGAGACAGTAGTTATCTTCACACAGACAGTAGTTACCTTCACACAGACAGTAGTTAACTTCACAGAGACAGTAGTTACCTTCACAGAGACAGTAGTTACCTTCACAGAGACAGTAGTTACCTTCACAGAGACAGTAGTTACCTTCACAGAGACAGTAGTTACCTTCACACAGACAGTAGTTATCTTCACACAGACAGTAGTTACCTTCACAGAGACAGTAGTTACCTTCACAGAGACAGTAGTTACCTTCACAGAGACAGTAGTTACCTTCACACAGACAGTAGTTACCTTCACACAGACAGTAGTTACCTTCACAGAGACAGTAGTTACCTTCACAGAGACAGTAGTTACCTTCACACAGACAGTAGTTACCTTCACACAGACAGTAGTTACCTTCACAGAGACAGTAGTTACCTTCACAGAGACAGTAGTTACCTTCACAGAGACTGTAGTTACCTTCACACAGACAGTAGTTAACTTCACAGATACAGTAGTTACCTTCACAGAGACAGTAGTTACCTTCACAGAGACAGTAGTTACCTTCACACAGACAGTAGTTACCTTCACAGAGACAGTAGTTACCTTCACACAGAGAGTAGTTACCTTCACAGAGACAGTAGTTACCTTCACACAGACAGTAGTTACCTTCACAGAGACAGTAGTTACCTTCACAGAGACAGTAGTTACCTTCACAGAGACAGTAGTTACCTTCACAGAGACAGTAGTTACCTTCACAGAGACAGTAGTTACCTTCACACAGACAGTAGTTACCTTCACAGAGACAGTAGTTACCTTCACAGAGACAGTAGTTACCTTCACAGAGACAGTAGTTACCTTCACAGAGACAGTAGTTACCTTTACACAGACAGTAGTTACCTTCACAGAGACAGTAGTTACCTTCACACAGACAGTAGTTGCCTTCACAGAGACAGTAGTTATCTTCACAGAGACAGTAGTTACCTTCACAGAGACAGTAGTTACCTTCACAGAGACAGTAGTTACCTTCACAGAGACAGTAGTTACCTTCACACAGACAGTAGTTACCTTCACAGAGACAGTAGTTACCTTCACACAGACAGTAGTTACCTTCACAGAGACAGTAGATACCTTCACAGAGACAGTAGTTACCTTCACACAGACATTAGTTACCTTCACACAGACAGTAGTTACCTTCACAGAGACAGTAGTTACCTTCACAGAGACAGTAGTTACCTTCACACAGACAGTAGTTACCTTCACAGATACAGTAGTTACCTTCACAGAGACAGTAGTTACCTTCACAGAGACAGTAGTTACCTTCACAGAGACAGTAGTTACCTTCACAGAGACAGTAGTTACCTTCACAGAGACAGTAGTTACCTTCACAGAGACAGTAGTTACCTTCACACAGACAGTAGTTACCTTCACAGAGACAGTAGTTACCTTCACAGATACAGTAGTTACCTTCACAGAGACAGTAGTTACCTTCACAGAGACAGTAGTTACCTTCACAGAGACAGTAGTTACCTTCACACAGACAGTAGTTACCTTCACAGATACACTAGTTACCTTCACAGAGACAGTAGTTACCTTCACAGAGACAGTAGTTACCTTCACAGAGACAATAGTTACCTTCACACAGACAGTAGTTACCTTCACAGAGACAGTAGTTACCTTCACACAGACAGTAGTTACCTTCACACAGACAGTAGTTACCTTCACAGAGACAGTAGTTACCTTCACACAGACAGTAGTTACCTTCACAGAGACAGTAGTTACCTTCACAGAGACAGTAGTTACCTTCACATAGACAGTAGTTACCTTCACACAGACAGTAGTTACCTTCACAGACACAGTAGTTACAGTAGTTACTTTCACACAGACAGTAGTTACCTTCACAGAGACAGTAGTTACCTTCACAG
This sequence comes from Notolepis coatsorum, assembly GCF_963971535.1. Classification (NCBI taxonomy): domain Eukaryota; kingdom Metazoa; phylum Chordata; class Actinopteri; order Aulopiformes; family Paralepididae; genus Notolepis; species Notolepis coatsorum. The sequence goes on along the minus strand of NC_140166.1, from coordinate 141,393,392 downwards.
AGACAGTAGTTACCTTCACAGAGACAGTAGTTACCTTCACAGAGACAGTAGTTACCTCAGAGACAGTAGTTACCTTCACACAGACAGTAGTTACCTTCACAGAGACAGTAGTTACCTTCACACAGACAGTAGTTACCTTCACAGAGACAGTAGTTACCTTCACAGAGACAGTAGTTACCTTCACAGAGACAGTAGTTACCTTCACAGAGACAGATACAGTAGTTACCTTCACACAGACAGTAGTTACCTTCACAGAGACAGTAGTTACCTTCACGCAGACAGTAGTTACCTTCACACAGACAGTAGTTACCTTCACAGAGACAGTAGTTACCTTCACAGAGACAGTAGTTACCTTCACAGAGACAGTAGTTACCTTCACAGAGACAGTAGTTACCTTCACACAGACAGTAGTTACCTTCACACAGACAGTAGTTACCTTCACAGAGACAGTAGTTACCTTCACAGATACAGTAGTTACCTTCACAGAGACAGTAGTTACCTTCACACAGACAGTAGTTACATTCACAGAGACAGTAGTTACCTTCACACAGACAGTAGTTACCTTCACACAGACAGTAGTTACCTTCACAGAGACAGTAGTTACCTTCACAGAGACAGTAGTTACCTTCACACAGACAGTAGTTACCTTCACAGAGACAGTAGTTACCTTCACAGAGACAGTAGTTACCTTCACAGAGACAGTAGTTACCTTCACAGAGACAGTAGTTACCTTCACACAGACAGTAGTTACCTTCACAGAGACAGTAGTTATCTTCACACAGACAGTAGTTACCTTCACACAGACAGTAGTTACCTTCACAGAGACAGTAGTTACCTTCACAGAGACAGTAGTTACCTTCACAGAGACAGTAGTTACCTTCACAGAGACAGTAGTTACCTTCACAGAGACAGTAGTTACCTTCACAGAGACAGTAGTTACCTTCACACAGACAGTAGTTATCTTCACACAGACAGTAGTTACCTTCACAGAGACAGTAGTTACCTTCACAGAGACAGTAGTTACCTTCACAGAGACAGTAGTTACCTTCACAGAGACAGTAGTTACCTTCACAGAGACAGTAGTTAGCTTCACAGAGACAGTAGTTACCTTCACACAGACAGTAGTTACCTTCACAGAGACAGTAGTTACCTTCACAGAGACAGTAGTTACCTTCACAGAGACAGTAGTTACCTTCACACAGACAGTAGTTACCTTCACAGAGACAGTAGTTACCTTCACAGAGACAGTAGTTACCTTCACAGAGACAGTAGTTACCTTCACACAGACAGTAGTTAACTTCACAGAGACAGTAGTTACCTTCACAGAGACAGTAGTTACCTTCACAGAGACAGTAGTTACCTTCACACAGACAGTAGTTACCTTCACAGAGACAGTAGTTACCTTCACACAGACAGTAGTTACCTTCACAGAGACAGTAGTTATCTTCACAGAGACAGTAGTTACCTTCACAGAGACAGTAGTTACCTTCACAGAGACAGTAGTTACCTTCACAGAGACAGTAGTTACCTTCACACAGACAGTAGTTACCTTCACAGAGACAGTAGTTACCTTCACACAGACAGTAGTTACCTTCACAGAGACAGTAGTTACCTTCACAGAGACAGTAGTTACCTTCACAGAGAAGGTAGTTACCTTCACAGAGACAGTAGTTACCTTCACACAGACAGTAGTTACCTTCACACAGACAGTAGTTACCTTCACAGAGACAGTAGTTACCTTCACAGAGACAGTAGTTACCTTCACAGAGACAGTAGTTACCTTCACACAGACAGTAGTTACCTTCACAGAGACAGTAGTTACCTTCACACAGACAGTAGTTACCTTCACAGAAACAGTAGTTACCTTCACACAGACAGTAGTTACCTTCACAGAGACAGTAGTTACCTTCACAGAGACAGTAGTTACCTTCACAGAGAAGGTAGTTACCTTCACAGAGACAGTAGTTACCTTCACACAGACAGTAGTTACCTTCACACAGACAGTAGTTACCTTCACAGAGACAGTAGTTACCTTCACAGAGACAGTAGTTACCTTCACACAGACAGTAGTTACCTTCACAGAGACAGTAGTTACCTTCACAGAGACAGTAGTTACCTTCACAGAGACAGTAGTTACCTTCACAGAGACAGAGTAGTTACCTTCACAGAGACAGTAGTTACCTTCACAGACTCAGTAGTTACCTTCACAGAGACAGTAGTTACCTTCACAGAGACAGTAGTTACCTTCACAGAGACAGAGTAGTTACCTTCACAGAGACAGTAGTTACCTTCACAGACTCAGTAGTTACCTTCACAGAGACAGTAGTTACCTTCACAGAGACAGTAGTTACCTTCACAGAGACAGTAGTTACCTTCACAGAGACAGTAGTTACCTTCACAGAGACAGTAGTTACCTTCACAGACTCAGTAGTTACCTTCACAGAGACAGTAGTTACCTTCACACAGACAGTAGTTACCTTCACAGACTCAGTAGTTACCTTCACAGAGACAGTAGTTACCTTCACACAGACAGTAGTTACCTTCACAGAGACAGTAGTTACCTTCACACAGACAGTAGTTACCTTCACAGAGACAGTAGTTACCTTCACAGAGACAGTAGTTACCTTCACAGAGACAGTAGTTACCTTCACACAGACAGTAGTTACCTTCACAGAAACAGTAGTTACCTTCACACAGACAGTAGTTACCTTCACAGAGACAGTAGTTACCTTCACAGAGACAGTAGTTACCTTCACAGAGAAGGTAGTTACCTTCACAGAGACAGTAGTTACCTTCACACAGACAGTAGTTACTTTCACACAGACAGTAGTTACCTTCACAGAGACAGTAGTTACCTTCACAGAGACAGTAGTTACCTTCACACAGACAGTAGTTACCTTCACAGAGACAGTAGTTACCTTCACAGAGACAGTAGTTACCTTCACAGAGACAGTAGTTACCTTCACAGAGACAGAGTAGTTACCTTCACAGAGACAGTAGTTACCTTCACAGACTCAGTAGTTACCTTCACAGAGACAGTAGTTACCTTCACAGAGACAGTAGTTACCTTCACAGAGACAGTAGTTACCTTCACAGAGACAGTAGTTACCTTCACAGAGACAGTAGTTACCTTCACAGACTCAGTAGTTACCTTCACAGAGACAGTAGTTACCTTCACACAGACAGTAGTTACCTTCACACAGACAGTAGTTACCTTCACACAGACAGTAGTTACCTTCACAGAGACAGTAGTTACCATCACAGAGACAGTAGTTACCTTCACACAGACAGTAGTTACCTTCACAGAGACAGTAGTTACCTTCACAGAGACAGTAGTTACCTTCACACAGACAGTAGTTATCTTCACAGAGACAGTAGTTACCTTCACAGAGACAGTAGTTACCTTCACAGAGACAGTAGTTACCTTCACAGACTCAGTAGTTACCTTCACACAGACAGTAGTTACCTTCACACAGACAGTAGTTACCTTCACAGAGACAGTAGTTACCTTCACAGAGACAGTAGTTACCTTCACACAGACAGTAGTTACCTTCACAGAGACAGTAGTTACCTTCACACAGACAGTAGTTACCTTCACAGAGACAGTAGTTACCTTCACAGAGACAGTAGTTACCTTCACAGAGAAGGTAGTTACCTTCACAGAGACAGTAGTTACCTTCACACAGACAGTAGTTACCTTCACACAGACAGTAGTTACCTTCACAGAGACAGTAGTTACCTTCACAGAGACAGTAGTTACCTTCACACAGACAGTAGTTACCTTCACAGAGACAGTAGTTACCTTCACAGAGACAGTAGTTACCTTCACAGAGACAGTAGTTACCTTCACAGAGACAGAGTAGTTACCTTCACAGAGACAGTAGTTACCTTCACAGACTCAGTAGTTACCTTCACAGAGACAGTAGTTACCTTCACAGAGACAGTAGTTACCTTCACAGAGACAGTAGTTACCTTCACAGAGACAGTAGTTACCTTCACAGACTCAGTAGTTACCTTCACAGAGACAGTAGCTACCTTCACACAGACAGTAGTTACCTTCACACAGACAGTAGTTACCTTCACACAGACAGTAGTTACCTTCACAGAGACAGTAGTTACCTTCACAGAGACAGTAGTTACCTTCACACAGACATTAGTTACCTTCACAGAGACAGTAGTTACCTTCACAGAGACAGTAGTTACCTTCACACAGACATTAGTTATCTTCACAGAGACAGTAGTTACCTTCACAGAGACAGTAGATACCTTCACAGAGACAGTAGTTACCTTCACAGACTCAGTAGTTACCTTCACACAGACAGTAGTTACCTTCACACAGACAGTAGTTACCTTCACAGAGACAGTAGTTACCTTCACAGAGACAGTAGTTACCTTCACACAGACAGTAGTTATCTTCACAGAGACAGTAGTTACCTTCACAGAGACAGTAGTTACCTTCACAGAGACAGTAGTTACCTTCACAGACTCAGTAGTTACCTTCACACAGACAGTAGTTACCTTCACACAGACAGTAGTTACCTTCACAGAGACAGTAGTTACCTTCACAGAGACAGTAGTTACCTTCACACAGACAGTAGTTACCTTCACAGAGACAGTAGTTACCTTCACACAGACAGTAGTTACCTTCACAGAGACAGTAGTTACCTTCACAGAGACAGTAGTTACCTTCACAGAGAAGGTAGTTACCTTCACAGAGACAGTAGTTACCTTCACACAGACAGTAGTTACCTTCACACAGACAGTAGTTACCTTCACATAGACAGTAGTTACCTTCACAGAGACAGTAGTTACCTTCACACAGACAGTAGTTACCTTCACAGAGACAGTAGTTACCTTCACAGAGACAGTAGTTACCTTCACAGAGACAGTAGTTACCTTCACAGAGACAGAGTAGTTACCTTCACAGAGACAGTAGTTACCTTCACAGACTCAGTAGTTACCTTCACAGAGACAGTAGTTACCTTCACAGAGACAGTAGTTACCTTCACAGAGACAGTAGTTACCTTCACAGCGACAGTAGTTACCTTCACAGACTCAGTAGTTACCTTCACAGAGACAGTAGTTACCTTCACACAGACAGTAGTTACCTTCACACAGACAGTAGTTACCTTCACACAGACAGTAGTTACCTTCACAGAGACAGTAGTTACCTTCACAGAGACAGTAGTTACCTTCACACAGACAGTAGTTACCTTCACAGAGACAGTAGTTACCTTCACAGAGACAGTAGTTACCTTCACACAGACATTAGTTATCTTCACAGAGACAGTAGTTACCTTCACAGAGACAGTAGATACCTTCACAGAGACAGTAGTTACCTTCACAGACTCAGTAGTTACCTTCACACAGACAGTAGTTACCTTCACACAGACAGTAGTTACCTTCACAGAGACAGTAGTTACCTTCACAGAGACAGTAGTTACCTTCACAGAGACAGTAGTTACCTTCACACAGACAGTAGTTACCTTCACAGAGACAGTAGTTACCTTCACAGAGACAGTAGTTACCTTCACACAGACAGTAGTTACCTTCACACAGACAGTAGTTACCTTCACAGAGACAGTAGTTACCTTCACAGAGACAGTAGTTAAGTAGTTACCTTCACAGAGACAGTAGTTACCTTCACACAGACAGTAGTTACCTTCACAGAGACAGTAGTTACCTTCACACAGACAGTAGTTACCTTCACACAGACAGTAGTTACCTTCACAGAGACAGTAGTTACCTTCACACAGACAGTAGTTACCTTCACAGAGACAGTAGTTACCTTCACACAGACAGTAGTTACCTTCACAGAGACAGTAGTTACCTTCACAGAGACAGTAGTTACCTTCACACAGACAGTAGTTACCTTCACAGAGACAGTAGTTACCTTCACACAGACAGTAGTTACCTTCACAGAGACAGTAGTTACCTTCACACAGACAGTAGTTACCTTCACACAGACAGTAGTTACCTTCACACAGACAGTAGTTACCTTCACACAGACAGTAGTTACCTTCACACAGACAGTAGTTACCTTCACAGAGACAGTAGTTACCTTCACAGAGACAGTAGTTACCTTCACACAGACAGTAGTTACCTTCACAGAGACAGTAGTTACCTTCACAGAGACAGTAGTTACCTTCACACAGACAGTAGTTACCTTCACACAGACAGTAGTTACCTTCACAGAGACAGTAGTTACCTTCACAGAGACAGTAGTTACCTTCACAGAGACAGTAGTTACCTTCACAGAGACAGTAGTTACCTTCACAGAGACAGTAGTTACCTTCACAGAGACAGTAGTTACCTTCACAGAGACAGTAGTTACCTTCACATAGACAGTAGTTATCTGCACAGAGACAGTAGTTACCTTCACAGAGACAGTAGTTACCTTCACAGAGACAGTAGTTACCTTCACAGAGACAGTAGTTACCTTCACAGAGACAGTAGTTACCTTCACAGAGACAGTAGTTACCTTCACACAGACAGTAGTTACCTTCACAGAGACAGTAGTTACCTTCACACAGACAGTAGTTACCTTCACAGAGACAGTAGTTACCTTCACAGAGACAGTAGTTACCTTCACAGAGACAGTAGTTATCTTCACAGAGACAGTAGTTACCTTCACAGAGACAGTAGTTACCTTCACAGAGACAGTAGTTACCTTCACACAGACAGTAGTTACCTTCACATAGACAGTAGTTACCTTCACAGAGACAGTAGTTACCTTCACAGAGACAGTAGTTACCTTCACAGAGACAGTAGTTACCTTCACACAGACAGTAGTTACCTTCACAGAGACAGTAGTTACTTTCACAGAGACAGTAGTTACCTTCACAGAGACAGTAGTTACCTTCACAGAGACAGTAGTTACCTTCACAGAGACAGTAGTTACCTTCACAGAGACAGTAGTTACCTTCACACAGACAGTAGTTACCTTCACAGAGACAGTAGTTACCTTCACAGAGACAGTAGTTACCTTCACAGAGACAGTAGTTACCTTCACACAGACAGTAGTTACCTTCACAGAGACAGTAGTTACCTTCACAGAGACAGTAGTTACCTTCACACAGACAGTAGTTACCTTCACACAGACAGTAGTTACCTTCACAGAGACAGTAGTTACCTTCACACAGACAGTAGTTACCTTCACAGAGACAGTAGTTACCTTCACACAGACAGTAGTTACCTTCACAGAGACAGTAGTTACCTTCACAGAGACAGTAGTTACCTTCACAGAGACAGTAGTTACCTTCACACAGACAGTAGTTACCTTCACAGAGACAGTAGTTACCTTCACAGAGACAGTAGTTACCTTCACAGAGACAGTAGTTACCTTCACAGAGACAGTAGTTACCTTCACAGAGACAGTAGTTACCTTCACACAGACAGTAGTTACCTTCACACAGACAGTAGTTACCTTCACAGAGACAGTAGTTATCTTCACAGAGACAGTAGTTACCTTCACAGAAACAGTAGTTACCTTCACAGAGACAGTAGTTACCTTCACACAGACAGTAGTTACCTTCACAGAGACAGTAGTTACCTTCACAGAGACAGTAGTTACCTTCACAGAGACAGTAGTTACGTTCACACAGACAGTAGTTACCTTCACAGAGACAGTAGTTACCTTCACAGATACAGTAGTTACCTTCACAGAGACAGTAGTTACCTTCACAGAGACAGTAGTTACCTTCACGGAGACAGTAGTTACCTTCACAGAGACAGTAGTTACCTTCACAGAGACAGTAGTTACCTTCACAGAGACAGTAGTTACCTTCACACAGACAGTAGTTACCTTCACAGAGACAGTAGTTACCTTCACAGAGACAATAGTTACCTTCACATAGACAGTAGTTACCTTCACACAGACAGTAGTTACCTTCACAGAGACAGTAGTTACCTTCACAGAGACAGTAGTTACCTTCACAGAGACAGTAGTTACCTTCACACAGACAGTAGTTACCTTCACAGAGACAGTAGTTACCTTCACAGAGACAGTAGTTACCTTCACACAGACAGATACAGTAGTTACCTTCACACAGACAGTAGTTACCTTCACAGAGACAGTAGTTACCTTCACACAGACAGTAGTTACCTTCACACAGACAGTAGTTACCTTCACAGAGACAGTAGTTACCTTCACAGAGACAGTAGTTACCTTCACAGAGACAGTAGTTAATTTCACAGAGACAGTAGTTACCTTCACACAGACAGTAGTTACCTTCACACAGACAGTAGTTACCTTCACAGAGACAGTAGTTACCTTCACAGAGACAGTAGTTACCTTCACACAGACAGTAGTTACCTTCACAGAGACAGTAGTTATCTTCACACAGACAGTAGTTACCTTCACACAGACAGTAGTTACCTTCACAGAGACAGTAGTTACCTTCACAGAGACAGTAGTTACCTTCACAGAGACAGTAGTTACCTTCACAGAGACAGTAGTTACCTTCACACAGACAGTAGTTATCTTCACACAGACAGTAGTTACCTTCACAGAGACAGTAGTTACCTTCACAGAGACAGTAGTTACCTTCACAGAGACAGTAGTTACCTTCACAGAGACAGTAGTTACCTTCACAGAGACAGTAGTTACCTTCACACAGACAGTAGTTACCTTCACAGAGACAGTAGTTACCTTCACAGAGACAGTAGTTACCTTCACACAGACAGTAGTTACCTTCACACTGACAGTAGTTACCTTCACAGAGACAGTAGTTACCTTCACAGAGACAGTAGTTACCTTCACAGAGACAGTAGTTACCTTCACACAGACAGTAGTTAACTTCACAGAGACAGTAGTTACCTTCACAGAGACAGTAGTTACCTTCACAGAGACAGTAGTTACCTTCACAGAGACAGTAGTTACCTTCACAGAGACAGTAGTTACCTTCACAGAGACAGTAGTTACCTTCACACAGACAGTAGTTACCTTCACACAGACAGTAGTTACCTTCACAGAGACAGTAGTTACCTTCACAGAGACAGTAGTTACCTTCACAGAGACAGTAGTTACCTTCACACAGACAGTAGTTACCTTCACAGAGACAGTAGTTACCTTCACAGAGACAGTAGTTATCTTCACAGAGACAGTAGTTACCTTCACACAGACAGTAGTTACCTTCACAGAGACAGTAGTTACCTTCACAGAGACAGTAGTTACCTTCACACAGACAGTAGTTACCTTCACACAGACAGTAGTTACCTTCACAGAGACAGTAGTTACCTTCACACAGACAGTAGTTACCTTCACAGAGACAGTAGTTACCTTCACAGAGACAGTAGTTACCTTCACAGAGACAGTAGTTACCTTCATACAGACAGTAGTTACCTTCACAGACAGTAGTTACCTTCACACAGACAGTAGTTACCTTCACAGAGACAGTAGTTACCTTCACAGAGACAGTAGTTACCTTCACAGAGACACTATTACACTACAACACAGATACTGTTCTATTTCTATGTGACAGTTGTCATGATAAGTCGTTTGGAAGTTTCTACTCTACTTTTAATTGATCTCATATGAAAGTGATTTGACACCAATGTCCTGTAAAGCTACATGTGCAACTACTATACAAGTATATTTAAAGAATATCCTGGATAATCAATACCTGTATCACATGTGTTACATCGACATCACCTGATACCTGTGTGTGTGTGTGTGTGTGTGTGTGTGTGTGTGTGTGTGTGTGTGTGTGTGTGTGTGTGTGTGTGTGTTTAATTAGATACGCATCTTTGCTCGGAAGAAGGCCATAGCAGCAGGTCAGGGAGAGTATGCTCTGAACGTGACGGGACCCATCCTCAGGTTCTTTGAGACATATTACAACTCCACCTACCCTCTGCCCAAGTCTGGTAAGAACAACTTAACCCTAACCCTAACCCTGACCCTAACCCTAACCCTAACCAGCTACCCAATTCTAGTAAGAACACAACATATACTGGCTACAACTTCACATCAGAGCCCCATCAGAACCATTTCATAAACCCTTCAGAACCACTCTAGAACCACTCTAGAACCACTTCAGAACCACTCTAGAACCACTCTAGAACCACTTCAGAACCACTCTAGAACCACTTCAGAACCACTTCAGAACCACTCTAGAACCACTCTAGAACCACTTCAGAACCACTTCAGAACCACTCTAGGACCACTTCAGAACCACTTTAGAACAACTCTAGAACCACTCTAGAACCACTTCAGAACCACTCTAGGACCACTTCAGAACCACTTCAGAACCACTCTAGAACCACTTCAGAACCACTCTAGAACCACTCTAGAACCACTTCAGAACCACTCTAGAACCACTTCAGAACCACTCTAGAACCACTTTATAGCCACCCTAGAACCACTTTATAGCCACCCTAGAACCACTTTAGAACCACTTCAGAACCACTCTAGAACCACTTCAGAACCACTTCAGAACCACTCTAGAACCACTCTAGAACCACTTCAGAACCACTCTAGGACCACTTCAGAACCACTTCACAACCACTCTAGAACCACTCTAGAACCACTTCAGAACAATTCTAGGACCACTTCAGAACCACTTCAGGACCACTCTAGAACCACTCTAGAACCATTTCAGAACCACTCTAGAACCACATCATAACCACTCTAGAACAACTCTAGAACCACTTCAGAACTGCTCTAGAACAACTTCAGAACCACTCTAGAACCACTCTAGAACCATTTTAGAGGCACTCTAGAACCACTTTAGAACCACTTCAGAACCACTTCAGAACCACTTTAGAACCACTCTAGAACCACTTCAGAACCACTCTAGAACCACTTCAGAACCACTTCAGAAACACTTCAGAACCACTCTAGAACTACTTCAGAACCACTTCAGAACCACTCTAGAACTACTTCAGAACCACTTCAGAAACACTTCAGCACCCCTCTAGAACCACTTCAGAACCACTCTAGAACCACTTCAGAACCACTCTAGGACCACTTCAGAACCACTTTAGAACCACTCTAGAACCACTCTAGAACCACTTCAGAACCACTCTAGAACCACTTCAGAACCACTTTAGAGACACTCTAGAACAACTTTAGAGCCACTCTAGAACCACTTTAGAACCACTTCAGAACCACTCTAGAACCACTTCAGAACCACTCTAGAACCACTTCAGAACCACTCTAGAACCACTCAAGAACCACTTTATAACCACTCTAGAACCACTTCAGAACCACTCTAGGACCACTTCAGAACCACTTCACAACCACTCTAGAACCACTCTAGAACCACTTCAGAACCATTCTAGGACCACTTCAGAACCACTTCAGGACCACTCTAGAACCACTCTAGAACCACTTCAGAAGCACTTCAGAACCACTCTAGAACAACTTCAGAACCACTCTAGAACCACTTCAGAACCACTCTAGAACCACTTTAGAGGCACTCTAGAACCACTTTAGAACCACTTCAGAACCACTCTAGAACCACTTCAGAACCACTTCAGAACCACTCTAGAACCACTTCAGAACCACTCTAGAACCACTTCAGAACCACTTCAGAAACACTTCAGAACCACTCTAGAACTACTTCAGAACCACTTCAGAACCACTCTAGAACTACTTCAGAACCACTTCAGCACCCCTCTAGAACCACTTCAGAACCACTCTAGAACCACTCAAGAACCACTTTAGAACCAATCTAGAACCACTTCAGAACCACTCTAGGACCACTTCAGAACCACTTCAGCACCCCTCTAGAACCACTTCAGAACCACTCTAGAACCACTCAAGAACCACTTTATAACCAATCTAGAACCACTTCAGAACCACTCTAGGACCACTTCAGAACCACTTCAGAAACACTTCAGAAACACTTCAGCACCCCTCTAGAACCACTTCAGAACCACTCTAGAACCACTCAAGAACCACTTTAGAACCACTTTAGAGGCACCCTAGAACCACTTCAGAACCACTCTAGAACCACTTCAGAACCACTTCAGAACCACTCTAGAACCACTTTAGAGGCACCCTAGAACCACTTCAGAACCACTCTAGAACCACTTCAGAACCACTTCAGAACCACTCTAGAACCACTTCAGAACCACTCTAGAACCACTTCAGAACCACTTCAGAAACACTTCAGAACCACTCTAGAACTACTTCAGAACCACTTCAGAACCACTCTAGAACTACTTCAGAACCACTTTAGAAACACTTCAGCACCCCTCTAGAACCACTTCACAACCACTTTAGAACCACTTTAGAGGCACTCTAGAACCACTTTAGAACCACTTCAGAACCACTCTAGAACCACTTCAGAACCACTTCAGAACCACTCTAGAACCACTTCAGAACCACTCTAGAACCACTTCAGAACCACTTCAGAAACACTTCAGAAACACTCTAGAACTACTTCAGAACCACTTCAGAACCACTCTAGAACCACTCTAGAACCACTTCAGAACCATTCTAGGACCACTTCAGAACCACTTCAGGACCACTCTAGAACCACTCTAGAACCACTTCAGAAGCACTTCAGAACCACTCTAGAACAACTTCAGAACCACTCTAGAACCACTTCAGAACCACTCTAGAACCACTTTAGATGCACTCTAGAACCACTTTAGAACCACTTCAGAACCACTCCAGAACCACTCTAGAACCACTTCAGAACCACTTCAGAACCACTTCAGAACCACTCTAGAACCACTTCAGAACCACTTCAGAAACACTTCAGAACCACTCTAGAACTACTTCAGAACCACTTCAGAACCACTCTAGAACTACTTCAGAACCACTTCAGCACCCCTCTAGAACCACTTCAGAACCACTCTAGAACCACTCAAGAACCACTTTAGAACCAATCTAGAACCACTTCAGAACCACTCTAGGACCACTTCAGAACCACTTCAGAAACACTTCAGAAACACTTCAGCACCCTTCTAGAACCACTTCAGAACCACTCTAGAACCACTCAAGAACCACTTTAGAACCACTCTAGAACCACTTCAGAACCACTCTAGGACCACTTCAGAACCACTTCAGAACCACTTCAGAACCACTCTAGAACCACTCTAGGACCACTTCAGAACCACTTCAGAACCACTCGAGAATCACTCGAGAACCACTTCAGAACCACTCTAGAACCACCTCAGAACCACTTTAGAACCACTCTACAACCACTTCAGAACCACTCTAGAACAACTTCAGAACCACTCTAGAACCACTCTAGAACCACTTCAGAACCACTCTAGAACCACTTTAGAGGCACCCTAGAACCACTTCAGAACCACTCTAGAACCACTTCAGAACCACTTCAGAACCACTCTAGAACCACTTCAGAACCACTCTAGAACCACTTCAGAACCACTTCAGAAACACTTCAGAACCACTCTAGAACTACTTCAGAACCACTTCAGAACCACTCTAGAACTACTTCAGAACCACTTCAGAAACACTTCAGCACCCCTCTAGAACCACTTCACAACCACTTTAGAACCACTTTAGAGGCACTCTAGAACCACTTTAGAACCACTTCAGAACCACTCTAGAACCACTTCAGAACCACTTCAGAACCACTCTAGAACCACTTCAGAACCACTCTAGAACCACTTCAGAACTACTTCAGAAACACTTCAGAAACACTCTAGAACTACTTCAGAACCACTTCAGAACCACTCTAGAACTACTTCAGAACCACTTCAGAAACACTTCAGCACCCCTCTAGAACCACTTCAGAACCACTCTAGAACCACTCAAGAACCACTTTAGAACCACTCTAGAACCACTTCAGAACCACTCTAGGACCACTTCAGAACCACTTTAGAACAACTCTAGGACCACCACTCTAGAACCACTCTAGAACCACTTCAGAACCATTCTAAAACCACCTCAGAACCACTCTAGAAACACTCTAGAACCACTTTAGAACCACTCTTGAACCACTTCAGAACCACTTCAGAACCACTCTAGATCCACTCTAGAACTACTTCAGAACCACTCTAGAACTACTTCAGAACAACTTCAGAACCACTCTGGAACCACTTCAGAACCACTCTAGAACCACTTCAGAACCACTCTATAACTTATTCAGAACACTATATAACCACTCTAGAACCACTCTAGAACTACTTCATAACCACTTCAGAATCACTCTAGAACCACTTCAGAACCACTCTAGAACAACTCTAGAACCACTTTAGAACCACTTCAGAGCCACTTCAGAACCACTTCAGAACCATTTCAGAACCACTCTAGAACCACTTTAGAACCACTTCAGAGCCACTTCAGAACCACTTCAGAACCACTTCAGAACCACTCTAGAACCACTCTAGAACCACTCTAGAACCACTTGAGAATGCATTTGGAACGACACCAGAAAGATTTCTGAACGGTTGGAATAACAACAGGTGATGCAGGTTGAATAACAACAGGTGTTATACCGCCTCCTCCACTAGACTCCTCCACTAGTCTCCTCTCATCAAGACCTGACTCCTCCACTAGACTCCTCCACTAGACTCCTCCACTAGTGTACTTTGGTACCATGAGGTGCAAGCATAGTCGTAGTACCCTTGAATGAGTGCTCCTGCCAGAGTCTTCAGGGTATTCTTGTTTACCAGAGAGGAGATCCGGTACAAAAATCTAGTTTGTTGGTTGACTTTTTTGTTTACATTGGATGCCATTTTGTCACAGGAAAGATTTGCCTCTAGGATGGAACCCAGGTAATTTCATCTTTCCTTGTGACAATATTGTTACCCAATGTAACTGAGAAGCTGTCGGTCTTGCTGAGTTTGTTATTTGATCCGGTGTAATGATAGTTTGTTATCAGCGAGCCAGGTGCAGATTCTGCCGAGTTCTGAGCTGAGGGTTTTTTCAACCTGTCAGAGACCAGCAGGGCTGAGTCATCCGCGAACAAGAACAAGTTGCAGTCACAGGCTGACGACATGTCATTTGCATAAATTAGGAACAGTAGCGGTCCTAGTATGCTTCCTTGTGGAACACCACAGCTCACTGGGAGGGGGGGATAGGGTACCGTTTACCTCCACCATCTGTTCTCTCCCCTCCAGGTAGGATTGCATCCAGCTCACTGATAAACTATCAAAACCAATTGCTTTTAGCTTGTCAATCAGAATGGAGTGATTGACAGTGTCGTGTCCACCTCTTGTTTGATGTGGTCGTTCAAATAGAGAAGGCATGTGTCAGTGGAGTTGGATGTTCTGAAGCCAGATTGGAATTTGTAGATTCGATTTTTTTCCGCTAGGTACTTTTCGACCTGTTCGTAGACAATTTATTCCATGACTTTTGAGATGGAGGTAAGAATAGAAACAGGGCGGTAGTTGCCTGGGTCTAATTTGCTGCCCTTTTTGTGCAGAGGGGTCACTCTCGCAATTTTGAAGTCCGCTAAAAACTAAATTACAAACATCACAAAACAAACTGATCAGACTACTGCTTGACCTTACTCCTAGAACCCACCTCACCCCTGCCCACTTTGACAACCTAGGATGGCTTAGAGTAGACGACAGAGTACAGCAACTTGCAATGGGCCTGGTCTACAAGATACACTACACGACTATGACTATGTACATGTCAAAATACTTCCCAAAGGTCAGTGAATACCACGACCACAACACCAGAGGGAGCTCCACAAATCATGTTAAACCCAGATTCGGCTCAAACAAGGGACTAAACACGCTTTGCAATTATGCCACATCAATGTGGAACGCCCTACCCAAAGCTGTAAAGGAATTTGAATCCCTACCCACTTTTAAAACCACTCTCAAAGAGCACCTGCGGGAGAGTGCTATTCGAAACTGGCCCCTGTAAATGTCCTAACGCAACCCCCTCCAATGTACAGTAAATGTCCTAAACCAATAATACACAAGACCCTCTTCTTGGGACCAAGTATGTTTTCGTGGATAATCCAATGTACTGTTACCCCATCCCGCCTACCCACCGCCCCCCACCCACCCACCCAACCTCCTCCGATGTACAGTTTCTTTGTCAAATGTATAGAATAAACAGTACTGTATATTTGTAAATATGGTATGTCATAAATGTATAGATGTAGCAGTACTGTCTATCTGTATGTCATGTATGTCATAAATGTCACTATGAATTGAAAATGGGGGACCCTGATGTAAACAAGACAGAAGTCTTTCTCTGGTCTGCATCCCCTTAACAATTGTGTGCATTGAGCTGTACTGTATTGTACCCATTCTACAATCTGTTAATAAAATCGTCAATCAATCAATCAATCAAAACTGTGCTAGCTTATAAAATGACTGTGCTAGCTTAGAAATCCACTGTGCTAGCTTAGAAATGGCTCCTGCAAGTCTCAGAAGGTTAGAACAGGAGAGCGATCAGAAAGATAAACTAGCAGTAATAAACACTGATTAATGTAGATCACTTAACCCTTGTACTGTCAGTTGATTGACAGCCGCTTGCTCTGTGCAGACCAGATAGCCCTGCCAGACTTCAACGCTGGGGCCATGGAGAACTGGGGCCTGATCACCTACAGAGAGACCGCGCTGCTCTATGACAAGGCGTTCTCCTCCAACTCCAACAAGCAGAGAATCGCTGCCATCATCTCCCACGAACTGGCCCACATGGTGCGTTGTCATGGCAGTACTGCTTCACTGTAGCCCTGTCCTCTGTTACAATACACCCCCTGTCCTCTGTTACAATACACCCCCTAGTGTCCTCTCAGTTACAGTACACCCCCTAGTGTCCTCTCAGTTACAGTACACCTCCTGTCCTCTGTTACAATACACCCCCTGTCTGTCTCAGATATAATCCATCTGTCTGTCTGTCTCAGATATAATCCATCTGTCTGTCTGTCTCAGATATAATCCATCTGTCTGTCTCAGATATATTCCATCTGTCTGTCTGTCTCCGATATAATCCATCTGTCTGTCTGTCTCAGATATAATCCATCTGTCTGTCTGTCTCAGATATAATCCATCTGTCTGTCTCAGATATAATCCATCTGTCTGTCTGTCTCAGATATAATCCATCTGTCTGTCTCAGATATAATCCATCTGTCTGTCTGTCTCAGATATAATCCATCTTCCTGTCTGTCTCAGATATAATCCATCTTCATGTCTGTCTCAGATATAATCCACCTGTCTGTCTCAGATATAATCCATCTGTCTGTCTCAGATATAATCCATCTGTCTGTCTCAGATATAAATCACCTGTCTGTCTCAGATATAATCCATCTTCCTGTCTGTCTCAGATATAATCCATCTGTCTGTCTGTCTCAGATATAATCCATCTTCCTGTCTGTCTCAGATATAATCCATCTTCCTGTTTGTCTCAGATATAATCCACCTGTCTGTCTCAGATATAATCCATCTGTCTGTCTCAGATATAATCCATCTGTCTGTCTCAGATATAATCCATCTTCCTGTCTGTCTCAGATATAATCCACCTGTCTGACTGTCTCAGATATAATCCATCTTCCTGTCTGTCTCAGATATAATCCATCTGTCTGTCTCAGATATAATCCATCTGTCTGTCTCATATATAATCCATCTTCCTGAAGGCTACTCTGTCATCTGTCCCCTCCTGTGTGTGTGTGTGTGTGCGTATATTTATATATGTGTGTGTGTGTGTGTGTGTGTGTGTGTGTGTGTGTGTGTGTGTGTGTGTGTGTGTGTGTGTGTGTGTGTGTGTGTGTGTGTGTGTGTGTGTGTGTGTAGTGGTTTGGTAACCTGGTAACCCTGCGCTGGTGGAATGACCTGTGGCTGAACGAAGGCTTTGCCTCCTACGTAGAGTACCTGGGAGCCGACCACGCTGAGCCCTCCTGGAACGTGGTGAGTACCTGGGAGCCGACCACGCTGAGCCCTCCTGGAACGTGGTGAGTACCTGGGAGCCGGCCTCGCTGAGCCCTCCTGGAACGTGGTGAGTACCTGGGGGCCGACCACGCTGAGCCCTCCTGGAACGTGGTGAGTACCTGGGAGCCGGCCTCGCTGAGCCCTCCTGGAACGTGGTGAGTACCTGGGAGCCGGTCTCGCTGAGCCCTCCTGGAACGTGGTGAGTACCTGGGGGCCGACCGACCACGCTGAGCCCTCCTGGAACGTGGTGAGTACCTGGGGGCCGCCCACGCTGAGCCCTCCTGGAACGTGGTGAGTACCTGGGGGCCGACCGACCACGCTGAGCCCTCCTGGAACGTGGTGAGTACCTGGGAGCCGACCACGCTGAGCCCTCCTGGAACGTGGTGAGTACCTGGGGGCCGCCCACGCTGAGCCCTCCTGGAACGTGGTGAGTACCTGGGGGCCGACCGACCACGCTGAGCCCTCCTGGAACGTGGTGAGTACCTGGGGGCCGACCGACCACGCTGAGCCCTCCTGGAACGTGGTGAGTACCTGGGAGCCGGCCTCGCTGAGCCCTCCTGGAACGTGGTGAGTACCTGGGAGCCGGCCTCGCTGAGCCCTCCTGGAACGTGGTGAGTACCTGGGGGCCGCCCACGCTGAGCCCTCCTGGAACGTGGTGAGTACCTGGGGGCCGACCGACCATGCTGAGCCCTCCTGGAACGTGGTGAGTACCTGGGGGCCGACCGACCACGCTGAGCCCTCCTGGAACGTGGTGAGTACCTGGGGGCCGACCGACCACGATGAGCCCTCCTGGAACGTGGTGAGTACCTGGGGGCCGACCGACCACGCTGAGCCCTCCTGGAACGTGGTGAGTACCTGGGGGCCGACCACGCTGAGCCCTCCTGGAACGTGGTGAGTACCTGGGAGCCGGCCTCGCTGAGCCCTCCTGGAACGTGGTGAGTACCTGGGGGCCGACCGGCCACGCTGAGCCCTCCTGGAACGTGGTGAGTACCTGGGGGCCGCCCACGCTGAGCCCTCCTGGAACGTGGTGAGTACCTGGGGGCCGACCGACCACGCTGAGCCCTCCTGGAACGTGGTGAGTACCTGGGGGCCGCCCACGCTGAGCCCTCCTGGAACGTGGTGAGTACCTGGGGGCCGGCCTCGCTGAGCCCTCCTGGAACGTGGTGAGTACCTGGGGGCCGGCCTCGCTGAGGTCATCAGTACAGGCTATAGATGCTTATAGATTTATGTGGTGAGGTCATCAGAACAGGCTATAGATGCTTATAGATTTATGTGGTGAGGTCATCAGTACAGGCTATAGATGCTTATAGATTTATGTGGTGAGGTCATCAGTACAGGCTATAGATGCTTATAGATTTATGTGGTGAGGTCATCAGTACAGGCTATAGATGCTTATAGATTTATGTGGTGAGGTCATCAGTACAGGCTATAGATGCTTATAGATTTATGTGGTGAGGTCATCAGTACAGGCTATAGATGCTTATAGATTTATGTGGTGAGGTCATCAGTACAGGCTATAGATGCTTATAGATATATGTGGTGAGGTCATCAGTACAGGCTATAGATGCGTATAGATTTATGTGGTGAGGTCATCAGTACAGGCTATAGATGCTTATAGATTTATGTGGTGAGGTCATCAGTACAGGCTATAGATGCGTATAGATTTATGTGGTGAGGTCATCAGTACAGGCTATAGATGCTTATATATTTATGTGGTGAGGTCATCAGTACAGGCTATAGATGCTTATAGATTTATGTGGTGAGGTCATCAGTACAGGCTATAGATGTTTATAGATTTATGTGGTGAGGTCATCAGTACAGGCTATAGATGCTTATAGATTTATGTGGTGAGGTCATCAGTACAGGCTATATATGTTTATAGATTTTTATAGATGCTTATATAGATTTAGTAGAATAGATTCATGTGGAATCATTTGGAATGGATTCATAATCAATCAATCATTTACAATCAATATGTTATTGATATTAATATTAGTTGTGCTGAATACCATGCTGGACCTGATTGGAACAGGATATGGACTGATCATTATTAGCTCACCAATACATAGGTAATAAGTAGGGATGCTCGATATTGGCTTTTTTACCGATACCGATATTCCGATATTGTCCAACTCTTAATTTCCGATACCGATATCAACCGATACCGATATATGCAGGGTTTCCCCGTCCAAAAAACTGAATAATTTCAGGTAACTAATAATTTCACTGGATATATATATAACAAATATTGTTATTGTTTTTTTTTGTTTTTAAACCGATACCGATATTTTCCGATATCACATTTTACTGCCGATATCGGCCGATAATATCGGTCGGCCGATAATATCGGACATCCCTAGTAATAAGTAAATATGTATCTTTATTAGCTAATCAATATGTGGGTGATGGGTAAGGAGTTATCTTTGTTAGCTAATCAATATGTGGGTGAATGGTAAGGAGTTAACTTTGTTAGCTAATCAATATGTGAGTGATGGGTAAGGAGTTATCTTTGTTAGCTAATCAATATGTGGGTGAATGGTAAGGAGTTATCTTTGTTAGCTAATCAATATGTGGGTGAATGGTAAGGAGTTATCTTTGTTAGCTAATCAATATGTGGGTGATGGGTAAGGAGTTATCTTTGTTAGCTAATCAATATGTAGGTGAATGGTAAGGAGTTATCTTTGTTAGCTAATCAATATGTGAGTGATGGGTAAGGAGTTAACCAATGATGGAGCATCGCTGTCAGTTGTGTGATAGTAAAGGGCTAACCTTCAGTATTATTGTCACAGTGAAAGGGTTACAGTGTGGCAGTGTGGCAGTGAAAGGGTTACAGTGTGGCAGTGAAAGGGTTACAGTGTGGCAGTGAAAGGGTTAACGCGCGTGTCTCCGCCTGCAGAAGGACATGATCGTGCTGGGGGACGTCCACAGGGTGTTCGCGGTGGACGCTCTGGCCTCCTCACACCCTCTGTCATCGCAGGAGGACGACATCCAGAAACCTGCTCAGATCAGCGAACTGTTTGACGCCATTTCCTACAGCAAGGTACTGCAGCACCTGTCACTCAGACCATAGTCCCTAACCAGAAACAGAGCTCTGGTCCTAACATGCTGTCATCTCTCCCCTCTGCCCCCCCCCTCTCTCTCTCTCTCTCTCTCTCTCTCTCTCTCTCTCTCTCTCTCTCTCTCTCTCTCTCTCTCTCTCTCTCTCTCTCTCTCTCTCTCTCTCTCTCTCCTCGTCTCTCTCTCTCTCTCTCTACCTCGTCTCTCTCTCTCTCTACCTCGTCTCTACCTTGTCTCTCTCTCTCTACCTCGTCTCTCTCTCTCTACCTCGTCTCTCTCTCTACCTCGTCTCTCTCTCTCTCTCTCTCTCTCTACCTCGTCTCTCTCTCTCTACCTCATCTCTCTCTCTCTCTCTACCTTGTCTCTCTCTCTCTACCTCATCTCTCTCTCTCTCTCTACCTCGTCTCTCTCTACCCCGTCTCTCTCTCTCTCCCTTGTCTCTCTCTCTCTCTCTCTCTCTCTCTCTCTACCTCGTCTCTCTCTATCTCTCCAGGGAGCATCAGTTCTGAGGATGCTGTCTGACTTCTTGACTGAAGACGTTTTCAAGAAGGGCCTCAGCGTAAGGACTGCGTTTCTCAGGTCTCAAGGTCTGGTTAGAGACACTTGTATTACAGTAACTATGGAAGGTCTGGTTAGAGACACTAGTATTACAGTAACTATGGAAGGTCTGGTTAGAGACACTTGTATTACAGTAACTATGGAAGGTCTGGTTAGAGACACTTGTGTTACAGTAACTATGGAAGGTCTGGTTAGAGACACTAGTATTACAGTAACTATGGAAGGTCTGGTTAGAGACACTTGTATTACAGTAACTATGGAAGGTCTGGTTAGAGACACTAGTATTACAGTAACTATGGAAGGTCTGGTTAGAGACACTTGTATTACAGTAACTATGGAAGGTCTGGTTAGAGACACTTGTATTACAGTAACTATGGAAGGTCTGGTTAGAGACACTTGTATTACAGTAACTATGGAAGGTCTGGTTAGAGACACTTGTATTACAGTAACTATCGAAGGTCTGGTTAGAGACACTTGTATTACAGTAACTATGGAAGGTCTGGTTAGAGACACTTGTATTACAGTAACTATGGAAGGTCTGGTTAGACACAGATCACATCTGGAGTGACAGGCTTGTTTGGGGATTTAAAGACCTTGGGAGGTGGAGTCTATTGACATGAGAAAGTATTCCCACAAATGTACAAAATAATTAAGAATGCCTTTTGAATGTCCATATTTCATCTAATTGGGAATGTATTTCATGCCATCTCCCTCTGAGACACATATACTGTACGTAGGTATTTCATCAGAGGGCACAGGATCAGACATGTGGTGCCCTAACGAACCACCTAGACACCCTAACCATAGCCCTAAAGAACCACCTAGACACCCTAACCATAGCCCTAACGAACCACCTAGACACCCTAACCATAGCCCTAAAGAACCACCTAGACACCCTAACCATAGCCCTAACGAACCACCTAGACACCCTAACCATAGCCCTAAAGAACCACCTAGACACCCTAACCATAGCCCTAACGAACCACCTAGACACCCTAACCATAGCCCTAACGAACCACCTAGACACTCTAACCATAGCCCTAACGAACCACCTAGACACCCTAACCATATCCCTAACGAACCACCTAGACACCCTAACCATAGCCCTAACGAACCACCTAGACACCCTAACCATAGTCCTAACGAACCACCTAGACACCCTAACCATAGCCCTAACAAACCACCTAGACACCCTAACCATAGCCCTAATGAACCACCTAGACACCCTACCCATAGCCCTAATGAACCACCTAGACACCCTAACCATAGCCCTAACGAACCACCTAGACACCCTAACCATAGTCCTAACGAACCACCTAGACACCCTAACCATAGCCCTAACGAACCACCTAGACACCCTAACCATAGCCCTAACGAACCACCTAGACACCCTAACCATAGCCCTAAAGAACCACCTAGACACCCTAACCATAGCCCTAACGAACCACCTAGACACCCTAACCATAGCCCTAACGAACCACCTAGACATCCTAACCATAGCCCTAAAGTACCACCTAGACACCCTAACCATAGTCCTAAAGAACCACCTAGACACCCTAACCATAGCCCTAAAGAACCACCTAGACATCCTAACCATAGCCCTAAAGAACTACCTAGACACCCTAACCATAGTCCTAACAAACCACCTAGACACCCTAACCATAGCCCTAAAGAACCACCTAGACACCCTAACCATAGTCCTAAAGCATGGATGAACAGATAATTTGCCATTTCTGCTTACATTTTGAATGGATTGAAAGCAAGCTTAGATCACCATCTAAAAGGTTCTTTCTCCATTCTGCAGTCCTACTTGCATGCATTCGCCTACGGAAACACCGTCTACACAGACCTGTGGGTCCACCTGCAAACAGTAAGTATGTTACTTTACTAGAATGAAGTAAAAAATATAATATCATATAACTAATCGAGTAACTGAGGGACTGACCAACTAGCTGGCTGACTGAGTGTTTGGCCATAGCTACAATATATTTCTAAATCTTTTTTAGAAATATATATAAGAACAAAAAACCTGCTTGTCTATATGACGAGATACATTTCACAATAAACAGACACAGTTACTCCACCAGGCATGTGTCAATGGAAAGATGTAATGTAAGGATGCCAAGAACAAATGCAATGAAAAGGACTGTGATGTATAGAGCCATGGCTGCATGGAAATTCCTTACCACCTGCACTAACTAGGGTTGAAGAAAAACAGACATTTAAAAAACACCTTAAAAATCATATAAGAAAGAATGGTACTGTCAGTTAAGTAAACATAGTGGGTGATTGAGAAGATGGGTATGTTTGATTGGTGAACTTAGATATTTTATTATAATATTTGTATGTGTTATTGAGGTGTATTGTATTGTTTTATTGTATTGTATTGATTGTATTGTATTGATTTTATTGTATTGATTTTATTGTATTGTATTGATTTGTGTGGACCCCAGTAATAGTAGCCTATGCCTGTGGCAATGGCTAATGGGGATCTGAATAAACTAAACTAAACTAAATACAACAGCAGCTACAACACTCAGATGCTCTGGTCAGCAGCTACAACACTCAGATGGTCTGGTCAGCAGCTACAACACTCAGATGGTCTGGTCAGCAGCTACAACACTCAGATGGTCTGGTCAGCAGCTACAACACTCAGATGGTCTGGTCAGCAGCTACAACACTCAGATGGTCTGGTCAGCAGCTACAACACTCAGATGGTCTGGTCAGCAGCTACAACACTCAGATGCTCTGGTCAGCAGCTTCAACACTCAGATGGTCTGGTCAGCAGCTACAACACTCAGATGGTCTGGTCAGCAGCTACAACACTCAGATGGTCTGGTCAGCAGCTACAACACTCAGATGGTCTGGTCAGCAGCTACAACACTCAGATGCTCTGGTCAGCAGCTACAACACTCAGATGGTCTGGTCAGCAGCTACAACACTCAGATGGTCTGGTCAGCAGCTACAACACTCAGATGCTCTGGTCAGCAGCTACAACACTCAGATGGTCTGGTCAGCAGCTACAACACTCAGATGGTCTGGTCAGCAGCTACAACACTCAGATGGTCTGGTCAGCAGCTACAACACTCAGATGGTCTGGTCAGCAGCTACAGCACTCAGATGGTCTGGTCAGCAGCTACAACACTCAGATGCTCTGGTCAGCAGCTACAACACTCAGGTGGTCTGGTCAGCAGCTACAACACTCAGATGCTCTGGTCAGCAGCTACAACACTCAGATGGTCTGGTCAGCAGCTACAACACTCAGATGGTCTGGTCAGCAGCTACAACACTCAGATGCTCTGGTCAGCAGCTACAACACTCAGATGCTCTGGTCTGGTCAGCAGCTACAACACTCAGATGGTCTGGTCAGCAGCTACAACACTCAGATGGTCTGGTCTGGTCAGCAGCTACAACACTCAGGTGGTCTGGTCAGCAGCTACAACACTCAGATGCTCTGGTCAGCAGCTACAACACTCAGATGGTCTGGTCTGGTCAGCAGCTACAACACTCAGATGGTCTGGTCAGCAGCTACAACACTCAGATGCTCTGGTCAGCAGCTACAACACTCAGATGGTCTGGTCAGCAGCTACAACACTCAGATGCTCTGGTCAGCAGCTACAACACTCAGATGGTCTGGTCAGCAGCTACAACACTCAGATGGTCTGGTCAGCAGCTACAACACTCAGATGCTCTGGTCTGGTCAGCAGCTACAACACTCAGATGGTCTGGTCAGCAGCTACAACACTCAGATGGTCTGGTCAGCAGCTACAACACTCAGATGGTCTGGTCAGCAGCTACAACACTCAGATGGTCTGGTCAGTAACTACAACACTCAGATGGTCTGGTCAGCATCTACAACACTCAGATGGTCTGGTCAGCAGCTACAACACTCATATGGTCTGGTCAGCAGCTACAACACTCAGATGCTCTGGTCAGCAGCTACAACACTCAGATGGTCTGGTCAGTAACTACAACACTCAGATGGTCTGGTCAGCAGCTACAACACTCAGATGCTCTGGTCTGGTCAGTAGCTACAACACTCAGATGGTCTGGTCAGCAGCTACAACACTCAGATGGTCTGGTCAGCAGCTACAACACTCAGATGGTCTGGTCAGCAGCTACAACACTCAGATGGTCTGGTCAGCAGCTACAACACTCAGATGGTCTGGTCAGCAGCTACAACACTCAGATGGTCTGGTCAGCAGCTACAACACTCAGATGGTCTGGTCAGCAGCTACAACACTCAGGTGGTCTGGTCAGTAGCTACAACACTCAGATGGTCTGGTCAGTAGCTACAGTAGCCTGGGTCCGGCAATAACTTATACTAGAGGCATTCGAGGACATACTCCTCGAATGCCTCTAGGGGGCAGCAGGAACTACAATACCACAACAGAAGAAAGTTGAATAAAGGCTGTTTTTATCTCTTGATTGACAGGCAGTTGAGGCCAATGGGACGGTTCTTCCTACAAGTGTCAACGACATCATGAACCGCTGGGTCCTCCAGATGGGCTTCCCTGTGGTTACCATAACAACCTCTACTGGAGCCATATCCCAGCAACACTTCCTGCTCGACCCGGAGTCCAACGTGACGGCCGTCTCTCCATACAAGTACGTGTTACCATGGCAACCCACCTGAAACACCTTTCCTCAACAACTCTTACGGTAGCTAGGTGCAGTTCTTCTAAGAATGTATTCCTTCCTTCCCTCTGGTAGCTAGGTGCAGTTCTTCTAAAGAATGTATTCCTTCCTTCCCTCTGGTAGCTAGGTGCAGTTCTTCTAAAGAATGTATTCCTTCCTTCCCTCTGGTAGCCAGGTGCAGTTCTTCTAAAGAATGTATTCCTTCCTTCCCCTGGTAGCTAGGTGCAGTTCTTCTAAAGAATGTATTCGTTCCTTCCCTCTGGTAGCTAGGTGCAGTTCTTCTAAAGAATGTATTCCTTCCCTCCCTCTGGTAGCTAGGTGCAGTTCTTCTAAAGAATGTATTCCTTCCTTCCCTCTGGTAGCTAGGTGCAGTTCTTCTAAAGAATATATTCCTTCCCTCCCTCTGGTAGCTAGGTGCAGTTCTTCTAAAGAATGTATTCCTTCCCTCCCTCTGGTAGCTAGGTGCAGTTCTTCTAAAGAATGTATTAATTCCCTCCCTCTGGTAGCTAGGTGCAGTTCTTCTAAAGAATGTATTCCTTCCCTCCCTCTGGTAGCTAGGTGCAGTTCTTCTAAAGAATGTATGTCCATAAGGTTGTGATCATGTTTCTTCGCTCTCCATAGATATGAGTGGATCGTTCCTATTAAGTGGATGAAGACTGGGGTCGTGCAGCCGGCACTGTGGCTGGAGAGGAAGACAGGTAGGAGGAATCAAACGTACCTAAAGCCTGCCCACATTCAAAACCGCCCTTAAAGAGCACCTACGGGAGGCTGCAATTCGAAACTGGCCACCGTAAATGCCCAAAACCCCCACCACCTCCTAATAGACAGTCTCCTCCCCACCGCATGTATATATTCCCTCCCCGCCGTATGTATATTTCCCTCCCACCCACCCACCCCCTCCTAATGTACAGTCCCCTCCCCATCATATGTATATACTCTGTCAGGATCTAGGGGTAACAGTACTGTATATTTGAATACCGCCTATGTCACAAATGTATCAGTACTAAATACCTATATGTCCCTATGCCATAAATGTCATGTATGTTGTGTATGTCATAAATGTCTATATGAATTGAAAATGGGGGACCCTGATGGAAACAAGACAAACGTCTTTCTCAGGTCTGCATCCCCTTAACAATTGTATGTATTGAGCCGTACTGTATTGTACCCATTCTGCAATCTGTTAAATAAAGTTTTCATTCATTCATTCATTCAAGCTGAGTTGTTACTGAGGAAGACAGGTAGGAGGAATCAAACGCACCTAAAGCTGAGTTGTTACTGAAGAAGACAGGTAGGAGGAATCAAACGCACCTAAAGCTGAGTTGTGACTGAAGAAGACAGGTAGGAGGAATCAAACGCACCTAAAGCTGAGTTGTTACTGAGGAAGACAGGTAGGAGGAATCAAACGCACCTAAAGCTGAGTTGTTACTGAAGAAGACAGGTAGGATGAATCAAACGCACCTAAATCGTAGTTGTTACTGAAGAAGACAGGTAGGAGGAATCAAACGCACCTAAAGCTGAGTTGTTACTGAGGAAGACAGGTAGGAGGAATCAAACGCACCTAAAGCTGAGTTGTTACTGAGGAAGACAGGTAGGAGGAATCAAACGCACCTAAAGCTGAGTTGTTACTGAAGAAGACAGGTAGGAGGAATCAAACGCACCTAAAGATGAGTTGTTACAGAAGAAGACAGGTAGCAGGAATCAAACGCACCTAAAGCTGAGTTGTTACTGAGGAAGACAGGTAGCAGGAATCAAACGCAACTAAAGCTGAGTTGTTACTGAAGATGACAGGTAGCAGGAATCAAACGCACCTAAAGCTGAATTGTTACTGAAGAAGACAGGTAGAAGGAATCAAACACACCTAAAGCTGAGTTGTTACTGAAGAAGACAGGTAGGAGGAATCAAACGCACCCAAAGCTGAGTTATTCTGAGGGTTTTGACACTACACTACACTACACTACACTACACTACACTACACAACACTACACTACTCTAGTCTACACTACACTACACTACACTACTCTACACTACACTACACTACACTACACTACACTACACTACACTACTCTACACTACTCTACACTACACTACACTACACTACACTACACTACACTACACTACTCTGCACTACACTACACTACACTACACTACACTACACTACTCTACTCTAGTCTACACTACTCTACACTACACTACACTACTCTACACTACACTACACTACACTACACTACACTACACTACACTACACTACACTACACTACTCTAGTCTGCACTACACTACACTACACTACACTACACTACACTACACTACTCTACTCTAGTCTGCACTACACTACACTACACTACACTACACAACTCTACACTACACTACACTACACAACACTACACAACACTACACTACACTACACTACACTACACTACTCTACACTACACTACACTACACTACACTACTCTACTCTACTCTACACTACACTACACTACACTACACTACACTACACTACACTACACTACACTACTCTACACTACACTACACTACACTACACTACACTACACTACACTACACTACACTACACTACTCTACACTACTCTACACTACACTACACTACACTACACTACACTACTCTACACTACACTACACTACACTACACTACACTACACTACTCTACACTACTCTACACTACACTACACTACACTACACTACACTACACTACTCTACTCTAGTCTACACTACACTACACTACTCTACTCTAGTCTACACTACACTACACTACCCTACTCTACACTACACTACACTAGACTACTCTACTCTAGTCTACACTACACTACACTACACTACACTACACTACACTACTCTACACTACTCTACACTACACTACACTACACCACACTACACTACTCTACACTACACTACACTACACTACACTACACTACACTACACTACACTACAGTACATTACACTACACTACACTACACTACACTACACTACATCACACTACACTACACTACACTACACTACACTACACTACACTACATTACATTACACTACACTACACTACACTACACTACACTACACTACACTACATTACATTACACTACACTACACTACACTACACTACACTACACTACATTACATTACACTACACTACACTACACTACATCACACTACACTACAGGACAGGACAGTGTCTGGTTCCCATCTGTGGTGCTAACTGGTTGTTCTCTCTCTCTGGTGAATGTGCAGACATGTTTGAGTCGATGAAGATGACAGGTGATGATTGGGTCTTGGCCAACCTGAATGTGGTTGGTTACTACAGAGTTAACTATGACCAGGCCAACTGGGCCAAACTTCTCAACGTCCTCAACACCAACCATCAGGTCAGTCCAACACCAAACCCCTAATCCTAACCCTACCTCCATCAGATCAAGCTAGCCCCTAACCCTAACCCTACCTCCATCAGATCAAGCTAGCCCCTAACCCTAACACTACCTCCATCAGATCAAGCTAGCCCCTAACCCTAACACTACCTCCATCAGATCAAGCTAGCCCCTAACCCTAACACTACCTCCATCAGATCAAGCTAGCCCCTAACCCTAACCCTACCTCCATCAGATCAAGCTAGCCCCTAACCCTAACACTACCTCCATCAGATCAAGCTAGCCCCTAACCCTAACACTACCTCCATCAGATCAAGCTAGCCCCTAACCCTAACACTACCTCCATCAGATCAAGCTAGCCCCTAACTCTAACCCTACCTCCATCAGATCAAGCTAGCCCCTAACCCTAACCCTACCTCCATTAGATCAAGCTAGCCCCTAACCCTAACACTACCTCCATCAGATCAAGCTAGCCCCTAACTCTAACCCTACCTCCATCAGATCAAGCTAGCCCCTAACCCTAACCCTACCTCCATCAGATCAAGCTAGCCCCTAACTCTAACCCTACCTCCATCAGATCAAGCTAGCCCCTAACTCTAACCCTACCTCCATCAGATCAAGCTAGCCCTTAACACTAACCCTACCTCCATCAGATCAAGCTAGCCCCTAACTCTAACCCTACCTCCATCAGATCAAGCTAGCCCCTAACCCTAACACTACCTCCATCAGATCAAGCTAGCCCCTAACTCTAACCCTAACTCCATAAGATCAAGCTAGCCCCTAACCCTAACACTACCTCCATCACATCAAGGTCTAACCCCTAACCTTACCTCCATTAATTAATTAACAAAATGTTTACCCTTTCCTTGTACACTGTCCTTGAGTCTGAGAAAGGTGCTTCTCTCTTAAAATCCAATTTATTATTATTATTATTAAGCCAGTCTAGCCCATAACCTTACCTCCATTAAGCCAGTCTAGCCCATAACCTTACCTCCATTAAGCCAGTCTAACCCCTAACCTTACCTCCATTAGGCCAGACAGTCTAGTGACACATTTGTATGTGTTGTTGCAGACTATTCCAGTAATCAACAGAGCCCAGCTGGTGGACGATGCTTTCAACCTGGCCAGGTGAGACCAACCTAACACCTGTCACTCACACAGGCCAGGTGAGACCAACCTAACACCTGTCACTCACACAGGCCAGGTGAGACCAACCTAACACCTGTCACTCACACAGACCAGGTGAGACCAACCTAACACCTGTCACTCACACATGTGAGACCAACCTAACACCTGTCACTCACACAGGTGAGACTAACCTAACACCTGTCACTCACACAGACCAACTCTCCAGACCGAACCACCCTCCTTCACACCACTAGGAGCTGCCCAGTACAACCAGTCTGACACTGTTGACCACTAGGAGCTGCCCAGTACAACCAGTATGACACTGTTGACCACTAGGAGCTGCCCAGTACAACCACAGTAGGAGCTGCCCAGTACAACCACAGTCTGACACTGTTGACCACTAGGAGCTGCCCAGTAGAACCATTCTGACACTGTTGACCACTAGGAACTGCCCAGTACAACCACAGTCTGACACTGTTGACCACTAGGAGCTGCCCAGTAGAACCACAGTCTGACACTGTTGACCACTAGGAGCTGCCCAGTACAACCACAGTCTGACACTGTTGACCACTAGGAGCTGCCCAGTACAACCAGTCTGACGCTGTTGACCACTAGGAGCTGCCCAGTACAACCACATACTGACACTGTTGACCACTAGGAGCTGCCCAGTACAACCAGTCTGACACTGTTGACCGCTAGGAGCTGCCCAGTACAACCACATGCTGACACTGTTGACCACTAGGAGCTGCCCAGTACAACCACAGTCTGACACTGTTGACCGCTAGGAGCTGCCCAGTACAACCACGGTCTGACACTGTTGACCACTAGGAGCTGTCCAGTAGAACCACAGTCTGACACTGTTGACCACTAGGGGCTGCCCAGTACAACCACAGTCTGCCACTGTTGACCACTAGGAGCTGCCCAGTACAACCACAGTCTGACACTGTTGACCACTAGGAGCTGCCAAGTACAACCACAGTCTGACACTGTTGACCACTAGGAGCTGCCCAGTACAACCACAGTATAACACTGTTGACCGCTAGGAGCTGCCCAGTACAACCACAGTCTGACACTGTTGACGACTAGGAGCTGCCAAGTACAACCACAGTCTGACACTGTTGACCACTAGGAGCTGCCCAGTACAACCACAGTCTAACACTGTTGACCGCTAGGAGCTGCCCAGTACAACCACAGTCTGACACTGTTGACCACTAGGAGCTGCCCAGTACAACCACAGTCTGACACTGTTGACCACTAGGAGCTGCCCAGTACAACCACAGTCTGACACTGTTGACCGCTAGGAGCTGCCCAGTACAACCAGTCTGACACTGTTGACCACTAGGAGCTGCCCAGTACAACCACATACTGACGCTGTTGACCACTAGGAGCTGCCCAGTACAACCAGTCTGACACTATTGACCGCTAGAAGCTGCCCAGTACAACCAGTCTGACACTGTTGACCACTAGGAGCTGCCCAGTACAACCACAGTCTGACACTGTTGACCACTAGGAGCTGCCCAGTACAACCACAGTCTGACACTGTTGACCACTATGAGCTGCCCAGTACAACCACAGTCTGACGCTGTTGATCACTAGGAGCTGCCCAGTACAACCAGTCTGACACTGTTGACCACTAGGAGCTGCCCAGTACAACCCGTCTGACACTGTTGACCACTAGGAGCTGCCCAGTACAACCAGTCTGACACTGTTGACCGCTAGGAGCTGCCCAGTACAACCACAGTCTGACACTGTTGACCGCTAGGAGCTGCTCAGTACAACCACAGTCTGACACTGTTGACCACTAGGAGCTGCCCAGTACAACCACAGTCTGACACTGTTGACCACTAGGAGCTGCCCAGTACAACCACAGTCTGACACTGTTGACCACTAGGAGCTGCCCAGTACAACCACAGTCTGACACTGTTGACCACTAGGAGCTGCCCAGTACAACCACAGTCTACCACTGTTGACCACTAGGAGCTGCCCAGTACAACCACAGTCTGACACTGTTGACCACTAGGAGCTGCCCAGTACAACCACAGTCTGACACTGTTGACCACTAGGAGCTGCCCAGTACAACCACAGTCTGACACTGTTGACCGCTAGGAGCTGCCCAGTACAACCACAGTCTGACACTGTTGACCACTAGGAGCTGCCCAGTAGAACCACAGTCTGACACTGTTGACCACTAGGAGCTGCCCAGTACAACCACAGTCTAACACTGTTGATCGCTAGGAGCTGCCCAGTACAACCACAGTCTGACACTGTTGACCACTAGGAGCTGCCCAGTACAACCACAGTCTGACACTGTTGACCACTAGGAGCTGCCCAGTACAACCACAGTCTGACACTGTTGACCGCTAGGAGCTGCCCAGTACAACCAGTCTGACACTGTTGACCACTAGGAGCTGCCCAGTACAACCACATACTGACGCTGTTGACCACTAGGAGCTACCCAGTACAACCAGTCTGACACTATTGACCGCTAGGAGCTGCCCAGTACAACCACAGTCTGACACTGTTGACCACTAGGAGCTGCCCAGTACAACCACAGTCTGACACTGTTGACCACTAGGAGCTGCCCAGTACAACCACAGTCTGACACTGTTGACCACTATGAGCTGCCCAGTACAACCACAGTCTGACGCTGTTGATCACTAGGAGCTGCCCAGTACAACCAGTCTGACACTGTTGACCACTAGGAGCTGCCCAGTACAACCCGTCTGACACTGTTGACCACTAGGAGCTGCCCAGTACAACCAGTCTGACACTGTTGACCGCTAGGAGCTGCCCAGTACAACCACAGTCTGACACTGTTGACCGCTAGGAGCTGCTCAGTACAACCACAGTCTGACACTGTTGACCACTAGGAGCTGCCCAGTACAACCACAGTCTGACACTGTTGACCACTAGGAGCTGCCCAGTACAACCACAGTCTGACACTGTTGACCACTAGGAGCTGCCCAGTACAACCACAGTCTGACACTGTTGACCACTAGGAGCTGCCCAGTACAACCACAGTCTACCACTGTTGACCACTAGGAGCTGCCCAGTACAACCACAGTCTGACACTGTTGACCACTAGGAGCTGCCCAGTACAACCACAGTCTGACACTGTTGACCACTAGGAGCTGCCCAGTACAACCACAGTCTGACACTGTTGACCGCTAGGAGCTGCCCAGTACAACCACAGTCTGACACTGTTGACCACTAGGAGCTGCCCAGTAGAACCACAGTCTGACACTGTTGACCACTAGGAGCTGCCCAGTACAACCACAGTCTAACACTGTTGATCGCTAGGAGCTGCCCAGTACAACCACAGTCTGACACTGTTGACCACTAGGAGCTGCCCAGTACAACCACAGTCTGACACTGTTGACCACTAGGAGCTGCCCAGTACAACCACAGTCTGACACTGTTGACCGCTAGGAGCTGCCCAGTACAACCAGTCTGACACTGTTGACCACTAGGAGCTGCCCAGTACAACCACATACTGACGCTGTTGACCACTAGGAGCTACCCAGTACAACCAGTCTGACACTATTGACCGCTAGGAGCTGCCCAGTACAACCACAGTCTGACACTGTTGACCACTAGGAGCTGCCCAGTACAACCACAGTCTGACACTGTTGACCGCTAGGAGCTGCCCAGTACAACCAGTCTGACACTGTTGACCACTAGGAGCTGCCCAGTACAACCACATACTGACGCTGTTGACCACTAGGAGCTACCCAGTACAACCAGTCTGACACTATTGACCGCTAGGAGCTGCCCAGTACAACCAGTCTGACACTGTTGACCACTAGGAGCTGCCCAGTACAACCACAGTCTGACACTGTTGACCACTATGAGCTGCCCAGTACGACCACAGTCTGACGCTGTTGATCACTAGGAGCTGCCCAGTACAACCAGTCTGACACTGTTGACCACTAGGAGCTGCCCAGTACAACCAGTCTGACACTGTTGACCACTAGGAGCTGCCCAGTACAACCAGTCTGACACTGTTGACCGCTAGAAGCTGCCCAGTACAACCACAGTCTGACACTGTTGACCGCTAGGAGCTGCTCAGTACAACCACAGTCTGACACTGTTGACCACTAGGAGCTGCCCAGTACAACCACAGTCTGACACTGTTGACCACTAGGAGCTGCCCAGTACAACCACAGTCTCACACTGTTGACCACTAGGAGTTGCCCAGTACAACCACAGTCTGACACTGTTGACCACTAGGAGCTGCCCAGTACAACCACAGTCTACCACTGTTGACCACTAGGAGCTGCCCAGTACAACCACAGTCTGACACTGTTGACCACTAGGAGCTGCCCAGTACAACCACAGTCTGACACTGTTGACCGCTAGGAGCTCCCAGTATAACCAGTCTCACACTGTTGAACACTAGGAGCTGCCCAGTACAACCAGTCTGACACTGTTGACCACTAGGAGCTGCCCAGTACAACCACAGTCTGACACTGTTGAACACTAGGAGCTGCCCAGTACAACCACAGTCTGACACTGTTGACCACTAGGAGCTGCCCAGTACAACCAGTCTGACACTATTGACCGCTAGGAGCTGCCCAGTACAACCAGTCTGACACTGTTGACCACTAGGAGCTGCCCAGTACAACCAGTCTGACACTGTTGACCACTAGGAGCTGCCCAGTACAACCACAGTCTGACACTGTTGACCACTAGGAGCTGCCCAGTACAACCAGTCTGACACTGTTGACCACTAGGAGCTGCCCAGTACAACCACAGTCTGACACTGTTGACCACTAGGAGCTGCCCAGTACAACCACAGTCTGACACTGTTGACCACTAGGAGCTGCCCAGTACAACCACAGTCTGACACTGTTGACCACTAGGAGCTGCCCAGTACAACCAGTCTGACACTGTTGACCACTAGGAGCTGCCCAGTACAACCACAGTCTGACACTGTTGACCAATAGGAGCTGCCCAGTACAACCACAGTCTGACACTGTTGATCACTAGGAGCTGCCCAGTACAACCACAGTCTGACACTGTTGACGACTAGGAGCTGCCAAGTACAACCACAGTATGACACTGTTGACCACTAGGAGCTGCCCAGTACAACCACAGTTTAACACTGTTGAACGCTAGGAGCTGCCCAGTACAACCACAGTCTTACACTGTTGACGACTAGGAGCTGCCAAGTACAACCACAGTCTGACACTGTTGACCACTAGGAGCTGCCCAGTACAACCACAGTCTGACACTGTTGACCACTAGGAGCTGCCCAGTACGACCACAGTCTGACACTGTTGACCACTAGGAGCTGCCCAGTACAACCACAGTCTAACACTGTTGACCGCTAGGAGCTGCCCAGTACAACCACAGTCTGACACTGTTGACCACTAGGAGCTGCCCAGTACAACCACAGTCTGACACTGTTGACCACTAGGAGCTGCCCAGTACAACCAGTCTGACACTGTTGACCACCAGGAGCTGCCCAGTACAACCACAGTCTGACACTGTTGACCACTAGAAGCTGCCCAGTACAACCAGTCTGTCACTGTTGACCACTAGGACCTGCCCAGTACAACCATGGTCTGACACTGTTGACCACTAGGTGCTGCCCAGTACAACCACAGTCTGACACTGTTGACCACAAGGAGCTGCCCAGTACAACCACAGTCTGACACTGTTGACCACTAGGAGCTGCCCAGTACAACCACATACTGACGCTGTTGACCACAAGGAGCTGCCCAGTACAACCACAGTCTGACACTGTTGACCACTAGGAGCTGCCCAGTACAACCACAGTCTGACACTGTTGACGACTAGGAGCTGCCAAGTACAACCACAGTCTGACACTGTTGACCACTAGGAGCTGCCCAGTACAACCACAGTCTAACACTGTTGACCGCTAGGAGCTGCCCAGTACAACCACAGTCTGACACTGTTGACCACTAGGAGCTGCCCAGTACAACCACAGTCTGACACTGTTGACCACTAGGAGCTGCCCAGTACAACCACAGTCTGACACTGTTGACCGCTAGGAGCTGCCCAGTACAACCAGTCTGACACTGTTGACCACTAGGAGCTGCCCAGTACAACCACATACTGACGCTGTTGACCACTAGGAGCTGCCCAGTACAACCAGTCTGACACTATTGACCGCTAGGAGCTGCCCAGTACAACCAGTCTGACACTGTTGACCACTAGGAGCTGCCCAGTACAACCACAGTCTGACACTGTTGACCACAATGAGCTGCCCAGTACAACCACAGTCTGACGCTGTTGATCACTAGGAGCTGCCCAGTACAACCAGTCTGACACTGTTGACCACTAGGAGCTGCCCAGTACAACCAGTCTGACACTGTTGACCACTAGGAGCTGCCCAGTACAACCAGTCTGACACTGTTGACCGCTAGGAGCTGCCCAGTACAACCACATTCTGACACTGTTGACCGCTAGGAGCTGCTCAGTACAACCACAGTCTGACACTGTTGACCACTAGGAGCTGCCCAGTACAACCACAGTCTGACACTGTTGAGCACTAGGAGCTGCCCAGTACAACCACAGTCTGACACTGTTGACCGCTAGGAGCTGCCCAGTACAACCAGTCTGACACTGTTGACCACTGGGAGCTGCCCAGTACAACCACATACTGACGCTGTTGACCACTAGGAGCTGCCCAGTACAACCAGTCTGACACTATTGACCGCTAGGAGCTGCCCAGTACAACCACATACTGACGCTGTTGACCACTAGGAGCTGCCCAGTACAACCAGTCTGACACTATTGACCGCTAGGAGCTGCCCAGTACAACCAGTCTGACACTGTTGACCACTAGGAGCTGCCCAGTACAACCACATTCTGACACTGTTGACCACTATGAGCTGCCCAGTACAACCACAGTCTGACGCTGTTGATCACTAGGAGCTGCCCAGTACAACCAGTCTGACACTGTTGACCACTAGGAGCTGCCCAGTACAACCAGTCTGACACTGTTGACCACTAGGAGCTGCCCAGTACAACCAGTCTGACACTGTTGACCGCTAGGAGCTGCCCAGTACAACCACATTCTGACACTGTTGACCGCTAGGAGCTGCTCAGTACAACCACAGTCTGACACTGTTGACCACTAGGAGCTGCCCAGTACAACCACAGTCTGACACTGTTGAGCACTAGGAGCTGCCCAGTACAACCACAGTCTGACACTGTTGACCGCTAGGAGCTGCCCAGTACAACCAGTCTGACACTGTTGACCACTGGGAGCTGCCCAGTACAACCACATACTGACGCTGTTGACCACTAGGAGCTGCCCAGTACAACCAGTCTGACACTATTGACCGCTAGGAGCTGCCCAGTACAACCAGTCTGACACTGTTGACCACTAGGAGCTGCCCAGTACAACCACAGTCTGACACTGTTGACCACTATGAGCTGCCCAGTACAACCACAGTCTGACGCTGTTGATCACTAGGAGCTGCACAGTACAACCAGTCTGACACTGTTGACCACTAGGAGCTGCCCAGTACAACCAGTCTGACACTGTTGACCGCTAGGAGCTGCTCAGTACAACCACAGTCTGACACTGTTGACCACTAGGAGCTGCCCAGTACAACCACAGTCTGACACTGTTGACCACTAGGAGCTGCCCAGTACAACCACAGTCTGACACTGTTGACCACTAGGAGCTGCCCAGTACAACCACAGTCTGACACTGTTGACCACTAGGAGCTGCCCAGTACAACCACAGTCTAACACTGTTGACCACTAGGAGCTGCCCAGTACAACCACAGTCTGACACTGTTGACCACTAGGAGCTGCCCAGTACAACCACAGTATGACACTGTTGACCGCTAGGAGCTGCCCAGTACAACCAGTCTGACACTGTTGAACACTAGGAGCTGCCCAGTACAACCAGTCTGACACTGTTGACCACTAGGAGCTGCCCAGTATAACCAGTCTGACACTGTTGAACACTAGGAGCTGCCCAGTACAACCAGTCTGACACTGTTGACCACTAGGAGCTGCCCAGTACAACCAGTCTGACACTATTGACCGCTAGGAGCTGCCCAGTACAACCAGTCTGACACTGTTGACCACTAGGAGCTGCCCAGTACAACCAGTCTGACACTGTTGACCACTAGGAGTTGCCCAGTACAACCACAGTCTGACACTGTTGACCACTAGGAGCTGCCCAGTACAACCAGTCTGACACTGTTGACCACTAGGAGCTGCCCAGTACAACCACAGTCTGACACTGTTGACCACTAGGAGCTGCCCAGTACGACCACAGTCTGACACTGTTGACCACTAGGAGCTGCCCAGTACAACCACAGTCTGACACTGTTGACCACTAGGAGCTGCCCAGTACAACCAGTCTGACACTGTTGACCACTAGGAGCTGCCCAGTACAACCACAGTCTGACACTGTTGACCACTAGGAGCTGCCCAGTACAACCACAGTCTGACACTGTTGATCACTAGGAGCTGCCCAGTACAACCACAGTCTGACACTGTTGACGACTAGGAGCTGCCAAGTACAACCACAGTATGACACTGTTGACCACTAGGAGCTGCCCAGTACAACCACAGTTTAACACTGTTGACCGCTAGGAGCTGCCCAGTACAACCACAGTCTTACACTGTTGACGACTAGGAGCTGCCAAGTACAACCACAGTCTGACACTGTTGACCACTAGGAGCTGCCCAGTACAACCACAGTCTGACACTGTTGACCACTAGGAGCTGCCCAGTACGACCACAGTCTGACACTGTTGACCACTAGGAGCTGCCCAGTACAACCACAGTCTAACACTGTTGACCCCTAGGAGCTGCCCAGTACAACCACAGTCTGACACTGTTGACCACTAGGAGCTGCCCAGTACAACCACGGTCTGACACTGTTGACCACTAGGTGCTGCCCAGTACAACCACAGTCTGACACTGTTGACCACAAGGAGCTGCCCAGTACAACCACAGTCTGACACTGTTGACCACTAGGAGCTGCCCAGTACAACCACATACTGACGCTGTTGACCACTAGGAGCTGCCCAGTACAACCACAGTCTGACACTGTTGACCACTAGGAGCTGCCCAGTACAACCACAGTCTGACACTGTTGACGACTAGGAGCTGCCAAGTACAACCACAGTCTAACACTGTTGACCACTAGGAGGTGCCCAGTACAACCACAGTCTAACACTGTTGACCGCTAGGAGCTGCCCAGTACAACCACAGTCTGACACTGTTGACCACTAGGAGCTGCCCAGTACAACCACAGTCTGACACTGTTGACCACTAGGAGCTGCCCAGTACAACCACAGTCTGACACTGTTGACCGCTAGGAGCTGCCCAGTACAACCAGTCTGACACTGTTGACCACTAGGAGCTGCCCAGTACAACCAGTCTGACACTGTTGACCACTAGGAGCTGCCCAGTACAACCAGTCTGACACTGTTGACCGCTAGGAGCTGCCCAGTACAACCACATTCTGACACTGTTGACCGCTAGGAGCTGCTCAGTACAACCACAGTCTGACACTGTTGACCACTAGGAGCTGCCCAGTACAACCACAGTCTGACACTGTTGAGCACTAGGAGCTGCCCAGTACAACCACAGTCTGACACTGTTGACCGCTAGGAGCTGCCCAGTACAACCAGTCTGACACTGTTGACCACTGGGAGCTGCCCAGTACAACCACATACTGACGCTGTTGACCACTAGGAGCTGCCCAGTACAACCAGTCTGACACTATTGACCGCTAGGAGCTGCCCAGTACAACCACATACTGACGCTGTTGACCACTAGGAGCTGCCCAGTACAACCAGTCTGACACTATTGACCGCTAGGAGCTGCCCAGTACAACCAGTCTGACACTGTTGACCACTAGGAGCTGCCCAGTACAACCACAGTCTGACACTGTTGACCACTATGAGCTGCCCAGTACAACCACAGTCTGACGCTGTTGATCACTAGGAGCTGCCCAGTACAACCAGTCTGACACTGTTGACCACTAGGAGCTGCCCAGTACAACCAGTCTGACACTGTTGACCACTAGGAGCTGCCCAGTACAACCAGTCTGACACTGTTGACCGCTAGGAGCTGCCCAGTACAACCATATTCTGACACTGTTGACCGCTAGGAGCTGCTCAGTACAACCACAGTCTGACACTGTTGACCACTACGAGCTGCCCAGTACAACCACAGTCTGACACTGTTGAGCACTAGGAGCTGCCCAGTACAACCACAGTCTGACACTGTTGACCGCTAGGAGCTGCCCAGTACAACCAGTCTGACACTGTTGACCACTGGGAGCTGCCCAGTACAACCACATACTGACGCTGTTGACCACTAGGAGCTGCCCAGTACAACCAGTCTGACACTATTGACCGCTAGGAGCTGCCCAGTACAACCACAGTCTGACACTGTTGACCGCTAGGAGCTCCCAGTATAACCAGTCTGACACTGTTGAAAACTAGGAGCTGCCCAGTACAACCAGTCTGACACTGTTGACCACTAGGAGCTGCCCAGTACAACCAGTCTGACACTGTTGAACACTAGGAGCTGCCCAGTACAACCACAGTCTGACACTGTTGACCACTAGGAGCTGCCCAGTACAACCACAGTCTGACACTGTTGACCACTAGGAGCTGCCCAGTACATCCAGTCTGACACTGTTGACCACTAGGAGCTGCCCAGTACAACCAGTCTGACACTGTTGACCACCAGGAGCTGCCCAGTACAACCACAGTCTGACACTGTTGACCACTAGAAGCTGCCCAGTACAACCAGTCTGTCACTGTTGACCACTAGGACCTGCCCAGTACAACCACGGTCTGACACTGTTGACCACTAGGTGCTGCCCAGTACAACCACAGTCTGACACTGTTGACCACAAGGAGCTGCCCAGTACAACCACAGTCTGACACTGTTGACCACTAGGAGCTGCCCAGTACAACCACATACTGACGCTGTTGACCACTAGGAGCTGCCCAGTACAACCACAGTCTGACACTGTTGACCACTAGGAGCTGCCCAGTACAACCACAGTCTGACACTGTTGACGACTAGGAGCTGCCAAGTACAACCACAGTTTGACACTGTTGACCACTAGGAGCTGCCCAGTACAACCACAGTCTAACACTGTTGACCGCTAGGAGCTGCCCAGTACAACCACAGTCTGACACTGTTGACCACTAGGAGCTGCCCAGTACAACCACAGTCTGACACTGTTGACCACTAGGAACTGCCCAGTACAACCACAGTCTGACACTGTTGACCACTAGGAGCTGCCCAGTACAACCACAGTCTGACACTGTTGACCACTAGGAGCTGCCCAGTACAACCACAGTCTGACACTGTTGACCACTAGGAGCTGCCCAGTACAACCACAGTCTACCACTGTTGACCACTAGGAGCTGCCCAGTACAACCACAGTCTGACACTGTTGACCACTAGGAGCTGCCCAGTACAACCACAGTCTGACACTGTTGACCACCAGGAGCTGCCCAGTACAACCACAGTCTGACACTGTTGACCACTAGAAGCTGCCCAGTACAACCAGTCTGTCACTGTTGGCCACTAGGACCTGCCCAGTACAACCACGGTCTGACACTGTTGACCACTAGGTGCTGCCCAGTACAACCACAGTCTGACACTGTTGACCACAAGGAGCTGCCCAGTACAACCACAGTCTGACACTGTTGACCACTAGGAGCTGCCCAGTACAACCACATACTGACGCTGTTGACCACTAGGAGCTGCCCAGTACAACCACAGTCTGACACTGTTGACCACTAGGAGCTGCCCAGTACAACCACAGTCTGACACTGTTGACGACTAGGAGCTGCAAAGTACAACCACAGTCTGACACTGTTGACCACTAGGAGCTGCCCAGTACAACCACAGTCTAACACTGTTGACCGCTAGGAGCTGCCCAGTACAACCACAGTCTGACACTGTTGACCACTAGGAGCTGCCCAGTACAACCACAGTCTGACACTGTTGACCACTAGGAGCTGCCCAGTACAACCACAGTCTGACACTGTTGACCGCTAGGAGCTGCCCAGTACAACCAGTCTGACACTGTTGACCACTAGGAGCTGCCCAGTACAACCACATACTGACGCTGTTGACCACTAGGAGCTGCCCAGTACAACCAGTCTGACACTATTGACCGCTAGGAGCTGCCCAGTACAACCAGTCTGACACTGTTGACCACTAGGAGCTGCCCAGTACAACCACAGTCTGACACTGTTGACCACTATGAGCTGCCCAGTACAACCACAGTCTGACGCTGTTGATCACTAGGAGCTGCCCAGTACAACCAGTCTGACACTGTTGACCACTAGGAGCTGCCCAGTACAACCAGTCTGACACTGTTGACCACTAGGAGCTGCCCAGTACAACCAGTCTGACACTGTTGACCGCTAGGAGCTGCCCAGTACAACCACATTCTGACGCTGTTGACCACTAGGAGCTGCCCAGTACAACCAGTCTGACACTATTGACCGCTAGGAGCTGCCCAGTACAACCAGTCTGACACTGTTGACGACTAGGAGCTGCAAAGTACAACCACAGTCTGACACTGTTGACCACTAGGAGCTGCCCAGTACAACCACAGTCTAACACTGTTGACCGCTAGGAGCTGCCCAGTACAACCACAGTCTGACACTGTTGACCACTAGGAGCTGCCCAGTACAACCACAGTCTGACACTGTTGACCACTAGGAGCTGCCCAGTACAACCACAGTCTGACACTGTTGACCGCTAGGAGCTGCCCAGTACAACCAGTCTGACACTGTTGACCACTAGGAGCTGCCCAGTACAACCACATACTGACGCTGTTGACCACTAGGAGCTGCCCAGTACAACCAGTCTGACACTATTGACCGCTAGGAGCTGCCCAGTACAACCAGTCTGACACTGTTGACCACTAGGAGCTGCCCAGTACA
This sequence comes from Notolepis coatsorum, assembly GCF_963971535.1. Lineage (NCBI taxonomy): Eukaryota > Metazoa > Chordata > Actinopteri > Aulopiformes > Paralepididae > Notolepis > Notolepis coatsorum. The sequence goes on along the minus strand of NC_140166.1, from coordinate 141,349,902 downwards.
ACCACAGTCTGACACTGTTGACCACTATGAGCTGCCCAGTACAACCACAGTCTGACGCTGTTGATCACTAGGAGCTGCCCAGTACAACCAGTCTGACACTGTTGACCACTAGGAGCTGCCCAGTACAACCAGTCTGACACTGTTGACCACTAGGAGCTGCCCAGTACAACCAGTCTGACACTGTTGACCGCTAGGAGCTGCCCAGTACAACCACATTCTGACACTGTTGACCGCTAGGAGCTGCCCAGTACAACCACAGTCTGACACTGTTGACCACTAGGAGCTGCCCAGTACAACCACAGTCTGACACTGTTGACCACTAGGAGCTGCCCAGTACAACCACAGTCTGACACTGTTGACCACTAGGAGCTGCCCAGTACAACCACAGTCTACCACTGTTGACCACTAGGAGCTGCCCAGTACAACCACAGTCTGACACTGTTGACCACTAGGAGCTGCCCAGTACAACCACAGTCTGACACTGTTGACCGCTAGGAGCTCCCAGTATAACTAGTCTGACACTGTTGAACACTAGGAGCTGCCCAGTACAACCAGTCTGACACTGTTTACCACTAGGAGCTGCCCAGTACAACCAGTCTGACACTGTTGAACACTAGGAGCTGGCCAGTACAACCACAGTCTGACACTGTTGACCACTAGGAGCTGCCCAGTACAACCAGTCTGACACTATTGACCGCTAGGAGCTGTCCAGTACAACCAGTCTGACACTGTTGACCACTAGGAGCTGCCCAGTACAACCAGTCTGACACTGTTGACCACTAGGAGCTGCCCAGTACAACCACAGTCTGACACTGTTGACCACTAGGAGCTGCCCAGTACAACCAGTCTGACACTGTTGACCACTAGGAGCTGCCCAGTACAACCACAGTCTGACACTGTTGACCACTAGGAGCTGCCAGGTACAACCACAGTCTGACACTGTTGACCACTAGGAGCTGCCCAGTACAACCACAGTCTGACACTGTTGACCACTAGGAGCTGCCCAGTACAACCAGTCTGACACTGTTGACCAATAGGAGCTGCCCAGTAGAACCACAGTCTGACACTGTTGACCACTAGGAGCTGCCCAGTACAACCACAGTCTGACACTGTTGATCACTAGGAGCTGCCCAGTACAACCACAGTCTGACACTGTTGACGACTAGGAGCTGCCAAGTACAACCACAGTATGACACTGTTGACCACTAGGAGCTGCCCAGTACAACCACAGTTTAACACTGTTGACCGCTAGGAGCTGCCCAGTACAACCACAGTCTGACACTGTTGACGACTAGGAGCTGCCAAGTACAACCACAGTCTGACACTGTTGACCACTAGGAGCTGCCCAGTACAACCACAGTCTGACACTGTTGACCACTATGAGCTGCCCAGTACGACCACAGTCTGACACTGTTGACCACTAGGAGCTGCCCAGTACAAACACAGTCTAACACTGTTGACCGCTAGGAGCTGCCCAGTACAACCACAGTCTGACACTGTTGACCACTAGGAGCTGTCCAGTACAACCACAGTCTGACACTGTTGACCACTAGGAGCTGCCCAGTACAACCAGTCTGACACTGTTGACCACCAGGAGCTGCCAGGTACAACCACAGTCTGACACTGTTGACCACTAGAAGCTGCCCAGTACAACCAGTCTGTCACTGTTGACCACTAGGACCTGCCCAGTACAACCACGGTCTGACACTGTTGACCACTAGGTGCTGCCCAGTACAACCACAGTCTGACACTGTTGACCACAATGAGCTGCCCAGTACAACCACAGTCTGACACTGTTGACCACTAGGAGCTGCCCAGTACAACCACATACTGACGCTGTTGACCACTAGGAGCTGCCCAGTACAACCACAGTCTGACACTGTTGACCACTAGGAGCTGCCCAGTACAACCACAGTCTGACACTGTTGACGACTAGGAGCTGCCAAGTACAACCACAGTCTGACACTGTTGACCACTAGGAGCTGCCCAGTACAACCACAGTCTAACACTGTTGACCGCTAGGAGCTGCCCATTACAACCACAGTCTGACACTGTTGACCACTAGGAGCTGCCCAGTACAACCACAGTCTGACACTGTTGACCACTAGGAGCTGCCCAGTACAACCACAGTCTGACACTGTTGACCGCTAGGAGCTGCCCAGTACAACCAGTCTGACACTGTTGACCACTAGGAGCTGCCCAGTACAACCACATACTGACGCTGTTGACCACTAGGAGCTGCCCAGTACAACCAGTCTGACACTATTGACCGCTAGGAGCTGCCCAGTACAACCAGTCTGACACTGTTGACCACTAGGAGCTGCCCAGTACAACCACAGTCTGACACTGTTGACCACAATGAGCTGCCCAGTACAACCACAGTCTGACGCTGTTGATCACTAGGAGCTGCCCAGTACAACCAGTCTGACACTGTTGACCACTAGGAGCTGCCCAGTACAACCAGTCTGACACTGTTGACCACTAGGAGCTGCCCAGTACAACCAGTCTGACACTGTTGACCGCTAGGAGCTGCCCAGTACAACCACATTCTGACACTGTTGACCGCTAGGAGCTGCTCAGTACAACCACAGTCTGACACTGTTGACCACTAGGAGCTGCCCAGTACAACCACAGTCTGACACTGTTGAGCACTAGGAGCTGCCCAGTACAACCAGTCTGTCACTGTTGACCACTAGGACCTGCCCAGTACAACCACGGTCTGACACTGTTGACCACTAGGTGCTGCCCAGTACAACCACAGTCTGACACTGTTGACCACAATGAGCTGCCCAGTACAACCACAGTCTGACACTGTTGACCACTAGGAGCTGCCCAGTACAACCACATACTGACGCTGTTGACCACTAGGAGCTGCCCAGTACAACCACAGTCTGACACTGTTGACGACTAGGAGCTGCCAAGTACAACCACAGTCTGACACTGTTGACCACTAGGAGCTGCCCAGTACAACCACAGTCTAACACTGTTGACCGCTAGGAGCTGCCCATTACAACCACAGTCTGACACTGTTGACCACTAGGAGCTGCCCAGTACAACCACAGTCTGACACTGTTGACCGCTAGGAGCTGCCCAGTACAACCAGTCTGACACTGTTGACCACTAGGAGCTGCCCAGTACAACCACATACTGACGCTGTTGACCACTAGGAGCTGCCCAGTACAACCAGTCTGACACTATTGACCGCTAGGAGCTGCCCAGTACAACCAGTCTGACACTGTTGACCACTAGGAGCTGCCCAGTACAACCACAGTCTGACACTGTTGACCACAATGAGCTGCCCAGTACAACCACAGTCTGACGCTGTTGATCACTAGGAGCTGCCCAGTACAACCAGTCTGACACTGTTGACCACTAGGAGCTGCCCAGTACAACCAGTCTGACACTGTTGACCACTAGGAGCTGCCCAGTACAACCAGTCTGACACTGTTGACCGCTAGGAGCTGCCCAGTACAACCACATTCTGACACTGTTGACCGCTAGGAGCTGCTCAGTACAACCACAGTCTGACACTGTTGACCACTAGGAGCTGCCCAGTACAACCACAGTCTGACACTGTTGAGCACTAGGAGCTGCCCAGTACAACCACAGTCTGACACTGTTGACCGCTAGGAGCTGCCCAGTACAACCAGTCTGACACTGTTGACCACTGGGAGCTGCCCAGTACAACCACATACTGACGCTGTTGACCACTAGGAGCTGCCCAGTACAACCAGTCTGACACTATTGACCGCTAGGAGCTGCCCAGTACAACCACATACTGACGCTGTTGACCACTAGGAGCTGCCCAGTACAACCAGTCTGACACTATTGACCGCTAGGAGCTGCCCAGTACAACCAGTCTGACACTGTTGACCACTAGGAGCTGCCCAGTACAACCACAGTCTGACACTGTTGACCACTATGAGCTGCCCAGTACAACCACAGTCTGACGCTGTTGATCACTAGGAGCTGCCCAGTACAACCAGTCTGACACTGTTGACCACTAGGAGCTGCCCAGTACAACCAGTCTGACACTGTTGACCACTAGGAGCTGCCCAGTACAACCAGTGTGACACTGTTGACCGCTAGGAGCTGCCCAGTACAACCACATTCTGACACTGTTGACCGCTAGGAGCTGCTCAGTACAACCACAGTCTGACACTGTTGACCACTAGGAGCTGCCCAGTACAACCACAGTCTGACACTGTTGAGCACTAGGAGCTGCCCAGTACAACCACAGTCTGACACTGTTGACCGCTAGGAGCTGCCCAGTACAACCAGTCTGACACTGTTGACCACTGGGAGCTGCCCAGTACAACCACATACTGACGCTGTTGACCACTAGGAGCTGCCCAGTACAACCAGTCTGACACTATTGACCGCTAGGAGCTGCCCAGTACAACCACAGTCTGACACTGTTGACCGCTAGGAGCTCCCAGTATAACCAGTCTGACACTGTTGAACACTAGGAGCTGCCCAGTACAACCAGTCTGACACTGTTGACCACTAGGAGCTGCCCAGTACAACCAGTCTGACACTGTTGAACACTAGGAGCTGCCCAGTACAACCACAGTCTGACACTGTTGACCACTAGGAGCTGCCCAGTACAACCACAGTCTGACACTGTTGACCACTAGGAGCTGCCAGTACAACCAGTCTGACACTGTTGACCACTAGGAGCTGCCCAGTACAACCAGTCTGACACTGTTGACCACCAGGAGCTGCCCAGTACAACCACAGTCTGACGCTGTTGATCACTAGGAGCTGCCCAGTACAACCAGTCTGACACTGTTGACCACTAGGAGCTGCCCAGTACAACCAGTCTGACACTGTTGACCACTAGGAGCTGCCCAGTACAACCAGTCTGACACTGTTGACCGCTAGGAGCTGCCCAGTACAACCACATTCTGACACTGTTGACCGCTAGGAGCTGCCCAGTACAACCACAGTCTGACACTGTTGACCACTAGGAGCTGCCCAGTACAACCACAGTCTGACACTGTTGACCACTAGGAGCTGCCCAGTACAACCACAGTCTGACACTGTTGACCACTAGGAGCTGCCCAGTACAACCACAGTCTACCACTGTTGACCACTAGGAGCTGCCCAGTACAACCACAGTCTGACACTGTTGACCACTAGGAGCTGCCCAGTACAACCACAGTCTGACACTGTTGACCGCTAGGAGCTCCCAGTATAACTAGTCTGACACTGTTGAACACTAGGAGCTGCCCAGTACAACCAGTCTGACACTGTTGACCACTAGGAGCTGCCCAGTACAACCAGTCTGACACTGTTGAACACTAGGAGCTGCCCAGTACAACCACAGTCTGACACTGTTGACCACTAGGAGCTGCCCAGTACAACCAGTCTGACACTGTTGACCACTAGGAGCTGCCCAGTACAACCAGTCTGACACTGTTGACCGCTAGGAGCTGCCCAGTACAACCACATTCTGACACTGTTGACCGCTAGGAGCTGCCCAGTACAACCACAGTCTGACACTGTTGACCACTAGGAGCTGCCCAGTACAACCACAGTCTGACACTGTTGACCACTAGGAGCTGCCCAGTACAACCACAGTCTGACACTGTTGACCACTAGGAGCTGCCCAGTACAACCACAGTCTACCACTGTTGACCACTAGGAGCTGCCCAGTACAACCACAGTCTGACACTGTTGACCACTAGGAGCTGCCCAGTACAACCACAGTCTGACACTGTTGACCGCTAGGAGCTCCCAGTATAACTAGTCTGACACTGTTGAACACTAGGAGCTGCCCAGTACAACCAGTCTGACACTGTTGACCACTAGGAGCTGCCCAGTACAACCAGTCTGACACTGTTGAACACTAGGAGCTGCCCAGTACAACCACAGTCTGACACTGTTGACCACTAGGAGCTGCCCAGTACAACCAGTCTGACACTATTGACCCCTAGGAGCTGTCCAGTACAACCAGTCTGACACTGTTGACCACTAGGAGCTGCCCAGTACAACCAGTCTGACACTGTTGACCACTAGGAGCTGCCCAGTACAACCACAGTCTGACACTGTTGACCACTAGGAGCTGCCCAGTACAACCAGTCTGACACTGTTGACCACTAGGAGCTGCCCAGTACAACCACAGTCTGACACTGTTGACCACTAGGAGCTGCCAGGTACAACCACAGTCTGACACTGTTGACCACTAGGAGCTGCCCAGTACAACCACAGTCTGACACTGTTGACCACTAGGAGCTGCCCAGTACAACCAGTCTGACACTGTTGACCAATAGGAGCTGCCCAGTAGAACCACAGTCTGACACTGTTGACCACTAGGAGCTGCCCAGTACAACCACAGTCTGACACTGTTGATCACTAGGAGCTGCCCAGTACGACCACAATCTGACACTGTTGACCGCTAGGAGCTGCTCAGTACAACCACAGTCTAACACTGTTGATCGCTAGGAGCTGCCCAGTACAACCACAGTCTGACACTGTTGACGACTAGGAGCTGCCAAGTACAACCACAGTATGACACTGTTGACCACTAGGAGCTGCCCAGTACAACCACAGTTTAACACTGTTGACCGCTAGGAGCTGCCCAGTACAACCACAGTCTGACACTGTTGACGACTAGGAGCTGCCAAGTACAACCACAGTCTGACACTGTTGACCACTAGGAGCTGCCCAGTACAACCACAGTCTGACACTGTTGACCACTATGAGCTGCCCAGTACGACCACAGTCTGACACTGTTGACCACTAGGAGCTGCCCAGTACAAACACAGTCTAACACTGTTGACCGCTAGGAGCTGCCCAGTACAACCACAGTCTGACACTGTTGACCACTAGGAGCTGTCCAGTACAACCACAGTCTGACACTGTTGACCACTAGGAGCTGCCCAGTACAACCAGTCTGACACTGTTGACCACCAGGAGCTGCCCAGTACAACCACAGTCTGACACTGTTGACCACTAGAAGCTGCCCAGTACAACCAGTCTGTCACTGTTGACCACTAGGACCTGCCCAGTACAACCACGGTCTGACACTGTTGACCACTAGGTGCTGCCCAGTACAACCACAGTCTGACACTGTTGACCACAATGAGCTGCCCAGTACAACCACAGTCTGACACTGTTGACCACTAGGAGCTGCCCAGTACAACCACATACTGACGCTGTTGACCACTAGGAGCTGCCCAGTACAACCACAGTCTGACACTGTTGACCACTAGGAGCTGCCCAGTACAACCACAGTCTGACACTGTTGATGACTAGGAGCTGCCAAGTACAACCACAGTCTGACACTGTTGACCACTAGGAGCTGCCCAGTACAACCACAGTCTAACACTGTTGACCGCTAGGAGCTGCCCATTACAACCACAGTCTGACACTGTTGACCACTAGGAGCTGCCCAGTACAACCACAGTCTGACACTGTTGACCACTAGGAGCTGCCAAGTACAACCACAGTCTGACACTGTTGACCACTAGGAGCTGCCCAGTACAACCACAGTCTGACACTGTTGACCACAATGAGCTGCCCAGTACAACCACATTCTGACACTGTTGACCGCTAGGAGCTGCTCAGTCCAACCACAGTCTGACACTGTTGACCACTAGGAGCTGCCCAGTACAACCACAGTCTGACACTGTTGAGCACTAGGAGCTGCCCAGTACAACCAGTCTGTCACTGTTGACCACTAGGACCTGCCCAGTACAACCACGGTCTGACACTGTTGACCACTAGGTGCTGCCCAGTACAACCACAGTCTGACACTGTTGACCACAATGAGCTGCCCAGTACAACCACAGTCTGACACTGTTGACCACTAGGAGCTGCCCAGTACAACCACATACTGACGCTGTTGACCACTAGGAGCTGCCCAGTACAACCACAGTCTGACGCTGTTGATCACTAGGAGCTGCCCAGTACAACCAGTCTGACACTGTTGACCACTAGGAGCTGCCCAGTACAACCAGTCTGACACTGTTGACCACTAGGAGCTGCCCAGTACAACCAGTCTGACACTGTTGACCGCTAGGAGCTGCCCAGTACAACCACATTCTGACACTGTTGACCGCTAGGAGCTGCTCAGTACAACCACAGTCTGACACTGTTGACCACTAGGAGCTGCCCAGTACAACCACAGTCTGACACTGTTGAGCACTAGGAGCTGCCCAGTACAACCACAGTCTGACACTGTTGACCGCTAGGAGCTGCCCAGTACAACCAGTCTGACACTGTTGACCACTGGGAGCTGCCCAGTACAACCACATACTGACGCTGTTGACCACTAGGAGCTGCCCAGTACAACCAGTCTGACACTATTGACCGCTAGGAGCTGCCCAGTACAACCACAGTCTGACACTGTTGACCGCTAGGAGCTCCCAGTATAACCAGTCTGACACTGTTGAACACTAGGAGCTGCCCAGTACAACCAGTCTGACACTGTTGACCACTAGGAGCTGCCCAGTACAACCAGTCTGACACTGTTGAACACTAGGAGCTGCCCAGTACAACCACAGTCTGACACTGTTGACCACTAGGAGCTGCCCAGTACAACCACAGTCTGACACTGTTGACCACTAGGAGCTGCCAGTACAACCAGTCTGACACTGTTGACCACTAGGAGCTGCCCAGTACAACCAGTCTGTCACTGTTGACCACTAGGACCTGCCCAGTACAACCACGGTCTGACACTGTTGACCACTAGGAGCTGCCCAGTACAACCAGTCTGACACTGTTGACCACTAGGAGCTGCCCAGTACAACCAGTCTGACACTGTTGACCGCTAGGAGCTGCCCAGTACAACCACATTCTGACACTGTTGACCGCTAGGAGCTGCTCAGTACAACCACAGTCTGACACTGTTGACCACTAGGAGCTGCCCAGTACAACCACAGTCTGACACTGTTGAGCACTAGGAGCTGCCCAGTACAACCACAGTCTGACACTGTTGACCGCTAGGAGCTGCCCAGTACAACCAGTCTGACACTGTTGACCACTGGGAGCTGCCCAGTACAACCACATACTGACGCTGTTGACCACTAGGAGCTGCCCAGTACAACCAGTCTGACACTATTGACCGCTAGGAGCTGCCCAGTACAACCACATACTGACGCTGTTGACCACTAGGAGCTGCCCAGTACAACCAGTCTGACACTATTGACCGCTAGGAGCTGCCCAGTACAACCAGTCTGACACTGTTGACCACTAGGAGCTGCCCAGTACAACCACAGTCTGACACTGTTTACCACTATGAGCTGCCCAGTACAACCACAGTCTGACGCTGTTGATCACTAGGAGCTGCCCAGTACAACCAGTCTGACACTGTTGACCACTAGGAGCTGCCCAGTACAACCAGTCTGACACTGTTGACCACTAGGAGCTGCCCAGTACAACCAGTCTGACACTGTTGACCGCTAGGAACTGCCCAGTACAACCACATTCTGACACTGTTGACCGCTAGGAGCTGCCCAGTACAACCAGTCTGACACTGTTGACCACTGGGAGCTGCCCAGTACAACCACATACTGACGCTGTTGACCACTAGGAGCTGCCCAGTACAACCAGTCTGACACTATTGACCGCTAGGAGCTGCCCAGTACAACCACATACTGACGCTGTTGACCACTAGGAGCTGCCCAGTACAACCAGTCTGACACTATTGACCGCTAGGAGCTGCCCAGTACAACCAGTCTGACACTGTTGACCACTAGGAGCTGCCCAGTACAACCACAGTCTGACACTGTTTACCACTATGAGCTGCCCAGTACAACCACAGTCTGACGCTGTTGATCACTAGGAGCTGCCCAGTACAACCAGTCTGACACTGTTGACCACTAGGAGCTGCCCAGTACAACCAGTCTGACACTGTTGACCACTAGGAGCTGCCCAGTACAACCAGTCTGACACTGTTGACCGCTAGGAACTGCCCAGTACAACCACATTCTGACACTGTTGACCGCTAGGAGCTGCTCAGTACAACCACAGTCTGACACTGTTGACCACTAGGAGCTGCCCAGTACAACCACAGTCTGACACTGTTGAGCACTAGGAGCTGCCCAGTACAACCACAGTCTGACACTGTTGACCGCTAGGAGCTGCCCAGTACAACCAGTCTGACACTGTTGACCACTGGGAGCTGCCCAGTACAACCACATACTGACGCTGTTGACCACTAGGAGCTGCCCAGTACAACCAGTCTGACACTATTGACCGCTAGGAGCTGCCCAGTACAACCACAGTCTGACACTGTTGACCACTAGGAGCTGCCCAGTACAACCACAGTCTGACACTGTTGACCACTAGGAGCTGCCAGTACAACCAGTCTGACACTGTTGACCACTAGGAGCTGCCCAGTACAACCAGTCTGACACTGTTGACCACCAGGAGCTGCCCAGTACAACCACAGTCTGACACTGTTGACCACTAGAAGCTGCCCAGTACAACCAGTCTGTCACTGTTGACCACTAGGACCTGCCCAGTACAACCACGGTCTGACACTGTTGACCACTAGGTGCTGCCCAGTACAACCACAGTCTGACACTGTTGACCACAAGGAGCTGCCCAGTACAACCACAGTCTGACACTGTTGACCACTAGGAGCTGCCCAGTACAACCACATACTGACGCTGTTGACCACTAGGAGCTGCCCAGTACAACCACAGTCTGACACTGTTGACCACTAGGAGCTGCCCAGTACAACCACAGTCTGACACTGTTGACGACTAGGAGCTGCCAAGTACAACCACAGTCTGACACTGTTGACCACTAGGAGCTGCCCAGTACAACCACAGTCTGACACTGTTTACCGCTAGGAGCTGCCCAGTACAACCACAGTCTGACACTGTTGACCACTAGGAGCTGCCCAGTACAACCACAGTCTGACACTGTTGACCACTAGGAGCTGCCCAGTACAACCACAGTCTGACACTGTTGACCACTAGGAGCTGCCCAGTACAACCACAGTCTGACACTGTTGACCACTAGGAGCTGCCCAGTAAAACCACAGTCTGACACTGTTGACCACTAGGAGCTGCCCAGTACAACCACAGTCTACCACTGTTGACCACTAGGAGCTGCCCAGTACAACCACAGTCTGACACTGTTGACCACTAGGAGCTGCCCAGTACAGCCACAGTCTGACACTGTTGACCGCTAGGAGCTCCCAGTATAACCAGTCTGACACTGTTGAACACTAGGATCTGCCCAGTACAACCAGTCTGACACTGTTGACCACCAGGAGCTGCCCAGTACAACCACAGTCTGACACTGTTGACCACTAGAAGCTGCCCAGTACAACCAGTCTGTCACTGTTGACCACTAGGACCTGCCCAGTACAACCACGGTCTGACACTGTTGACCACTAGGTGCTGCCCAGTACAACCACAGTCTGACACTGTTGACCACAAGGAGCTGCCCAGTACAACCACAGTCTGACACTGTTGACCACTAGGAGCTGCCCAGTACAAGCACATACTGACGCTGTTGACCACTAGGAGCTGCCCAGTACAACCACAGTCTGACACTGTTGACCACTAGGAGCTGCCCAGTACAACCACAGTCTGACACTGTTGACGACTAGGAGCTGCCAAGTACAACTACAGTCTGACACTGTTGACCACTAGGAGCTGCCCAGTACAACCACAGTCTAACACTGTTGACCGCTAGGAGCTGCCCAGTACAACCACAGTCTGACACTGTTGACCACTAGGAGCTGCCCAGTACAACCACAGTCTGACACTGTTGACCACTAGGAGCTGCCCAGTACAACCACAGTCGGACACTGTTGACCGCTAGGAGCTGCCCAGTACAACCACAGTCTGACACTGTTGACCACTAGGAGCTGCCCAGTACAACCACATTCTGACACTGTTTGCCACTAGGAACTGCCCAGTACAACCACAGTCTGACACTGTTGACCACTAGGAGCTGCCCAGTACAACCACAGTCTGACACTGTTGATCGCTAGGAGCTGCCCAGTACAACCAGTCTGACACTGTTGACCACTAGGAGCTGCCCAGTACAACCACATACTGTCACTGTTGACCGCTAGAAGCTGCCCAGTACAACCAGTCTGACACTATTGACCGCTAGGAGCTGCCCAGTACAACCAGTCTGACACTGTTGACCACTAGGAGCTGCCCAGTACAACCACAGTCTGACACTGTTGACCACTAGGAGCTGCCCAGTACAACCACAGTCTGACGCTGTTGACCACTAGGAGCTGCCCAGTACAACCACATACTGACACTGTTGACCACTATGAGCTGCCCAGTACAACCAGTCTGACACTGTTGACCACTAGGAGCTGCCCAGTACAACCAGTCTGACACTGTTGACCACTAGGAGCTGCCCAGTACAACCAGTCTGACACTGTTGACCACTAGGAGCTGCCCAGTACAACCACAGTCTGACACTGTTGACCGCTAGGAGCTGCCCAGTACAACCACAGTCTGACACTGTTGACCACTAGGAGCTGCCCAGTACAACCACAGTCTGACACTGTTGACCACCAGGAGCTGCCCAGTACAACCGGTCTGACACTGTTGACCACTAGGAGCTGCCCAGTACAACCAGTCTGACACTGTTGACCACTAGGAGCTGCCCAGTACAACAACAGTCTGACGCTGTTGACCGCTAGGAGCTGCCCAGTACAACCAGTATGACACTGTTGACCACTAGGAGCTGCCCAGTACAACAACAGTCTGAGACTGTTGACGACTAGGAGCTGCCCAGTACAACCACATTCTGACACTGTTGACCACTAGGAGCTGCCCAGTACAACCACAGTCTGACACTGTTGACCACTAGGAGCTGCCCAGTACAACCACAGTCTGACACTGTTGACCACTAGGAGCTGCCCAGTACAACCACAGTCTGACACTGTTGACCACTAGGAGCTACCCAGTACAACCACAGTCTGACACTGTTGACCACTAGGAGCTGCCCAGTACAACCAGTCTGACACTGTTGACCACTAGGAGCTGCCAAGTACAACCACAGTGGTGACACTGTTGACCACTGTGTGTGTTCCTGAGGTTCTGAGGTTCTGTGCATGTTCCTGAGGTTCTGAACATGCGTGTTCCTGAGGTTCTGAACATGCGTGTTCCTGAGGTTCTGAACATGCGTGTTCCTGTGCAGGGCCAAGAGGATCAGCACGGTGCTGGCGCTGCAGACCACCAAGTTCCTGTCCAGAGACACAGAATACGCGCCCTGGGAGTCTGCGCTCAACAACCTGGACTACTTCACCCTCATGTTCGACCGCAGCGAGGTCTACGGACCCATGCAGGTCAGTTCACACATCAACCACTAAATCATGGGTAAAAACAACATCAGATTTTAGATTTCATACATTTACATTTAGTCATTTTTAGCCGATGCTTTTATCCAAAGTGACTTACAAAACAACAAGTCAGCAGTAGGGTACAGTAGTCAAGTCAAGTCAAGTCAAGTCAAGAGTTTTAATTGTCACGGCATACAGGTATACAATGAAATGCGGCTGGTCTTGCCCGCGACGATGTGCAATACAGTGGTACAACATATAATAGAATCCAATAAAATACAGTGGTACAACATATTAATAGAATCCAATAAAACAGTGCAATAAACAGGTACATGGTGTGCCATCTCGGTATCTGTACATTAGTATTTACAGAGCATATAGGACATGCTAGGTAGCTTTAGTAGTGCAATACACTGTTCCTGATGTTATACTACTTTAAGTGGCCTTTCCTCTGGCCATAAGTGTGCGTGTGTGCGGCATGAGTGTTAAAGTGGCTGCTAGTGTGTGAGCGTGCTCAGCGTGCGTGTCGTGTATGTGCTTGTGTGTGGATAGTTCAGTTTCAGTGTCTCTCAATGTTCATTGTTCAAGGCTCTGATGGCCTGGGGGAAGAAGCTTAGCCTAAGCCTCTCCGTCCTAGTAGCTGGAGTTCGCAGGCATCTGCCTGACCTCAGCAGCTGGAACAGGCTGTTATTGGGGTGGTGGGGGTCTTTCATTATCCTGCAGGCTCTGGATTTGCACCTCTTGTTGTATAGAGCCTGCAGGGGAGGTAGCGCAATACCCGTGGTACGCTCGGCTGAGCGCACCACTCTCTGTAGGGCCTTCTTGTCCTGTGCCGTGCTGTTCCCATACCAGGCAGTGATGTTTCCGGTCAAGATGCTCTCTACAGCTCCTGAGTAGAAGGACTGGAGTATCTTCCCCGATACTCTGAACTTCCTTAACTGTCTCAGGTGGTAGAGGCGCTGCTTCGCTTTCTTTACTACTGTGTCTATGTGTGTTGACCATGTCAGGTCCTCTGAGATGTGGACCCCCAGGTACTTGAAGCTGCTCACCCTGTCCACGGTAGCCCCGTTAATCGTCAGTGGTGTGTGTGTCTCCTGCTGTCCTCTCCTATAATCCACGATCAGCTCCTTGGTTTTACCAATGTTCAGGAGCAGGCTGTTGTCCTGGCACCAACGTTCCAGTACCTCAACCTCCTCTCGGTAGGCCTTCTCGTCGTTGTCCGAGATCAGCCCCACCACCACCGTGTCGTCGGCGAACTTCACAATGGAGTTGGAGCTGAACTTGGCCGCACAGTCGTGTGTGTAGAGTGAGTACAGCAGGGGGCTTAGAACACAGCCCTGGGGGGACCCGATGCTCAGGGTGATGGTGTTGGAGGTCTGACCCCCCACCCTGACCGCCTGGGGTCTTTCACTCAGAAAGTCCAGTACCCAGGCGCTCAGGGCGGAGCTCAGGCCTAGCTCGATCAGCTTGTCCACCAGTCTGGTGGGGACTATGGTGTTGAACGCTGAGCTGTAGTCAATGAACAACAGTCTCACATAGCCCCCCTTCTGACGGTCAAGGTGGGAGAGAGTGCTGTGCAGTACCTGGGAGACCGCGTCATCAGTGGACCTGTTTGTCCTGTATGCAAATTGCATAGGGTCCATATCACTGGGGAGAGAGGCACAAATGTGGTCCTTGACCAGCCTCTCGAAACATTTCATGACCACAGAGGTGAGTGCCACCGGTCTGTAATCATTTGGACATGCTGGGGAGGGTTTCTTCGGTACAGGGATGATGGTAGACATCTTGAAGCAGGCAGGGACTACTGACTCCGCCAGGGATTGATTAAATATGGCGGTGAACACCGGGGCAAGCTGGTTTGCACAGGACTTAAGTATGCGTCCTGTTATACCATCTGGGCCTGCAGCCTTCCTGGTGTTCACCTGCATAAATGCTCTTCTCACACTGTGTTCCGACAACGAGAGAGCGCCCCCGCCCCCCCGCGGTTGCCCCCCCCCCCTCCACAACAGCCGGTGCGCCAGTGACGTCACTAGCCAGAGGGCTAGCGGCGACACTGTCTACACCGAACCGAGCGTAGAAGGAGTTGAGTTTGTCCGCTAGAGAGGCGTCGTCGCTCCCCATTGAGGGGGCGCTGACTTTGTAGTCAGTTATTGTCTTCAGTCCCCTCCACAAGCCTCTTGTGTCGTTTTGTGCCATTTGTGTCTCCAGTTTCTCAGCATATGTCCTCTTAGCAAGTTTAACAGCCTTGCGCAGAGTGTAGACTGAAGCCTTGTACTCTTCCATATTTCCTGACTCTCTGCCCAGGTTATAAGCCGTGGTGCGTGAGTTTAGGGCTGTTCTTATAGTGCTGTCCACCCAAGGTTTCTGGTTTGGGAAAACCCGCGCCTTCTTCGTGAGGACAATGCTGTCTACCACTGTTGCTATGTAACAAACAACGGTATCAGCGTACTCGCTGACGTCACTGGCGCTTCCTTTAAACATGTCCCAGTCTGTATCCGCGAACGCGTCACGGAGCTCGGTCTCTGATTCGTCAGACCACTTTTTTGTCTCACGTGACACGACGACGTCACGCGATCTTTGTTTGTATGCTGGGATTAAAAAAATTGAGTCGTGATCGCTCGCGCTTACAGAGCCCATCAGTGGCGGAGCCGCTACAGCCTTGTAGGCAGCTCTGAACGGGGTGTAGCAGTGGTCGAGTGTGTTCCCCCCTCTTGTGGAGCAGGCGATGTGCTGAAAAAAGGTCGGCATCACTTTTTTCAGGTTTGCCTGATTGAAGTCACCAGTCACTATCGTCGCGGCTTCCGGGTGCTTGATCTGCTGTTTGTTGATGTGGTTGTGTAATTCCACCAGCGCTTTGCCAGTATTTGCCTGTGGGTGAATATACACGACGGATATAATGACCGCGGTAAACTCACGGGGTAGGTGGTACAGAGTAGTACAGTAGTAGTACAGTAGTCAGCAGTAGGGGTACATCTCTGGCAGCTATGGGTAAGTGGCATTGTTCTTCAAATAGTGTCAAACCTGAGTGCTACACTTTGTAGACTGTAGGGCTGACACACATTTTTATTTTATTTTTTTATGCAGTCAGGCCACTGAACTTAGAAGCAGGCCAGGCCAGTGTTTCTAGTTGCAGCAGCGCAGTAGTTAGATAACCAACCAGGAGATCACTGCAACTCACACAAGTTGGAGAACTATCTCTCTCTCTCTCTCTCTCTCTCTCTCTCTCTTGCTCACACACACACAAAGGTGCATGTGATTGGTGGAGGCGGGACCCTTAGAAAAAACAAAAAATCCATCAAAATGAGTGTTGTTGCTAATCATTGACACATGCTAGCCTGTAATAATCCCCCCCAGAAAATCTACTTTGCATTTGATATATTGTAAATATATGCCATCACACACACTGGCATTTAAAGGGTTAGAATTATAAAATGAATATGTGGTGTTATGATCAGGGCTGAAGTTGAATAAAAGACTTATGAAAGAAAAAGTGGTAAATTATTTCAACATATAGTAATATTTGTATGGTGTTTTTGAAGAGAACAATTTAGTCCCTAAAGGCCTCTACATGCTACAGCAACTGCAACACAACTGCAACACGACATCAGCGTGACTTCTACGCAACATGGTTGCAGATGTTTCAGAGGGTGTTGTAGAGTGTGTTTACAATGGACGGTGGGGCTAATCCAAAGGACTGTACACGGACAAGTTAAACAGCAATCAATTTATTTAATACAACAGGTAGTTCGAGCTGCACTTTCGTGCCTATACGACCGCACCACAGCCACAGTGATATACACGGCTTTGACGAGCTCTCTCTCTCCTGCCGATTAAATTCAGGCCTTCATGGTAAGAGAGACTATTTTTTTCAATCTGACATTACAAAAAAACTGAAAATCCATCAAAATCAGTGTCGTTGCTAATCATACATATGCTAGCCTGTTTTTTAACAATAATTTGTGATGCCATCACAAACACTGGCATTTAAAGGGTACAAATAAAAAAATTCCAGCATCAGAATGCAGGAAATGAAGTCTTTGTAACAAAAAATTTCCTGGTGGGGGACCCCCAGACCCCCCACTTAAAAAGTGGCCTGACTGGGGCTATATTTTGCACTGGCCTGAATGATTTCCCCAGTCCGGCCCTGGTTAAAAGCCTCCAATGCTTATTAGTGTGTGTGCGTTTCCATGTATCAACCATACATTTCCATTTATAAAAATTTAATAAAAACAAAATTCAAAAATATATAAAAAAAAATTAAAAAAAAATGTTTACCTCCTATAATAGTGGGGGTCACAGCTCTCTGACACCGTTATTTCGGGGTTCGCGGCCTGAACACTTTGGGAACCCCTAATCCATCAAAAAGAGCCGTAGTCGACTGCCAACCTCTTAGTCGAATGCAAAAAATTTGTCCATGTGGCAAATAAAAACTCTAATCTCAATCTGAATTTTTTATTTTTTATTTTATTTATTTATTTATTATTATTATAATTTTTTGATCATTCTTTCCAAAAGCAAAGAGGCCTAGAAGTGTGGCTACACATACCAGAGGCTAACTGCCTAAGAAAACTGGCACAGAGGCACTGAAAGAGGATTTCACCCGTCTAATGAACACACTAGACTAGACAAATATCAAGATGTATCCATCAGTGGACCAATTGCATGCTTTCGCAGAGGACAAGAAGCCTGCAGTCGACTTTAACACATTCATGGCCATTTGGATCCGTCTAAAATCACTGTAGACGGCCAGCATTTCTAAACAGACTTGCACAGTCCGTGGGGCTGTTTGTAGAGCTAAATCTATACTTTATAGTATTGCTATTTGTCCATTCTCATTGTCAATTGAGACCATAAACCGTCCCTTCAAAATGGCTTAAAGAAATATTTTTTTCATCAATACGAAAGGGATTTCGGCTGGGATATTTCCTGGAATGCGAGATACAGGGCTAATAGCTGCTAACGTTAAATCCAATGGCATTTCGGATATACAGAAGCTACAGTTAATACTCAAACTGCATATGATCGGTATGATGGTCCACCACGAATGCATGAAGGGGGGGGGCGGGGGACGTCATTTCTGATTATTGATTACCAATAACCGTGTTAGCCTCATTAGCCTCATTCGTTGATCGGGTGGATAGCTATCAAAACAAGCCCTGATGTAATTTACGTGAAAAAGATCTTACCGTGGGCCGGTTGGATCCCCCAGAGCATTTCTCAGTTATCGATCGCCATCTGGTAGATCGATATGTCCATTGGCTGATGATATACTCCTTTACTGCATAGTGAATGCGGCGTCGCAAAAGGTATTCCAAGCTACTATGATGCACATCCAGAATCCAGCTAACTGGAAACTCCATTGAAAGTAAAAAAAATAATGCACCGTTCTGCCACAGGGCACACTGCCTTATCGAGACAGCGCCCCTAACAGGATCTGGCCGGTAATGCACTTTTCAGAATTCGGTGACATCGAGTAGGTTAATACAATGGAATAAAAGCCGAAACAACCTTGCCACGGACATGTCCGTGTTTGGTCCTCAATCGTTGGATTCGAAACACGGATTTATATGTGGCCCGTCCCGAATGTGTTAAGCACCCCCACAGCCCAAATGGATGATTAAAAAAATATATATATATATTATACACATCGTAGACACTCTTCTCAGAGAGCTGCACTGGCTTTCCATCGCCGCATGAATCTGCTTCAAGGTCCTCGACCGTACAGCGAGGGGAACAGGCCCCTTCTATCTCCGGTCAATGGTCTCTAACTACACACCCTCAAGACTCTGCGTCTTCTAACTACATACCCTCAAGATCCCTACACTCTGCATCTTCTAACTACACACCCTCAAGACTCTGCATCTTCTAACTACACACCCTCAAGACTCTGCGTCTTCTAACTACACACCCTCAAGACCCCTACGCTCTGCATCTTCTAACTACACACCCTCAAGACCCCTACGCTCTGCATCTTCTAACAACACACCCTCAAGACCCCTACGCTCTGCATCTTCTAACTACACACCCTCAAGACCCCTACACTCTGCATCTTCTAACTACACACCCTCAAGACCCATACACTCTGCATCTTCTAACTACACACCTTCAAGACCCCTACGCTCTGCATCTTCTAACTACACACCCTCAAGACCCATACACTCTGCATCTTCTAACTACACACCCTCAAGACCCCTCCGCTCTGCATCTTCTAACTACACACCCTCAAGACCCCTACACTCTGCATATTCTAACTACACACCCTCAAGACCCCTACACTCTGCATCTTCTAACTACACACCCTCAAGACCCCTACACTCTGCATCTTCTAACTACACACCCTCAATACCCCTACACTCTGCATCTTCTAACTACACACCCTCAAGACCCCTACACTCTGCATCTTCTAACTACACACCCTCAAGACTCTGCATCTTCTAACTACACACCCTCAAGACCCCTACGCTCTGCATCTTCTAACTACACACCATCAAGACCCCTACGCTCTGCATCTTCTAACAACACACCCTCAAGACCCCTACACTCTGCATCTTCTAACTACACACCGTCAAGACCCCTACGCTCTGCATCTTTTAACTACACACCCTCAAGACCCCTCCGCTCTGCATCTTCTAACTACACACCCTCAAGACCCCTACGCTCTGCATCTTCTAACTACACACCCTCAAGACCCCTACACTCTGCATCTTCTAACTACACACCCTCAAGACCCCTACACTCTGCATCTTCTAACTACACACCGTCAAGACCCCTATGCTATGCATCCTTTAACTACACACCCTCAAGACCCCTCCGCTCTGCATCTTCTAACTACACACCCTCAAGACCCCTACGCTCTGCATCTTCTAACTACACACCCTCAAGACCCCTAGACTCTGCATCTTCTAACTACACACCGTCAAGACCCCTACGCTCTGCATCTTTTAACTACACACCCTCAAGACCCCTCCGCTCTGCATGTTCTAACTACACACCCTCAAGATCCCTACGCTCTGCATCTTCTAACTACACACCCTCAAGATCCCTACACTCTGCATCTTCTAACTACACACCCTCAAGACCCCTACGCTCTACATCTTCTAACTACACACCCTCAAGACCCCTACGCTCTGCATCTTCTAACTACACACCCTCAAGAACCCTACGCTCTGCATCTTCTAACTACACACCCTCAAGACCCCTACGCTCTACATCTTCTAACTACACACCCTCAAGACCCCTACGCTCTACATCTTCTAACTACACACCCTCAGGACCCCTACGCTCTGCATCTTCTAACTACACACCCTCAAGACCCCTACGCTCTGCATCTTCTAACTACACACCCTCAAGACCCCCACACTCTGCATCTTATAACTACACACCCTCAAGACCCCTACGCTCTACATCTTCTAACTACACACCCTCAAGACCCCTACGCTCTACATCTTCTAACTACACACCCTCAAGACCCCTACGCTCTGCATCTTCTAACTCCACGATGGAGCGAGGAAATTTGAATGTGGCCGTGAGGCGATGACATTGTCACGTTTAGCTTTTAATGTGATTTGATTGGTCTTGAACTTCTGACCCAGCACGGCCAAGGCTGAGGCACACAGATCCTAGTGGAATCCCTACTGTACCTACCAGGCTGCCGGGCCGTTAAGACCAACCCCATTGAATTAAGCTTGAATCTTATTGTTTAATAATATGGTATGGGATGCCAGAAAAAGACACCCAGGCGTGGCTTAAATAATGCTACCAGCAGACAGTGTACCTGGGCTGCCTCAGTGTTAGAGAGAGTGGGCACAGTTTCGCTCGTTCGGTTAATTTCTCCAGGAGGGATGACATTTTTTTTTCACAGAGATGAAAAATAAAGATTTTTTTTATTATTGTAAACTATATAAAACAGAAAATATATATATATTTTTATTTTTATTTTACTGGTCATATTTTTGGGGAAGCTTGGCTTCCCTTGGCTCCCATGAATATTCGCCACTGCCCTCAGCTAGCGTCTAGCAACTAGCCTCGGACACACTCATCGTCAATTCTGGGTTGATAAAATGAAATATATTATATATAGAATATGACCCAGTAATGAATAAACTAAATACAGCAATGTGGCTATTTGAAAACATTGCATTGGCTAAATAAATACGTTGTCCCTCGGACACGAGCGTTGGGGTGCAGTGTGACCCACACACAAAGCCATGTTTCCTGGGTGCTCTTTTTTATTTCTTACTTCACATCGGTACTTTTAGAAACAAGCTTTTTGAGTGGAAAATATTACCAAAATCTCTGGAAAAACATCTCACAAACACTATAGACTGTCATAAACTTAACGAATGCTATAATATGGCCAACAATTGGCTATAAACAGTACTTACACCATCGTTTCAAACTGTGTGCAGGACCTCGTTTTCCCGGGGAGGAGAAATTCCATGGCCGCTGGTTTCGGCAAAAAACACGAGCGCCGTTTCGGGGGGGTCTTATTCTTTTTTTTTATCCACTTTTTTTCTCCCATTTTCTATATTTTTCTCCCATCCCAATTTCGTATCATCCAATTCAACCCTCCCCTGTCACGAACGCTGTTTCTTGCCTCCCACAAGCCGGCTGCAATGTGGACTAAGTCATACATAGCACAAGTCCCCTCCGGTACTTGAGGTAACAGCAGTCGCATCTTTTCACCTGCGCAGCTCGATCTCTCAGTGGCGAGGAGTAACGCGTGGGACGTGGGTCTTCTAACCCACGTTATATACACCCTGTGAGACCTGCGGACTGATACTTCCGTCGATTGAAGTGGCAGAGCTGACGGACAAGCACATGCAAAAATGTTGTCCCTCCACCCAAATCTGCCCAAACGGGACCAATTTGCATGACAACAGCGCGCCGATCACACAGGATCTCGCCGGCAAGATTGGAGACCTCACTAAAA
>NC_140166.1:141217697-141320197 GCF_963971535.1 Notolepis coatsorum | reverse complement strand
GTTGTAGTATTACACTAAACACCTCATTAGGTGGTGAGTCTCATGTTGTAGTATTACACTAAACACCTCATTAGGTGAGTCTCATGTTGTAGTATTACACTAAACACCTCATTAGGTGAGTCTCATGTTGTAGTATTACACTAAACACATCATTAGGTGGTGAGTCTCATGTTGTAGTATTACACTAAACACCTCATTAGGTGAGTCTCATGTTGTAGTATTACACTAAACACCTCATTAGGTGAGTCTCATGTTGTAGTATTACACTAAACACATCATTAGGTGGTCAGTCTCATGTTGTAATATTACACTAAACACCTCATTAGGTGGTGAGTCTCATGTTGTAGTATTACACTAAACACATCATTAGGTGGTCAGTCTCATGTTGTAATATTACACTAAACACATCATTGGGTGGTGAGTCTCATGTTGTAGTATTACACTAAACACCTCATTGGGTGGTGAGTCTCATGTTGTAGTATTACACTAAACACCTCATTAGGTGAGTCTCATGTTGTAGTATTACACTAAACACCTCATTAGGTGAGTCTCATGTTGTAGTATTACACTAAACACCTCATTAGGTGAGTCTCATGTTGTAGTATTACACTAAACACCTCATTAGGTGAGTCTCATGTTGTAGTATTACACTAAACACCTCATTAGGTGAGTCTCATGTTGTAGTATTACACTAAACACCTCATTAGGTGGTGAGTCTCATGTTGTAGTATTACACTAAACACCTCATTAGGTGGTGAGTCTCATGTTGTAGTATTACACTAAACACCTCATTAGGTGAGTCTCATGTTGTAGTATTACACTAAACACCTCATTAGGTGAGTCTCATGTTGTAGTATTACACTAAACACCTCATTAGGTGGTG
Organism: Notolepis coatsorum; assembly: GCF_963971535.1. Lineage (NCBI taxonomy): Eukaryota > Metazoa > Chordata > Actinopteri > Aulopiformes > Paralepididae > Notolepis > Notolepis coatsorum. The sequence continues at coordinate 141,319,314 of NC_140166.1, read as the reverse complement.
AGTCTCATGTTGTAGTATTACACTAAACACCTCATTAGGTGAGTCTCATGTTGTAGTATTACACTAAACACCTCATTAGGTGAGTCTCATGTTGTAGTATTACACTAAACACCTCATTAGGTGAGTCTCATGTTGTAGTATTACACTAAACACCTCATTAGGTGAGTCTCATGTTGTAGTATTACACTAAACACCTCATTGGGTGGTGAGTCTCATGTTGTAGTATTACACTAAACACCTCATTAGGTGGTGAGTCTCATGTTGTAGTATTACACTAAACACCTCATTAGGTGGTGAGTATCATGTTGTAGTATTACACTAAACACCTCATTAGGTGGTGAGTCTCATGTTGTAGTATTACACTAAACACCTCATTAGGTGGTGAGTATCATGTTGTAGTATTACACTAAACACCTCATTAGGTGGTGAGTCTCATGTTGTAGTATTACACTAAACACCTCATTAGGTGAGTCTCATGTTGTAGTATTACACTAAACACCTCATTAGGTGAGTCTCATGTTGTAGTATTACACTAAACACCTCATTAGGTGGTGAGTCTCATGTTGTAGTATTACACTAAACACCTCATTAGGTGAGTCTCATGTTGTAGTATTACACTAAACACCTCATTAGGTGAGTCTCATGTTGTAGTATTACACTAAACACCTCATTAGGTGAGTCTCATGTTGTAGTATTACACTAAACACCTCATTAGGTGGTGAGTATCATGTTGTAGTATTACACTAAACACCTCATTAGGTGAGTCTCATGTTGTAGTATTACACTAAACACCTCATTAGGTGAGTCTCATGTTGTAGTATTACACTAAACACCTCATTAGGTGGTGAGTCTCATGTTGTAGTATTACACTAAACACCTCATTAGGTGAGTATCATGTTGTAGTATTACACTAAACACCTCATTAGGTGAGTCTCATGTTGTAGTATTACACTAAACACCTCATTAGGTGAGTCTCATGTTGTAGTATTACACTAAACACCTCATTAGGTGAGTCTCATGTTGTAGTATTACACTAAACACCTCATTAGGTGAGTCTCGTGTTGTAGTATTACACTAAACACCTCATTAGGTGAGTCTCATGTTGTAGTATTACACTAAACACCTCATTAGGTCAGTCTCATGTTGTAGTATTACACTAAACACCTCATTAGGTGGTGAGTATCATGTTGTAGTATTACACTAAACACCTCATTAGGTGGTGAGTATCATGTTGTAGTATTACACTAAACACCTCATTAGGTGGTGAGTCTCATGTTGTAGTATTACACTAAACACCTCATTAGGTGAGTCTCATGTTGTAGTATTACACTAAACACCTCATTAGGTGAGTCTCATGTTGTAATATTACACTAAACACCTCATTAGGTGGTGAGTCTCATGTTGTAGTATTACACTAAACACCTCATTAGGTGGTGAGTCTCATGTTGTAGTATTACACTAAACACCTCATTAGGTGGTGAGTCGCATGTTGTAGTATTACACTAAACACCTCATTAGGTGGTGAGTCTCATGTTGTAGTATTACACTAAACACCTCATTAGGTGAGTCTCATGTTGTAGTATTACACTAAACACCTCATTAGGTGAGTCTCATGTTGTAGTATTACACTAAACACCTCATTAGGTGGTGAGTCTCATGTTGTAGTATTACACTAAACACCTCATTAGGTGAGTCTCATGTTGTAGTATTACACTAAACACCTCATTAGGTGGTGAGTATCATGTTGTAGTATTACACTAAACACCTCATTAGGTGAGTCTCATGTTATAGTATTACACTAAACACCTCATTAGGTGGTGAGTATCATGTTGTAGTATTACACTAAACACCTCATTAGGTGGTGAGTCTCATGTTGTAGTATTACACTAAACACCTCATTAGGTGAGTCTCATGTTGTAGTATTACACTAAACACCTCATTAAGTGAGTCTCATGTTGTAGTATTACACTAAACACCTCATTAGGTGGTGAGTCTCATGTTGTAGTATTACACTAAACACCTCATTAGGTGGTGAGTATCATGTTGTAGTATTACACTAAACACCTCATTAGGTGAGTCTCATGTTGTAGTATTACACTAAACACCTCATTATGTGGTGAGTCTCATGTTGTAGTATTACACTAAATACCTCATTAGGTGGTCAGTCTCATGTTGTAGTATTACACTAAACACCTCATTAGGTGGTGAGTCTCATGTTGTAGTATTACACTAAACACCTCATTAGGTGGTGAGTCTCATGTTGTAGTATTACACTAAACACCTCATTAGGTCAGTCTCATGTTGGAGTATTACACTAAGCACCTCATTAGGTGAGTCTCATGTTGTAGTATTACACTAAACACCTCATTATGTGGTGAGTCTCATGTTGTAGTATTACACTAAACACCTCATTAGGTGGTGAGTCTCATGTTGTAGTATTACACTAAACACCTCATTAGGTGGTGAGTCTCATGTTGTAGTATTACACTAAACACCTCATTAGCTGAGTCTCATGTTGTAGTATTACACTAAACACCTCATTAGGTGAGTCTCATGTTGTAGTATTACACTAAACACCTCATTAGGTGAGTCTCATGTTGTAGTATTACACTAAACACCTCATTAGGTGGTGAGTCTCATGTTGTAGTATTACACTAAACACCTCATTAGGTGGTGAGTCTCATGTTGTAGTATTACACTAAACACCTCATTAGGTGAGTCTCATGTTGTAGTATTACACTAAACACCTCATTAGGTGAGTCTCATGTTGTAGTATTACACTAAACACATCATTAGGTGGTGAGTCTCATGTTGTAGTATTACACTAAACACCTCATTAGGTGAGTCTCATGTTGTAGTATTACACTAAACACCTCATTAGGTGAGTCTCATGTTGTAGTATTACACTAAACACATCATTAGGTGGTCAGTCTCATGTTGTAATATTACACTAAACACCTCATTAGGTGGTGAGTCTCATGTTGTAGTATTACACTAAACACATCATTAGGTGGTCAGTCTCATGTTGTAATATTACACTAAACACATCATTGGGTGGTGAGTCTCATGTTGTAGTATTACACTAAACACCTCATTGGGTGGTGAGTCTCATGTTGTAGTATTACACTAAACACCTCATTAGGTGAGTCTCATGTTGTAGTATTACACTAAACACCTCATTAGGTGAGTCTCATGTTGTAGTATTACACTAAACACCTCATTAGGTGAGTCTCATGTTGTAGTATTACACTAAACACCTCATTAGGTGAGTCTCATGTTGTAGTATTACACTAAACACCTCATTAGGTGAGTCTCATGTTGTAGTATTACACTAAACACCTCATTAGGTGGTGAGTCTCATGTTGTAGTATTACACTAAACACCTCATTAGGTGGTGAGTCTCATGTTGTAGTATTACACTAAACACCTCATTAGGTGAGTCTCATGTTGTAGTATTACACTAAACACCTCATTAGGTGGTGAGTCTCATGTTGTAGTATTACACTAAACACCTCATTAGGTGAGTCTCATGTTGTAGTATTACACTAAACACCTCATTGGGTGGTGAGTCTCATGTTGTAGTATTACACTAAACACCTCATTAGGTGAGTCTCATGTTGTAGTATTACACTAAACACCTCATTAGGTGGTGAGTCTCATGTTGTAGTATTACACTAAGCACCTCATTAGGTGGTGAGTCTCATGTTGTAGTATTACACTAAACACCTCATTAGGTGGTGAGTCTCATGTTGTAATATTACACTAAACACCTCATTAGGTGAGTCTCATGTTGTAGTATTACACTAAACACCTCATTAGGTGGTGAGTCTCATGTTGTAGTATTACACTAAACACCTCATTAGGTGGTGAGTCTCATGTTGTAGTATTACACTAAACACCTCATTAGGTGAGTCTCATGTTGTAGTATTACACTAAACACCTCATTAGGTGAGTCTCATGTTGTAGTATTACACTAAACACCTCATTAGGTGGTGAGTCTCATGTTGTAGTATTACACTAAACACCTCATTAGGTGAGTCTCATGTTGTAGTATTACACTAAACACCTCATTAGGTGAGTCTCATGTTGTAGTATTACACGAAACACCTCATTAGGTGAGTCTCATGTTGTAGTATTACACTAAACACCTCATTAGGTGGTCAGTCTCATGTTGTAATATTACACTAAACACCTCATTAGGTGAGTCTCATGTTGTAGTATTACACTAAACACCTCATTAGGTGAGTCTCATGTTGTAGTATTACACTAAACACCTCATTAGGTGGTCAGTCTCATGTTGTAATATTACACTAAACACCTCATTAGGTGAGTCTCATGTTGTAATATTACACTAAACACCTCATTAGGTGGTGAGTCTCATGTTGTAGTATTACACTAAACACCTCATTAGGTGGTGAGTCTCATGTTGTAGTATTACACTAAACACCTCATTAGGTGGTGAGTCTCATGTTGTAGTATTACACTAAACACCTCATTAGGTGAGTCTCGTGTTGTAGTATTACACTAAACACCTCATTAGGTGAGTCTCATGTTGTAGTATTACACTAAACACCTCATTAGGTGAGTCTCATGTTGTAGTATTACACTAAACACCTCATTAGGTGAGTCTCATGTTGTAGTATTACACGAAACACCTCATTAGGTGAGTCTCATGTTGTAGTATTAGACTAAACACCTCATTAGGTGGTGAGTCTCATGTTGTAGTATTACACTAAACACCTCATTAGGTGAGTCTCATGTTGTAGTATTACACTAAACACCTCATTAGGTGGTGAGTCTCATGTTGTAGTATTACACTAAACACCTCATTAGGTGAGTCTCATGTTGTAGTATTACACTAAACACCTCATTAGGTGGTGAGTCTCATGTTGTAGTATTACACTAAACACCTCATTAGGTGGTGAGTCTCATGTTGTAGTATTACACTAAACACCTCATTAGGTGAGTCTCATGTTGTAGTATTACACTAAACACCTCATTAGGTGAGTCTCATGTTGTAGTATTACACTAAACACCTCATTAGGTGGTGAGTCTCATGTTGTAGTATTACACTAAACACCTCATTAGGTGGTGAGTCTCATGTTGTAATATTACACTAAACACCTCATTAGGTGAGTCTCATGTTGTAGTATTACACGAAACACCTCATTAGGTGAGTCTCATGTTGTAGTATTACACGAAACACCTCATTAGGTGAGTCTCATGTTGTAGTATTACACTAAACACCTCATTAGGTGAGTCTCATGTTGTAGTATTACACGAAACACCTCATTAGGTGAGTCTCATGTTGTAGTATTACACTAAACACCTCATTAGGTGAGTCTCATGTTGTAGTATTACACTAAACACCTCATTAGGTGGTCAGTCTCATGTTGTAGTATTACACTAAACACCTCATTAGGTGGTGAGTCTCATGTTGTAGTATTACACTAAACACCTCATTAGGTGAGTCTCATGTTGTAGTATTACACTAAACACCTCATTAAGTGAGTCTCATGTTGTAGTATTACACTAAACACATCATTAGGTGGTGAGTCTCATGTTGTAGTATTACACTAAACACCTCATTAGGTGGTGAGTCTCATGTTGTAGTATTACACTAAACACCTCATTAGGTGAGTCTCATGTTGTAGTATTACACTAAACACCTCATTAGGTGGCCAGTAAGCCAGTAGTTACACAGCCGCATGTCGAAGTGTCCTTGAGCAATACATGTTGTAGAAGATAATGACACATGTTTTAGAGATAATGACATGTGTTGTAGAAGGTCAGCTGACACAATGACGTGAGGAACAGGATATGATGCCATACTCTCTCCTCAGCTGTGCCACTAACGCAGCTTGTCTTCCTCCAGGATCCACCCGAACCTGCGCTCCACGGTGTACTGCAGCGCCCTGGCAGCAGGGGGCGCCGAGGAGTGGGAGTTTGCTTGGTCTCAGTTTAAGAGCGCCCCCATCGCCACCGAGGCTGACAAGCTGCGCTATGCGCTGGCCTGCACCAAGCAGCCATGGCTCCTCAACAGGTAACCAAACACATGCCCCCCCTGGCCTGCACCAAGCAGCCATGGCTCCTCAACAGGTAACCAAACACCTGCCCCCCCTGGCCTGCACCAAGCAGCCATGGCTACTCAACAGGTAACCAGACACCTGCCCCCCCTGGCCTGCACCAAGCAGCCATGGCTCCTCAACAGGTAACCAGACACCTGCCCCCCCTGGCCTGCACCAAGCAGCCATAAGCCACAGGTGACATAATTATAGTACAGTGGAGAAATAAAAGATTAAAATAGAATAAAAAAGCAGTGTAAACAATATACAATATAATTAACTCTGGACATGTGCATATGGGCAACAAGGTGCGGGATGAGGGTACAGTATGTACAGTATGCCCTCTGTTATATTTGCCCTACAATAAATAGTTACAATATATAATATCTAATAATCCAATAATCTAAATCTTATTTAATATATAATCTAAAAATGCTAAATATATGATCTGATGAAGTATACAGTATTCACATAAGGTATGCATAAGGTAGTATATTAGTAGTATATGTTTGAGTGTAAGGGGTCGTTCTGGCTCTACTGTGTCACTAACTCTGGATAGTGTATTTGTTTATTTGTTTATTCAGATCCCCATTAGCTGTCACAGCTATTCCTCCCGCGGTCCACATAGAACTAAACATACAAACACACATGTACCTACCTATATGTACATACATGTACCTATATTTACATGTATGCACCTATATTTACATAAATGTACCTATATTTACATACATGCACCTATATTTACATACATGCACCTATATTTACATACATACATACATGTACCTATATTTACATACATGCACCTATATTTACATACATGCACCTATATTTACATACATACATACATACATACATACATGTACCTATATTTACATACATGTACCTATATTTACATACATGCACCTATATTTACATACATGTACCTATATTTACATACATGCACCTATATTTACATACATGTATCTATATTTACATACATGCACCTATATTTACATACATGCACCTATATTTACATACATGCACCTATATTTACATACATGCACCTGTATTTGCATACATACATACATGTACCTATATTTACATACATGTATCTATATTTACATATATGCACCTATATTTACATACATGCACCTATATTTACATACATGCACCTATATGTACATACATACATGTACCTATATTTACATACATGCACCTATATTTACATACATGTACCTATATTTACATACATGCACCTATATTTACATACATGTACCTATATTTACATACATACGTGTACCTATATTTCCAAAAGTAAAATAAATTAAGTAAGAAATGAAAAATGAAAGAATCAAACACAATGAAAGAGAAAATAACACTTAAAGTGGCATTAAGCAGGGTGACCATATTTTGATTTACAAAAAAGAGGACATGCTGCCCCCCCAGCCTCAAGATACTTAATGATACTCAACGTTTACTCAAAGATGCGTTATTGTTTTAATATATTTAAAGTATGCCTCCTCTGTATGGATATACAATTATTATTTATATTATTTTACTGTATATAACACAACAATATCTCTCTATAACCAAAGACACACCAAACCAAAGTTACTCAACAATCAACATGCTTGATTATGCCTAGAATTATCTGACAAATCTCAATGGCACAATAATAACTTAAAAATCAACCTGTAACAAAATAATAGCTCTCTTTTCAAGTATTACTGGACAAAAATAAATAACAAAATATATGAAATAATAGAAAATAGAAAATCCAGTTAACAAATATCTCTTTGTATCTTGTCAACATCTGTATCATCCTCTCAATGCCTGGGAACAATGCAAAGAAAGCATCCTTATGTATTCAATGTCAACTAAATCACAGAACTCCTTCCGGCTCTCAGTGCACACAGTGTAAATGTGGATGTACTGGTAGATTTTGAACATGATATTCTCAAGGTCAACATCTATTGTGTCTGCCCCATGATGAACACACTTATTCACTATGTGTGCTGGGCAACACACACCGATCAGTGTTGTTCTGCAGCAACCTCTTCAAATTTGCAAACACATTCTTTCCCCCTTCATCACGTCGGATTCCTCCAAGGTTTGTGTTGCAATTGTCCCCAGTAAATGCAATGCATTTTTTCAGACAAATCGTTTTTTTTGCCATGTTTCAATGAGATATTGTGCAATGGTTTCTGCCGTCTCATTTGGTGTATTTAACCTTGATTAATTTTGTTTGCATGCCACCCCTCTTCCAGTCAAAGTACTGTATTATGATTGGGAATATTTTCACTGCTCCGTGGTTACTCCTGTCTGTAGAAACACCACAGTACTGGATTTGATTTGAGTGCTTCATGTGCGACATCAATCGAGTGGGGCGCTATAACACATTGGCTTCGGATTTAGTGCGCGCACTACTGAACTTTTTGGCATTGTCAGAGTCTGGAAATGCCTTTTTTAGCAAGGCACTTGTGCAATCCATAGATTGTGATGTTTCACAGTATGAAATGCAAACTCACCCTCCGCTGCATTTACTTTACAGCGTCCTCTGTTTTCCCGGGTTTAACAAAGAAGTCTGTCAACTTTGCAGACAAACTCTCAACTTGCACATGTCCATGTGCGCCTGCACCTTTATTGGACACACACGTGCAAGCTTTGCACACGGTGCACTCCGCCTCCCTTTTGTTCCAACCGGGTCTGTACATTTGGAATTTCTTCTGCAGTTCATCTAGTACATTTGCGCTTTGGCATTGTGAATGTGAGCTGCGCTCCACTCTGTCCCCTTCCTGTTTGTGTGTGAGCGTAGTTGTAGAGCCACCTGCAGTACACTCTGGACCCAGCTAGCTAACCCTACCCCTGTCACCACCCAGGTATCTGCAGTACACTCTGGACCCAGCTAGCTAACCCTACCCCTGTCACCACCCAGGTATCTGCAGTACACTCTGGACCCAGCTAGCTAACCCTACCCCTGTCACCACCCAGGTATCTGCAGTACACTCTGGACCCAGCTAGCTAACCCTACCCCTGTCACCACCCAGGTATCTGCAGTACACACTGGACCCAGCTAGCTAACCCTACCCCTGTCACCACCCAGGTATCTGCAGTACACTCTTGACCCAGCTAGCTAACCCTACCCCTGTCACCACCCAGGTATCTGCAGTACACTCTTGACCCAGCTAGCTAACCCTACCCCTGTCACCACCCAGGTATCTGCAGTACACTCTGGACCCAGCTAGCTAACCCTACCCCTGTCACCACCCAGGTATCTGCAGTACACTCTGGACCCAGCTAGCTAACCCTACCCCTGTCACCACCCAGGTATCTGCAGTACACTCTGGACCCAGCTAGCTAACCCTACCCCTGTCACCACCCAGGTATCTGCAGTACACTCTGGACCCAGCTAGCTAACCCTACCCCTGTCACCACCCAGGTATCTGCAGTACACTCTGGACCCAGCTAGCTAACCCTACCCCTGTCACCACCCAGGTATCTGCAGTACACTAGTCTGGACCCAGCTAGCTAACCCTACCCCTGTCACCACCCAGGTATCTGCAGTACACTCTGGACCCAGCTAGCTAACCCTACCCCTGTCACCACCCAGGTATCTGCAGTACACTCTGGACCCAGCTAGCTAACCCTACCCCTGTCACCACCCAGGTATCTGCAGTACACTCTGGACCCAGCTAGCTAACCCTACCCCTGTCACCACCCAGGTATCTGCAGTACACACTGGACCCAGCTAGCTAACCCTACCCCTGTCACAGGTATCTGCAGTATACTCTGGACCCAGCTAGCTAACCCTACCCCTGTCACCACCAGGTATCTGCAGTACACACTGGACCCAGCTATGATCAGGAAGCAGGACGCCACGTCGACCATCGTCTACATCGCCGGCAACGTGGCGGGCCAGTCTCTGGCCTGGGACTTCGTCAGGGCTCGGTGGAACTACATCTTCACACAGTGAGTCCCACTAAACACGTTCTGCTCTTTACATTCACAGCTAAGGGTTAATATAGTATAATGTTAGGCAGTGGTGGAAAGTAACAAAGTACTTTTACTCAAGCACTGTACTTAAGTACAATTTCGAGCTACTTGTACTTTACGTGAGTATTTTCATTTTAGGGTACTTTATACTTCACTACATTTCAAAGGAAATATTGTACTTTTTTACTCCACTACCTTTATCTGAACCCATCAGTTACTAGTTACTTTGAAGAAAAGGATTTTGCATAGAAAACATGGCAAAATTGTATGAAGATGATATGCTTTCACATTTGAAGCCTGTCAGTAATCAGATGAGCATAACTGGACCACATACCACTTTAACACAACTTTTAGAGGTCAATGGATCGAAGATACTTAAGTACATTTAATATAAAATACTTCTCTACTTTTACTTAAGTAGAATTTGAATGGAGGACTTTTACTTTTACCAGAGTACTCATTTATCTGGACATTGCTACTTTTACTTAAGTAAAGGAACTGTGTACTTTTTCCACCACTGGTGTTAGATCCACAGCAGGCTTCAGTGAGTTCAAACACTTAGCCGACATGAGCTGCAGTGAGTCATCCTGACCCTAAGAACAGTTAGCTACAAAGTGTTAACCCTAACCCTACTCTGTACTGAGTAAAGTACTGAGATCAAAGCCATCTACTCTGTACTGAGTAAAGTACTGAGATCAAAGCCATCTACTCTGTAGCGAGTAAAGTACTGAGATGAAAGCCATCTACTCTGTAGTGAGTAAAGTACTGAGATCAAAGCCATCTACTCTGTAGCGAGTAAAGTACTGAGATGAAAGCCATCTACTCTGTAGTGAGTAAAGTACTGAGATCAAAGCCATCTACTCTGTAGCGAGTAAAGTACTGAGATGAAAGCCATCTACTCTGTAGTGAGTAAAGTACTGAGATCAAAGACATCTACTCTGTACTGAGTAAAGTACTGAGATCAAAGCCATCTACTCTGTAGCGAGTAAAGTACTGAGATCAAAGCCATCTACTCAGTACTGAGTAAAGTACTGAGATCAAAGCCATCTACTCTGTACTGAGTAAAGTACTGAGATCAAAGTAATCTACTCTGTACTGAGTAAAGTACTGAGATCAAAGTCATCTACTCTGTACTGAGTAAAGTACTGAGATCAAAGCCATCTACTCTGTACTGAGTAAAGTACTGAGATCAAAGCATGAAAGTAGCCTACAATGAATAAGTACAAAGAATAAAAGTAACCTACAATGATTAAGTACTGAGGACACATAATACAAGTAGAGTAGATTAGATTCAGATGTATTGTCATCATATACAGCACAAGTACAGTACGAAGAGAAGTTTAGCATGGAACCAGAGTGCAATATTAATATACAATGTACAAGTGATTAAAACGGGAAAATTACAACAAGACAGAAACAAACAGTTCACACAAAACATCCCCCTGAGGGAACTCAACCTGAAGAGGTTAGGGAACTCAACCTGAAGAGGTTAGGGAACTCAACATGAAGAGGTTAGGGAACTCAACCTGAAGACGTTAGGGAACTCAACCTGAAGACGTTAGGGAACTCAACCTGAAGACGTTAGTTAGGGAACCATCCTCCTGAGGGAACTCAACCTGAAGAGGTTAGGGAACTCAACCTGAAGAGGTTAGGGAACTCAACCTGGAGAGGTTAGGGAACTCAACCTGAAGAGGTTAGGGAACCATCCTCCTGAGGGAACTCAACCTGAAGAGGTTAGTTAGGGAACATGAGGAGGTTAGTTAGGGAACATGAAGAGGTTAGTTAGGGAACATGAAGAGGTTAGTTAGGGAACATGAGGAGGTTAGTTAGGGAACATGAATAGGTTAGTTAGGGAACATGAAGAGGTTAGTTAGGGAACATTAAGAGGTTAGTTAGGGAACATGAAGAGGTTAGTTAGGGAACATGAAGAGGTTAGTTAGGAACATGAAGAGGTTAGTTAGGGAACATGAGGAGGTTAGTTAGGGAACATGAGGAGGTTAGTTAGGGAACATGAGGAGGTTAGTTATGGAACATGAAGAGGTTAGTTAGGGAACATGAAGAGGTTAGTTAGGGAACATGAATAGGTTAGTTAGGGAACATGAAGAGGTTAGTTAGGGAACATGAGGAGGTTAGTTAGGGAACATGAAGAGGTTAGTTAGGAACATGAAGAGGTTAGTTAGGGAACATGAAGAGGTTAGTTATGGAACATGAATAGGTTAGTTAGGAACATGAAGAGGTTAGTTAGGGAACATGAAGAGGTTAGTTAGGGAACATGAAGAGGTTAGTTAGGGAACATGAAGAGGTTAGTTAGGGAACATGAAGAGGTTAGTTAGGGAACATGAAGAGGTTAGTTAGGGAACATGAGGAGGTTAGTTAGGGAACATGAGGAGGTTAGTTAGGGAACATGAAGAGGTTCGTTAGGGAACATGAAGAGGTTAGTTAGGGAACATGAAGAGGTTAGTTAGGGAACATGAAGAGGTTAGTTAGGGAACATGAGGAGGTTAGTTAGGGAACATGAGGAGGTTAGTTAGGGAACATGAAGAGGTTAGTTAGGGAACATGAAGAGGTTAGTTAGGGAACATGAAGAGGTTAGTTAGGGAACATGAAGAGGTTAGTTAGGGAACATGAAGAGGTTAGTTAGGGAACATGAGGAGGTTAGTTAGGGAACATGAAGAGGTTAGTTAGGGAACATGAAGAGGTTAGTTAGGGAACATGAAGAGGTTAGTTAGGGAACATGAGGAGGTTAGTTAGGGAACATGAGGAGGTTAGTTAGGGAACATGAAGAGGTTAGTTAGGGAACATGAAGAGGTTCGTTAGGGAACATGAATAGGTTAGTTAGGGAACATGAAGAGGTTAGTTAGGGAACATGAAGAGGTTAGTTAGGGAACATGAGGAGGTTAGTTAGGGAACATGAAGAGGTTAGTTATGGAACATGAAGAGGTTAGTTAGGGAACATGAGGAGGTTAGTTAGGGAACATGAAGAGGTTAGTTAGGGAACATGAATAGGTTAGTTAGGGAACATGAAGAGGTTAGTTAGGAACATGAAGAGGTTAGTTAGGGAACATGAAGAGGTTAGTTAGGGAACATGAGGAGGTTAGTTAGGGAACATGAAGAGGTTAGTTAGGGAACATGAAGAGGTTAGTTAGGGAACATGAGGAGGTTAGTTAGGGAACATGAAGAGGTTAGTTAGGGAACATGAAGAGGTTAGTTAGGAACATGAAGAGGTTAGTTAGGGAACATGAGGAGGTTAGTTAGGGAACATGAAGAGGTTAGTTAGGGAACATGAAGAGGTTAGTTAGGGAACATGAAGAGGTTAGTTAGGGAACATGAAGAGGTTAGTTAGGAACATGAAGAGGTTAGTTAGGGAACATGAAGAGGTTAGTTAGGGAACATGAAGAGGTTAGTTAGGAACATGAAGAGGTTAGTTAGGGAACATGAAGAGGTTAGTTAGGGAACATGAAGAGGTTAGTTAGGGAACATGAGGAGGTTAGTTAGGGAACATGAGGAGGTTAGTTAGGGAACATGAAGAGGTTAGTTAGGGAACATGAAGAGGTTTGTTAGGGAACATGAAGAGGTTAGTTAGGGAACATGAAGAGGTTAGTTAGGGAACATGAAGAGGTTAGTTAGGGAACATGAAGAGGTTAGTTATGGAACATGAAGAGGTTAGTTAGGGAACATGAGTAGGTTAGTTAGGGAACATGAAGAGGTTAGTTAGGGAACATGAATAGGTTAGTTAGGGAACATGAAGAGGTTAGTTAGGAACATGAAGAGGTTAGTTAGGGAACATGAAGAGGTTAGTTAGGGAACATGAAGAGGTTAGTTAGGGAACATGAAGAGGTTAGTTAGGGAACATGAGGAGGTTAGTTAGGGAACATGAAGAGGTTAGTTAGGGAACATGAGGAGGTTAGTTAGGGAACATGAAGAGGTTAGTTAGGGAACATGAAGAGGTTAGTTAGGGAACATGAAGAGGTTAGTTAGGGAACATGAAGAGGTTAGTTAGGAACATGAAGAGGTTAGTTAGGGAACATGAAGAGGTTAGTTAGGGAACATGAAGAGGTTAGTTAGGGAACAGGGAATATATATATTTTTTTTAATTATATTTTTCCCCCTTCTTTTTCCGTTTTTCTCCCCTCCCAATGTTAGTCGTTATGCCAATTCCCAATCCCCTTCCTGGTCGTTGCGCACTCTACCCCCTACAGTCGGCTGGGAGAGTGGAGACTATCACATGCTTCCTCCGACACATGTGTACCCAGCCCACCGCTTCTTTTCACCTGGCAGCGCGGACTCTCACTGGGGGAGTGTAACGTGTGGAAGGTCACACTACCTCTCTTAGATCCTTCCCTCGCTGTGCAGGCGCCCCGACCGAACTGTAGGAGTCGCTGTCCACAACGACCAGGACCCACCCACCGGCTTCCCTCCCGCTGACTCTGCCAATCGAGCCAGTATGCCGGCCGGCCAGGCCGGAAGCAACGCTGACAGCTGGATTCGATACCAGCGTCTCTTGCGTTGGTGACGAGCGCCTTGTACGCTGCGCCACCCAGCCGCTTAAATATATTTAGTTTTTAAGCAAGTGCTTCAGCCTATTCCTTTTTTCAGTCACTAATTTTGGATTTTGTGTGTGAGCTTACTTTTAATATGTACATTTGTAAAAAAATATATATTTTATATATATAAGTCCACACAAGTGTGTTTATGATTTGTCTGTAAACAAAGACAGAAAATAAACTATTCATTCATTCATTAACGGTGGAATCCACATTGAAAGAGCATACCGGCAACTGGGCTAGAGACCGGGCACAACGGACGTCCCAGGTCAATAATACTTTGTTTACAGCTGAAGGGAAGAAGCTGTTCCTGAGCCTGGTCGTCCTGGAGGCAGGTTCTGTTCCTGAGCCTGGTCGTCCTGGAGGCAGGTTCTGTTCCTGAGCCTGGTCGTCCTGGAGGCAGGTTCTGTTCCTGAGCCTGGTCGTCCTGGAGGCAGGTTCTGTTCCTGAGCCTGGTCGTCCTGGAGGCAGGTTCTGTTCCTGAGCCTGGTCGTCCTGGAGGCAGGTTCTGTTCCTGAGCCTGGTCGTCCTGGAGGCAGGTTCTGTTCCTGAGCCTGGTCGTCCTGGAGGCAGGTTCTGTTCCTGAGCCTGGTCGTCCTGGAGGCAGGTTCTGTTCCTGAGCCTGGTCGTCCTGGAGGCAGGTTCTGTTCCTGAGCCTGGTCGTCCTGGAGGCAGGTTCTGTTCCTGAGCCTGGTCGTCCTGGAGGCAGGTTCTGTTCCTGAGCCTGGTCGTCCTGGAGCGGAGGCTCTGGATGGTGGAGGCTGTGGAGGCAGGTTCTGCTGTGGAGGCAGGTTCTGCTGTGGAGGCAGGTTCTGCTGTGGAGGCAGGTTCTGCTGTGGAGGCAGGTTCTGCTGTGGAGGCAGGTTCTGTCGCCTCCTGACGCTCGTCTTGTTCTGTCTTCTAGGTACGGTGGAGGCTCCTTCTCCTTCTCCAACCTCATCAACGGCGTCACCAATAGATTCTCCACTGAGTTCGAGCTACAACAGGTAAGAGGGTTTATACAACTTTGGTGAAAATATAAAGGTTCTGGGGCAGTTAGGGTTAGATTCAGACGACGTTAGGGTTAGATTCAGACGACATTAGGGTTAGGTTCAGAAGATGTTAGGTTCAGAGGACGGTAGGGTTAGATTCAGAGGACCTTAGGTTCAGAGGACGTTAGGTTCAGAGGACGTTATGTTCAGAGGACCTTAGGTTCAGAGGACGTTAGGTTCAGAGGACGTTAGGTTCAGAGGACGTTAGGGTTAGATTCAGAGGACCTTAGGTTCAGAGGACGTTAGGTTCAGAGGACGTTATGTTCAGAGGACGTTAGGTTCAGAGGACGTTAGGTTCAGAGGACGTTAGGTTCAGAGGACGTTAGGTTCAGAGGACGTTATGTTCAGAGGACCTTAGGTTCAGAGGACGTTAGGTTCAGAGGACGTTATGTTCAGAGGACGTTAGGTTCAGAGGACGTTAGGTTCAGAGGACGTTAGGTTCAGAGGACGTTAGGGTTAGATTCAGAGGACCTTAGGTTCAGAGGACGTTAGGTTCAGAGGACGTTAGGTTCAGAGGACGTTAGGTTCAGAGGACGTTAGGTTCAGAGGACGTTATGGCTCTGTTCAGAGATGGTTAGGGCTCTGTTCAGAGATGGTTAGGGCTCTGTTCAGAGATGGTTAGGGCTCTGTTCAGAGATGGTTAGGGCTCTGTTCAGAGATGGTTAGGGCTCTGTTCAGAGATGGTTAGGGCTCTGTTCAGAGATGGTTAGGGCTCTGTTCAGAGATGGTTAGGGCTCTGTTCAGAGATGGTTAGGGCTCTGTTCAGAGATGGTTAGGGCTCTGTTCAGAGATGGTTAGGGCTCTGTTCAGAGATGGTTAGGGTTAGTTTCAGAGGACGTTAGGGTTAGTTTCAGAGATGGTTAGAGATAAGATATTGTTGAATGTAGCCTGATGTCTGTTTCTGTGTGTGTACCAGCTGAGGCAGTTCCAGGCTGACAACGCGGAGGCAGGATTTGGATCTGGCACGTTAGCAGTGGAGCAGTCCAAAGAGAGAACCATCGCCAACATGAAGTGGATCGCTGAGAACAAACAAGAGATTCTGGAATGGTTCATAGCCGAGTCCAGACCCTAAGGAGAAACAAAAGATCTGTTGCAACTTCCTCCTTCAACCAAGTTGCATGAACTGGAAGAGACGATCAAGGGAGAGACATTCAGCACTATTGGAGACCGATGGATGTTCTAAACATATTAAGATAAGATATTCCTTTATTGATCCCCTTGGGGAAATTCGGCTCTTTATTTATACCGTATTCCGCATTATTTTTAGAACATCCATCGGCCAAAGAGTTGCTGAATTTTTCTCCAGACCCTGAAGAGATATCAGTCAGAACCACACAACTACAAGACTGTCTGTCTGCACCACACACCTACAAGACTGTCTGTCTGCACCACACACCTACAAGACTGTCTGTCTGCACCACACACCTACAAGACTGTCTGTCTGCACCACACACCTACAAGACTGTCTGTCTGCACCACACACCTACAAGACTGTCTGTCTGCACCACACACCCACAAGACAGGTGTATCTGGAGTCTCATATCTATATCACCTCTCAGTTCTCCACATGGTCCAAAACACATTCTGTAGACTATTCTGTAGACTAATATAACTAAATGTACAATAACATGTTATGCCACTAGCCTACAATAATGTATTAACTTGATTCAAAAAGCCATTAGCCAATTAAAACCATATATATATGTTTAAATACATTTCCTGAAAATGTTATCTGGTTGTTCGTTTATATGTTTGGACATTAAAACTTTCGTCCATTCATTTATTATTCAGAACTCTTTTTTTAACGCTTTAGGATCATGACACTTCCTTTGTTCTCCAAGCCACCCTGAACCAGAAATCATCTTTTATTTTCAATGAAACATGATCTTTGATTTGATCTATTTTTTATTTTAAAAAGATTGACACTGAACTGCCACAAGTCTCTTTTTGTTGTTTTGTTAAATAATTGAATTGATTAAAAAAAATGTAAACAAATTGTATTATACTTGTTTGTAGATATGTTAATGTGAATGCGGTAACTTTATACAGCAAATATTTGTTAAAAAATACTGTTCTCTATTCTTGTAAGAATAATAAATAGATTAATTCTGTATCTCTCCTGTGTTTCCTTGATTCAGTTTGTTTTTAACCTTTATTTACCAGGGTAGGTTCTGTTTATAACCTTTATTTACCAGGGTAGGTTCTGTTTTTAACCTTTATTTACCAGGGTAGGTTCTGTTTATAACCTTTATTTACAAGGGTATAACCTTTATTTACCAGGGTCGGTTCTGTTTATAACCTTTATTTACCAGGGTAGGTTCTGTTTTTAACCTTTATTTACCAGGGTAGGTTCTGTTTATAACCTTTATTTACCAGGGTATAACGTTTATTTACCAGGGTCGGTTCTGTTTATAACCTTTATTTACCAGGGTAGGTTCTGTTTATATCCTTTATTTACCAGGGTAGGTTCTGTTTATATCCTTTATTTACCAGGGTAGGTTCTGTTTATATCCTTTATTTACCAGGGTAGGTTCTGTTTATAACCTTTATTTACCAGGGTAGGTTCTGTTTATAACCTTTATTTACGTGGGTAGGTTCTGTTTTTAACCTTTATTTACCAGGGTAGGTTCTGTTTTTATCCTTTATTTACCAGGGTAGGTTCTGTGTATAACCTTTATTTACCTGGGTAGGTTCTGTTTTTAACCTTTATTTACCAGGTTAGGTTCTGTTATTATAACCTTTATTTACCAGGGTAGGTTCTGTTTGTAACCTTTATTTACCAGGGTAGGTTCTGTTTATAACCTTTATTTACCAGGGTAGGTTCTGTTTTTAACCTTTATTTACCAGGGTAGGTTCTGTTTATAACCTTTATTTACCAGGGCAGGTTCTGTTTATAACCTTTATTTACCGGGTAGGTTCTGTTTATAACCTTTATTTACCAGGGTAGGTTCTGTTTATAACCTTTATTTACCAGGGTAGGTTCTGTTTTTAACCTTTATTTACCAGGGTAGGTTCTGTTATTATAACCTTTATTTACCATGGTAGGTTCTGTTTATAACCTTTATTTACCAGGGTAGGTTCTGTTTTTAACCTTTATTTACCAGGGTAGGTTCTGTTTATAACCTTTATTTACCAGGGTAGGTTCAGTTTATAACCTTTATTTACCAGGGTAGGTTCTGTTTATAACCTTTATTTACCAGGGTAGGTTCTGTTTATAACCTTTATTTACCAGGGTAGGTTCTGTTTTTAACTTTTATTTACCAGGGTAGGATCTGTTTATAACCTTTATTTACCAGGGTAGGTTCTGTTTTTAACCTTTATTTACCAGGGTAGGTTCTGTTTTTAACCTTTATTTACCGGGGTAGGTTCTGTTTTTAACCTTTATTTACCAGGGTAGGTTCAGTTTATAACCTTTATTTACCAGGGTAGGTTCTGTTTATAACCTTTATTTACCAGGGTAGGTTCTGTTTATAACCTTTATTTACCAGGGTAGGTTCTGTTTATAACCTTTATTTACCGGGGTAGGTTCTGTTTTTAACCTTTATTTACCAGGGTAGGTTCTGTTTTTAACCTTTATTTACCGGGGTAGGTTCTGTTTTTAACCTTTATTTACCAGGGTAGGTTCTGTTTATAACCTTTATTTACCAGGGTAGGTTCTGTTTATAACCTTTATTTACCAGGGTAGGTTCTGTTTATAACCTTTATTTACCAGGGTAGCTTATGTGTTTAACCTTTATTTACCAGGGTAGGTTCTGTGTTTAACCTTTATTTACCAGGGTAGGTTCTGTTTTTAACCTTTATTTACCAGGGTAGGTTCTGTTTATAACCTTTATTTAACAGGGTAGGTTATGTTTATAACCTTTATTTACCAGGGTAGGTTCTGTGTTTAACCTTTATTTACCAGGGTAGGTTCTGTGTTTAACCTTTATTTACCAGGGTAGGTTCTGTTTTTAACCTTTGTTTACCAGGGTAGGTTATGTTTTTAAACTTTAACACATTGGGGCGCCGGACCTGACTAAAGTATACTCAGGTTTTCATCGTTATTTCTTTTATTCAATATTTCCATTCATAAACATGCAGGCAACTGCGTGTTGTCACAGGGGATGGGTCTGAGATTGCAAAAGTGGCCGCTATTACACTCCATTTGAAACGATGTGGCTTGGTGTGTGGGTCGGCCTATATAAAGCTCTGTATAAAGACAATTCTGTATAAAGACAGTTCTGTATAAAGACAGTTCTGTATAAAGACAGTTCTGTATAAACACAGCTCTATATAAAGATATATATATATATATAGTTATTTATAAACACAGGTCTGTATAAAGACAGTTATTTACTGTGTATAAACACAGCTCTATATAAAGATATATATATAGTTATTTATAAAGACAGGTCTGTATAAAGACACGTCTGTATGAATATAGTTCTGTATAAAGACAGTTATATATAAAGACAGTTCTGTATAAAGACAGTTCTGTATAAAGACAGTTCTGTATGAAGATATATATATATATATAGTTATTTATAAAGACAGGTCTGTATAAAGACACGTCTGTATGAATATAGTTCTGTATAAAGACAGTTCTGTATGAAGAGATATATAGAGATAGTTATTTATAAAGACAGGTCTGTATAAAGACAGTTATTTACTGTGTATAAACACAGCTCTATATAAAGATATATATATATATATATATATATATAGTTATTTATAAAGACAGGTCTGTATAAAAACACGTCTGTATGAATATAGTTCTGTGTAAAGACAGGTTTGTATTAAGACAGCTGTGTATAAATAGCTTTTGACGACACCATGTGTAGCTCAGTGAGCTACGCAGCTCAACCTGTTCACCTCATAGTGCTGTTGATTCACACCTACTGACTACAACACTGATTTATAGACCTGTGGGACATCATAACTGTAATCTGAACAGCTCCATAAAACATTATCACAGCTAACTCTCTTATCCTCAGCTGATAGTGATCTCAGCCCCGCCCGCCTCTACCCGTGAGAACTGTCCTGTTCTGGTCTGTTATCTGGTCTCCACTAACTGGCCTGGTCTGTCATTAACTCAGAGAGGTGTGGAAGGTCAGGTCAGGATATCTGCTGCCGTGGCCTGAGTCGAGATATCTGTCTGTTCCCGTTGGAGTTTCCCCTCTTCTCTCCTGCAGAGTGAGTGCAGTAAGTTATGCTGAGAGGAGGTGCTTGCGTTTAGCATTGTGTTAGAGAAGCTACTGTTAGCTAGTTCAGCACACTGGCAGGTAGCATTATTTGGCATTTAACCAATACATTTTAAAGAAATTCATTAGCATTTTTAGCATTTTTCCTTAGCATTTTAAAATATTTTTATTAGTATTGTTAGCTTTTTTAGCATTTTTCATTAGTATTGTTATAATTTTTTGCATTTTTCATTAGTATTGTTAGCATTTTTCATTGGTATTGTTAGCATTTTTAGCCTTTGTCATTAGTATTGTTAGCATAGCGCTACGTGGTGGTCCTGCGTGATGAAGAGGTGTCGCGTCACCAAGCTGTGTGTGTCCTGCGTGGTTCTCGCGCTGCTCTGCATAGCAACCATCATCACACTGTGGACCATCGCCCTGACCAATGAGGACGCTGATGACATCACAGCTCCCTGGGAGAGGTGGGAACTTAACCCTTTCACTACCACAACACAGATGGTTAACCCTTTCACTACCACACTACAGAAGGTTAACCTTTCACTACCACACTACAGAAGGTTAACCTTTCACTACCACAATACAGGTGGTTAACCCTTTCACTACCACACTACAGAAGGTTAACTTTTCACTACCACACTACAGAAGGTTAACCCTTTCACTACCACACTACATCAGGTTAACCCTTTCACTACCACACTACAGAAGGTTAACTTTTCACTACCACCTTACAGAAGGTTAACCCTTTCACTACCACACTACATCAGGTTAACCCTTTCACTACCACACTACAGAAGGTTAACTTTTCACTACCACACTACATAAGGTTAACCCTTTCACTACCACACTACATCATGTTAACCCTTTCACTACCACACCACAGAAGGTTAACCTTTCACTACCACACTACATAAGGTTAACCATTTCACTACCACACTACAGAAGGTTAACCTTTCACTACCAGACTACAGAAGGTTAACCCTTTCACTACCACACTACAGAAGGTTAACCTTTCACTACAGCACTACAGAAGGTTAACCCTTTCACTACCACACTACAGAAGGTTAACCTTTCACTACCACACTACAGAAGGTTAACCTTTCACTACCACACTACAGAAGGTTAACCTTTCATTACTACACTACAGGCGGTTAACCCTTTCACTACCACACTACCAGTGATGTACCTGAACGCGTTCAATGAACGATCGTTCATGAACGCGTTCGTATTTTGGGCGAACTTGAACTGAACGTACTGTATATCCGCTAAATGAACGTAATTGAGAACGCGTTCATTCTCAACCCTGTGTAACGGAGTTCAAAAGTGCGTTCATTCTCAGCACTCTATTATAACAGCGTTCAAATATGTGCCATATTCATAATGCATTTCAGCCGAAAACTCAGTTAAAACACTGTAAACAGTCTTAAAGATTATGCGTAAAACCACCCGATCTGGCAACCAGCCTGTCACCCCCTGCTACGTCATCAGACTCCTCCTCACAACAAGCAGTGGAACAGGAATCTGCGCGCAGAAACCGAGAGCTGCAGCAGCAGCAGCACTCTCTCAGTCAGAGTCAGACTCTACCTCTAGACGTCGGCGTATGCATTTAAAAGAGTTTACAATTCAAACGATTTGATAAACTTCTACTTTCAGCCCGGAAATGCATTCTGATAAACTGAATTAAGGATAAGCCTCCATTTTTACAAATGTGGTATAGAGAGATCTTCGGTGTGCTCCTGAGTCCTACCCCATGAAAGACACTGTGCAATGCATAGAGTCAACGACGCTTCCTTTCAGGAGGTGTGGTGGGCCCCACTATTAGACTATTATCCTGCTGAAATGTATCGGATCCTTCTAAAGGCCCAGTGCCCCATTGTATGGACAGACCTACAGTAGGATAGGAAAAAATAAATATATGTATGTCTACATGTGAATGCGCTCGAGGCAAGTGCAATACTGTACAGTGCCTGTCTTGGTCTGCTTTCCTTTGTGCTTGTTTTTCTTTTCTTTTTGTTTTGTTTTTGCTTGCTTATGGTGTGTATGATGGCATAGAGATGAACTGGAGGACCCCCCCCACCCTTGTCCCAATGTGTGTTTTTGTAATGTAAGTAACTGTACGTGAAAAATCTATAATAAAAAATAAATAAAAAAAGAACTAAAAAGAACTAAATTAGTTCATTTTTGAAACCATGAACTTTAGTTCAACATTTTGAATTATGAACTATGAACTGAACTAGTTCATTTAAAAAAAATTGAACTGTGAACTGAACTAGTTCATGTAGAAAGTGAACTTTCCCAACACTGCACACTACAGAAGGTTAACATTTCACTACCACACTATAGCAGGTTAACCTTTCACTACCATACTACAGAAGGTTAACCCTTTTACTACCAAACTACAGAAGGTTAACCCTTTCACTACCACACTACAGAAGGTTAATATTTCACTACCACACTACAGAAGGTTAACTCTTTCAATATCACACTACAGACGGTTAACTTTTCACTACCACACTACAGAAGGTTAACCTTCCACTACAGCACTACAAGTTAACCCTTTCACTACCACACTACAGAAGGTTAACCTTTCACTACCACACTACAGAAGGTTAAACTTTCACTACCACACTACAGAAGGTTAACCTTTCACTACCACACTACAGAAGGTTAACCTTTCACTACCACACTACATAATGTTATCCTTTAACTACCACACTACAGAATGTTAACCCTTTCACTACCACACTACAGAAGGTTATCCTTTAACTACCACACTACAGCAGGTTAACCCTTTCACTACCACACTACAGCAGATTAACCTTTCACTACCACACTACAGAATGTTAACCGTTCACTACCACAATACAGAAGGTTAACACTTTCACTACCACACTACAGAAGGATAACCTTTCACTAACACCATACAGAAGGTTAACACTTTCACTACCACACTACAGAAGGTTAACCTTTCACTACCACACTACAGAATGTTAACCCTTTCACTGCCACACTACAGAAGGTTAACCCTTTCACTGCCACACTACATAAGGTTAACCTTTCACTACCACACCACAGAAGGTTAACCTTTCACTACCACACTACAGACGGTTAACCCTTTCACTACCACTCTACAGAAGGTTAACCTTTCACTACCACACTACAGAAGGTTAACCTTTCACTACCACACTACATCAGGTTAACCCTTTCACTACCACACTACAGAAGGTTAACCTTTCACTACCACACTACAGAAGGTTAACCCTTTCACTACCACACTACAGAAGGTTAACCTTTCACTACCACACTACAGATGGTTCTATTTCATTCTGGCCTCCGCTCAGCGTCAGTCTGCACTGACTTCACTTCGTGCACGTGCACTGAATAAAAAATTCCACAATGTACCTTTACATCCCAACATTCGTCTGGCCACACCCCTATCCGCTTACCTTCATAAGCAGGTGTGTGGTTACCTACTCGCCTCCTTCTTCACTTTCACCACAAGGAAGTGCCTTCGGTAGATCCCACAGTTGACGAGGTTGTTAGTTGAAGAAAGTTGAGACGTGTTTACATTTTTTCTTGCCTTTTTCTTCTCTCATATGTTTCAAAAGAAAAAAGCTAAGTCATAATGTCTACCTCAGAGGGTCGCGCTCGCAATGCCACTCTTCACCAGCGGTTATCCATTGCCGCCTCTGTTGTGCGTCTTGGAGCGGGGTTGAGGCCTCTCTCGTGGTCGGCAACCACGCTCTGTAGGCGTCCGATTGGTAGTTTGCCTCTCCAAGGAGCTGGTGCACCAGTGCCGTCTCCTGTGCGATGGCCTAGTTCCGGCTCTGGTTCCTCTGCTTCCGGGGAGTCGTCCGCTGTTGGGCCTTTGGTTGCGGGGGATTTGAGACGCAAACTTTTTGCGTCAGCTCGCTCCCGTCGCAAGATGGTGGCTTGCAGACGCGAACGGCCTGGTTTTGGTGAGTTGCTGGAGCCGGATGAGGATGCGTCTGTCTCTACATGGCCGATGGAAACAGAGGACTACATGATAGAGGCGGACGGGTTCTTGTTTGAAGGCCCGGTGGAGACATGTCTCCACCCGTCCAGGTAACACTGGAGGGGGGTGAGATGTCTCCTTGGGGTTCCTCGTCCGCAGATGTTGGGTTAGAACCTCCGACTCGGCAGCGGGATGCCCTGCTATCAACCACATCAGAATGTGGCTCCTTAACCAGTAGTCTGCTCCATGTGAGGGACGCAGGCTCAGAGGGGGAAAGTATGCAGGGGGAACTGCATGCTTTGTTCCCCGAGCTCATGGCGGCGGCGGCAGTCGCAAACGGCGTGCCGCTGCCGCAGCCACTGCCTGTTCCTGTCCCTGACGATCTCATAGGTCATCTATGGCAACGTCGCCCGGTGAGAGGTGTGGACGTTGTCTACCCATTTTTCCCTTCAATGGCGGCCTACGTCCGTCAGGGCCAGGTGGTCTCCCACATCATGGGCCTTACTCCTGCCTACGTGCAAGTCACGCGGTTGGTGGGTTTGGTAGACGGCATGAAGGAGGGCGTGCCACGGCTCGATAGGCCGATGGCGGCGCTCCTTTGTCCTGAGGTGGTGTGGGAGCCGTTATGGAAGCCGGTTCCCCAAGGGAAATCGGCGAGGCGGTTGGCGTTTTGGAGCGACC
This sequence comes from Notolepis coatsorum, assembly GCF_963971535.1. Lineage (NCBI taxonomy): Eukaryota > Metazoa > Chordata > Actinopteri > Aulopiformes > Paralepididae > Notolepis > Notolepis coatsorum. The sequence goes on along the minus strand of NC_140166.1, from coordinate 141,293,865 downwards.
AGTCATTTATCTCCGGGACACAATCTCTAGCTGCCACTTCCAACATCGCGCAGCTGGCGACATTCATGTCCGGGATATTGACGGGCGGCACGGAGCTGACTGATTTACAACATGATCAGCTCGCCCAGTCGGCAGGAGCCATCCTGCATCTGATTCAGCCGCAGGCTATAGCCGCTGGGAAAGTGCACGCTCTGGCCACTCTGATCCAGCGCCATCTTTGGCTGGAGCAGGCACGTGTGCCGGAGAAGAAGAGGACTCCACTTCTGACGGCACCCCTCTCCGAGGCTGGACTATTTGAGTCGGCACTGCAGCTGATGACCTCAACCTACAGGGAGATGCAGGAGGAGCGCTCCGTGCTCCAGCCAAATTTCCCCCGCCCGATGTTGCCGGTGGAGTCAGACGGCCGCCGCGTCGTCGAGGTTCCTCCGCCATGGCCGCCGCTGCTACCACCGCCACTGCTGGACCTTCGGCGAAGAAGGCCAGGAGGAGAGAGGGCGCCTCCGCTACTGCAGCCGGCCCATCTACGCCCGGAGGTGACAGTAGGGATCGTCGAGACCAGCCGCCGATCGTTTACCGTCCCTCCGGGGCTCCACGGGGTGGGAAGCTCCGAGTGGCTCGTGGCAGGCGTCGCTAAAGACCTCAGTGACTTTTTCCCTCTGTGGTCCCTCCCCATGTTCCCTTCCCGGCCCCACTATTATTTTGTTGAAAAATAAAGAGTCCCTCCTAAGGAGGGACTGTATTTTTTGTTAACAAACTGTGTGTTTATTCACCAAACATATGATGGGGATGCAACGTGTGAATCTTTTGCTAGTATGGGTTTGATAGGAGGGCTAGACGTTACTTTCATGTTAGAGCTTAAGCAAGGCCTGCAGCCTACACTCGGTTGAAAAAGGGTTTTTCTGCCTCGACCTGAATCTTCACATAAAGGTAGAGGTTAGTTGTGTGCTCTGTTGCTTATACAGTGATATTGAGCTGCAACACTATTGTGTTGGTTTGCAGTAATGCTCATATGAAAACGTATCACGGCTCAGCCGCTCTCTCTCTCTATAAGATTTTCTGTGTCTTACAACATAGATTCCATGTTTTAGATCAACACGCATACCTGCCCCCTCTCCTGGAGTGGGCATGTCGGCGTGGTTAGGGCACGGGACTGTTCTGGTCGCGCTGGTCCAGGTCAGTTAACCTGTTGTCCGCCGGTTTGGTGCCCGGGTGTCACGGGGTTAGGCGTTATGGAGACCCTTTGTTGGGTACACGTTGTACCTGGCACTATTATAAGGGGCTGGTTTTCCTTTCTTTTGCTCCTCTCTCACGCATGGCGAAGAGGGGGCTGTTGGGGTGGTCTTCTGGACCTCCTCTGGTAACCCTGTGTGCTTCCCGAGCCGCCGGGCCCGGTCCGAAGTAATGTTTCGTTGAAACCGTAGGCCTGGGATAACCCTTTTTTCTTGAGGGGTTATAGGAACAACCACCGTATGTGGTACCAAGAGGGTGGTTGATTCCCTGGTGTGTTGGAGCAGAGTCAACTCCCGGGTTACCCGGTTGAGTGTGCCCCTGCATGTTCATGATGTCTGCCAATCGTGTCAGCCTTCTCTGCCTCGACCCCACTGGGTGGGTTTTTTTTGATGGAGGCTTTGTCATGGTGCGCAACAACGCTAGCATACGCCCCTTCCGCCGGGGGGGGCTGTTTTCAGTTGACCCCTTTGGCGCCTGTCTCGTCTGCAGTGCTCCAGGCTCGGGTCTACAGCCTGCTGCCTGGTTTCCCCGGTGCGCTGCCTGCTTCCGTTGGTTAACCTTTTGAATGCTTTACGGCCATGCTGACTGCCTGTGTTGTAGGGTCAGTGTGCCAGGCGGTGTACTATTGGGGCGAAAGGGCCTGCTCTTGGAGGGGCCCTGTCCGAATACGCTGGCGATGTGGGGGGCGGTGTCACTAAGTGACCGCCTGGTGGGGTCTTGATGCCTGGCGTCATTGACCTCTCCGGGCCCACTTTTTCCAGGGGATCCAGTCCCTTCGGTGGGTCTGGGTCTTCCTTCGCGCTCCGCTGCTACGGCCTTGCCACAGGGTTGAGTTTGCTCTTGATCCCGTGATTTTGGGGGCAGTAACGAGGGTTGTTCCTTCCGTTCGTTCCCTGGTGGCATGCGGGTTGTGCGTGTGCGTAGCCGTGGGGTCAAGCCACGATCTGCTCACCCTGTGCGTTGAGTTGCTTGAGTTCCTCTTCGCACGGTCGGATCCGTCTCCCTCCCGTCCTCCAATAGGGAGGGTATCCCTCCATTAGGGAGGGTTGGGGGGCTCGGTCCTCCCCGGTCTGATGGTTGTGGGGGGCCTCAGCGGGGTACATTTGTCGAGCTTCTGGCTTCCGCTCAGCTCCTCTTGTGCAGACTGACGCTGAGCGGAGGCCAGAATGAAATAGAACGTGAGGTTATGTCACTTTCGTGTGTGCTTAGCAAGGCCTGTGGCCGATACTAATCGAGAATTGTGTTTTCTCTCATTATGAAAAACGGCGTTCCTCTGTAGAGTGTATTGCCATTTTTTGTGGTGGTAAAGGGTTGTGTGTATCTTGTGATCTACAACTGGGTTGGGTTGGCCACAGAAGCACATGTGTAAGTCTGGTACCGGGGCTCTTAAGGGGGCCCTCTCTATTCTGTGTTTTTTCCTTAGTAAAAATCAGATAGCAGGTTAGCACATGAGCTGTGTGAAGCTGTTAGACGCTTCATGTAGCTGACTATGACTGTGTCATACTCTTTTTTGTCGTTACATCGTATCATGGGTGTGGGGTCGTAAAGGGGTGAACTGGTAATCCTTTCCTCCCCTTCTTTGATAGCTCCTCCCCTTCTTCCCCACCTCCTGTCCTACAAGGTTCCTGTCACGTTGCTGTTCAGCACGTTACAGGGTAAGAGGGGGGGGGGGGGGGGGGGAGTTTCCTGGTCCCACGCCCTGGAATATTGGGGGTGTGCACCGCAGAAATTCCCCCGCCACAGAGTATGTCACTGTGCGCGTGTTGGTAAGACTTCCGTGAGCTGTTCAGGTCCATATGATGGATCTGTTTCAGGGAGGGGTCAGGGCTCCTCCTCACGAAGCTCCTACTCGGGCCTTCTGTGAGTTAGGACTCTCCTTCCATGTGAGGGAGCCTCCTCAGAGTGCAGAGCCTCCTCCTCAGATTGTCCAGGTGAGTAGAACTCCAAAAAGGAGTCCTGCTCTATTGTGTGTGTATTCGATTCAATTCGATTATTGAGTGTGTATGGGTTCAGTGCCTCCTCCTCGGAGAGCCCTAAACCAAAATTTTACATGGCTCAATGTTGCAATATATTCTTTTCAATCTATACAGCTCGCATGGGAAGTCTCTCTGGGGATTTCCGCCTCCTCCCTATGGGAGGGTGGTGGGATGTAAAAATGTAAAAAATGTTTACCCTCAGCCTGCGTCACGAGGGATTCATGTCAGTCTGTGTTCTTTCTTTTTTGGATAAAAAGAGGAAGGTACATGAAGCACGACGGCTCCGTGTCGTTCTCCCAGGCGACTTGGAGGAACAATGTTTGGTGTCTTGCTAGACTATCCATTGATGTGTTTGGGTCTCGACGCATACATAGTGCTGGCTCGGTGTGTTTCTGTTACAGGATCACACAGGGGCTAAGTGCGCCTTGATTGCTTGTTAAAACAGCATTTTTATAGGGCAACTGGGATGGGGTTTTGTCTCTTCCGAGCGCCAGTTTACTAGGTTGTCTCGATGAATTCTCGTTCATATATGGGGGATGTTAACGGAATAGATCTGAACATAGGTATAGGGGTCCCACGCCCTTGGGGTGGGCCACTGAGCACGGTCTAAATGAGGACCGTCTGGGTGGCGCCCTCTTTTCATGTTTTAGATCGACACGCATACCTACCCCCTCTCCTGGAGTGGGCATGTCGGCGTGGTTAGGACACAGGACTGGTCTGGTCACGCTGGTCCAGGTCAGTTAACCCGTTGTCTGCCGGGGATGCAGATCTGCTGTTCTGATACCCTGAGGGACTTGTGCTTTTTTCAGGGGAAAGAATGCCAGGTCGGTCCGGGTGTCACAGGGTTGGGCGCTATGGAGACCCTTGTTGGGTACATATTGTACTCTGCACTGTCGTAATGGCTTACGGCCATGCCAACCTGTACATGCCCGATCTCGTCCGATCTCGGCCGCAACGCAGGTTTGGTCCTGGTTAGTACTTGGTTGGGAGACCGCCTGGGAATACCAAGTGTGGTGTGCTTGGGGCTGGTTCTCCATTCTTTTCGCTCCTCTCTCACGCGTGGCGAAGAGGGGGCTGTTGGGGTGGTCTTGGACCTCCTCTGGAACCCTGTGCTTCCCGTGCCACCGGGCCCGGTCCGAAGTAATGTTTCGTCGACCCATAGGCCTGGAATAACCTGGGTAACGACAAGGTGGTTGATTCCCTGGTGTGTTGGAGCAGTGTCAACTCCCGGGTTACCCGGTTGAGTGTGCCCCTGCACGTTCATGACGTCTGCCAATCATGTCGGCCTTCTCTGCCTCAACCCCTCTGGGTGTCTTTTTTTTTATGGAGGCTTGGTCATGCAACAACGCCAGCATACGCCCCTTCCGCCGGGGGGGCTGTTCTCAGCTAACTCCTTTTGCGCCTGTCTCGTCCGCAGTGCTCCAGGCTCAGGTTACAGCCTGTTGCCTGGTTTCCCCGGTGCGCTACCTGCTTCCATTGGTTAACCTTTTTTGTGTGCTTATGGCCATGCTGACTGCCTGTTTTGCAGGGTCAGTGTGCCAGGCGGTGTGCTATTGGGGGGAAAGGGCCCGCTCTTGGAGGGGCCTTATCCGAATACGCTGGCGATGTGGGGGGCGGTGTCACTAAGTGACCGCCTGGTGGGGTCTTGATGCCTGGCGTCATTGACCTCTCCGGGCCCCCGTTTTCCAGGGGATCCAGTCCCTTCAGTGGGTCTGGGTCTTCCTTCGCGCTCCGCTGCTACGGCCTTGCCACGGGGTTGGGTTTGCTCTTGACCCCGTGATTCTGGGGGCAGTAACGAGGTTGTTCCTTCCGTTCGTTCCCGGGTGGCATGCGGGTTGTGCGTGTGTGTAGTCGTGGGGTCAGACCACGGTCTGCTCACCCTGTGCGTTGAGTTGCTTGAGTGCCTCTTCGCACGGTCGGATCCGTCGCCCTCCCGTGATCCTCCAATAGGGGGGGTGCCCTCCTCCATTAGCGGGGGTCGGGGGGGCTCGGTCCTCCCTGATCTGATGGTTGTGAGAGGCCTCAGCGGGGTACATTTGTCGGCCGATGGCTCTCGCTCGGCCTCCCTTGTGCAGTAGTGACGCCGAGCGGAGCCATACGATACAGAACGTTAGGTTATGGCTATAACCAAGTTCTGTGAGTATTGGTGACGCTCGGGGTCAGACGCCGCTGCTGCCCTTGATCTCACCTTGTGATGAAAGCTTGGGAAGGAGGCGAGTATGTCGCCCCACCCCTGCTTATGTAGGTAAGCTGATAGGGGTGTGGCCAGACGGATGTTGGGATGTAACGGTACATTTTTATTCAGTGCGCGTGCACGAGCGAGGTACAGTGCAGCAGTAGTGACGCCGAGCGTCACCAATACTCACAGAACTTGGTTATAGCCATAACCTAACGTTAACCCTTTCACTACCACCCTACAGAAGGTTAACCTTTCACTAACACACTACAGAAGGTTAACCTTTCACTACCACACTACATCAGGTTAACCCTTTCACTACCACACCACAGAAGGTTAACCTTTCACTGCCACACTACAGAAGGTTAACCGTTCACTACCACACTACAGAAGGTTAACCTTTCACTGCCACACTACAGAAGGTTAACCTTTCACTACCACACTAGATCAGGTTAACCCTTTCACTACCACAGCACAGAAAGTTAACCTTTCACTGCCACACCACAGCAGGTTAACCTTTCACTACCACACTACAGAAGGTTAACCCTTTCACTACCACACCACAGAAGGTTAACCTTTCACTGCCAGACCACAGAAGGTTAACCGTTCACTACCACACCACAGAAGGTTAACCTTTAACTACCACACTACACAAGGTTAACCCTTTCACTACCACACTACAGCAGGTTAACCTTTCACTACCACATTACAGAAGGTTCTGCTTCATACTAGCTCCGCTCAGCGTCATATTGCATATATCTCGCTTCAGCGTATATACACTGAATACATTTCAAAATGTACCTTTAAATACCAGCATTCATCTGGCCACACCCCCATCCGCTTACCTACATAAGCAGGGGTGGTGCCACACACTCATCTCCTTCTCAAATTTCTTCACAAGCAACGTGCTGCTCATATGCCCACTTGACGTGGAGAAAAATATTTACTCTGAGGAAAGGAAGAACAAGGAGATACGTTGACATCATATCTTTATTTTCTCTCTCACTATTTTCGTGAAAATACGGCAATATTGTCTTCGTCACTGGAGTGTCTGGAAGATGGTGATCATTCTAAAAACCTCCACCGGTTTTCGTATTGGGGGCGCGCCGCTGCATGCCTCCCAACTGCAGTTCCTTGCTGTGGCTGGTTGCGGTAAAACCTTTCAGGACACAGCTGAACTGTAGGACGCGCCGCTGTTGTGAGAAGCGGTGGGTTCCAGGTTGGTGAGTAATGTTTTGCTTGCGGGCTCCACTTGTCTGTTAGTGCTATGGGGGCTAGCTGACAATGTTTACGAACACCGGCCCCAGATTAGGGTCTTTTGTTCAGCCTCTTAGGCAACAGCGGAAGACCTTGGTCTGAAGCCCATTATAGTTAACTACTGGGCCACGACCATTAACACTGGTGATCCCTGTGTTTTCTGGACGAGTGGATGTTTGCTCTATCACCGTGTAGGCCCTGTCTTTCATATACAAATGAGAGTATTCCCTCACGAGGAAATATGGGCATGGATGTTCGTTAGCGGAAGATCTGTGTTCAAATCAGCTACAGCCCAGATGGGAATTGTGCTGGCCCCGTCGGATGTTGGTAAAATCACCGTTGTAAAACTGTGTTAACGTCTCGTTTCTCTTCTCTCTTAAACAGTGAGGAGGGTTTCAGAACGGCGGCATGTCTAAGTGTGGCTTGTTATATCATTGTGTACAGGTTCAGGTGATAGCTGATTAGCTTGCGTGCTAGTTGTGGCCTACTGTGTTAGCCAGTCAGCTGTTAGCTGCGGCGTTAGCCTGTTGTGTCACTAGGCTAGGAAACGTTAGCTTGCGTGCTAGTTGTGGCCTACCTATGCTAGGCTAGGAAACGTTAGCTTGCTGCTATCGGCCGAGGCGGCCGTTAGCTTAATGCTACACTGTTGAACGTGCTGTGATTATAACATGTTTTAAACACTCTTGACTACGACGTCATCTTTGACAGAGGCTGTTCGTCGAACCTGCCCTGAGCCAGACGGCGAGGACTGCGTCAACAAGGAGCACCGTAGCGGCGGGTTGGAGCAGCAAGCTGCCCGTGTCGTCAAACACAGGAGGCTGTGTTTACTTCGGTGCCATGTTAGAGACTGCACTTCGCTTGATCTGCGCTCCGGGTAGGCAAGGTCTGGACCAGACCTTGAACACTTCTTCTTGCTTTCCCTTCTAAATGTTTTGTAAATAATGATGTTTTCCAAAACGTGTGCTGCTGCCAGGGCCGCCTGGGATAAATGCGAGGCCCTGTGCGAGATTTAAACGCGAGCCCCCCCCCCCCCCCCCCCCAAAAGGTAAAAAAAATATATATATATTTTTTTTTTCTTTTTTTTTAACAGTCAACATATTCGTAAATAATAGCGCTGCCCGAGGCTGGGCATGATACAGTCAACATATAGCAAGAGAGAGAGCGAGAGAGAGCTCCCGTTCTACAGTCAATATACAGTGTACAGAGAGAGAGACACATTGGAAAGAAATTGAAATGCTATTTCTTCCTGCTTCTGCTATGCAAGCTGCTTTTCACTGTCGCTCCGTGTTTTTCTACCTATCGCTACCTTAATGATTTATTATAGCCCTTTCAACTCTAAATACTCTGTATGTTAACTCCCAGTTCCTATGGTACTCCTCCAGAACTGTGAATTTATTTATTTAGATTTATGACCGCAGTACTTCACCGAAAGGACGAGTAGCGAGATCTCTCCGTGGGAGGACCGGCGAGATGAAGAAGTCTCCGTCTTATCAGCTACACACAAAGGACTATGTCGGGCACTGCTGAAGTCGAGGATATTTATGAAAGGCGAGAATACTTTATGCTTCATTTTGAGTTTTAACGAGACGGAAGACGACAGTGGTTTTGGTCGTGTGAGTAATAGCACAGCTCCAGGGCAACGGAACTGCCCCGTGTAGGGGAGAGCGACGGAAGCTGCCCCGTTTAGGAGAGAGCGACAGACAGCTCTCCTGTATGATATTTCATAAAGACCCCGGTTGTGAAGTGAGTGACCCACCACCACCACCACCACCACCACCATCACCACCACCATCACCACCATCACCACCACCACCACCACCATCACCACCACCACCATCATCATCATCACCACCACCACCAGCTAAGTACCTAGCTTAGCTTCAGCTTAGCCTAACCTGAAAAGACAAGAAATAAAGGAAGATGCCGGGACTCGGCTCTCCCACAGAATGTACTAATTGCTTGGAGATGAGAAAGAGGATTGTAGAGCTGGAGGCTCGGGTTTCTACCCTGTACCAAATACAGCAGGATGAGCAACTCATTGACTCTATTTATGAAGCTACTACAAATATAGCCAACAATACCATGATTGAGAACTGGCCTATGCTAGTAGCTACAGAACAGCACCACCCAAAAGACGGTCCTTGGCACAACCAAGGAGCTAGACCAAAGCAGTGGATCACCGTCAAGGATAAAAGGAGAAATAAACGATCCAGGACCTCACCCCCGGTACCGCCAGGAAATAGTTTCAACCTACTCTCGGAAACACGCATATCAACACCCAAGGCAAAGAGACATAGAAGCGTAGCTAACAGCGCTAACGAAGAAAACAGCGAGCGTAACGGAGCTCACGCTAACGACGCTAATAGCAAGAATACCGGAGCTCACGCTAACACTAGCGAAGCAAACAGCTGGCATGCCGGAGCTCACGCTAATGCTAGCGAAGCACACGCTAACGACGAGACGACGAGGAAAACAGAGCCACTAGCGACACGGCTGGCAAACACGACCCAGACCGAGCGAACGGCTAACAGCGAAGAGACTATCATGCGCCGAGAACGTCGCGATAGCCAACGCCGAAGGTACGGGACCAGAGTTAACATGCCGGCTATTGAGAAGGTGTAGTATATTCCTACAGAATCCCACAATAATCTAAGGTTATTGTAGTACAGGACAATGGGATTGCTTATCTGGAAGGAGGTCATAGTAGGGATGCTCGATATTGGCTTTTTTACCGATACCGATATCCCGATATTGTCCAACTCTTAATTTCGATACCGATACCGATACCGATATCAACCGATACCGATATATGCAGGGTTTCCCCCCAAAAAAACTGAATAATTTCAGGTAATTAATAATTTCACTGGATGCATTCAAAAGGCTTTCTAAATGTAAGCATTATCTGTGCAAAATATGATAATTAAAAAAGTTAAAATTAACATTACATATCTCTTGTTGTTGAATTAAACCAACATGCATACTTTTGACAATAAATAAAATAAGAATTGGTTCTTACTTGCTTGCCTGGGTAAATAAAGGTTAAATAAATGTAAAAAAAAAAGAAATTTTTTTTTTTTTTTTTTACCGATACCGATATTTTCCGATATCACATTTTACTGCCGATATCGGCCGATAATATCGGTCGGCCGATAATATCGGACATCCCTAGTTCATAGTGATAGAATTGTTGGTCTCCTCATCTGACTTAAAGCAGATGAAGAAATAAACGTGTAGCCAGACAAACCTGCCTATGGCCCCCGTCGTCATCGTCCTCCCGGGAACAGAAGGGCCTATTACCATACAGTACTAACCAGAATTCTATAACAAGAGTGTAATCACCCTTCAAACCTTTTACCAACTGTATCTCCCGTATATATGAATTTACCCATTTCTAATATTATGGTTTACTCTTTTGATAATAAACAGTTGATTAATAGATAACTTTGTTTGTGATTTAGTGTCCATGATTAATCATTTCTTCAACAAGTCTAAACTGGTCTGCCCTGTGGTCAGCCCAGCTGTCTTTGATCAGCATTTACATACAGTCAGTTCGAAAAGGTGTAGTGGGGGTTGAGAATGGCTCTCTGTTGTTATCTGCTGCCTGCAGCTGTCTCCACTGACAGTTGAGACTGATTTAGCCACTGAGTCTCTCTCTGCTATTGAAAGATACATCTGGCTTTTGATGTGGTCCTCTAATTTATTCACACATATTAATTATGAAATTCAACGTCAAATCTACCACATTTCCCCACTTTGACAATTCTCATTGTCACCTACGGTATATTGACTTGATTTTCTATACATACTAACCATACATTTTAATAATAAAAAATAATTTTTTCAAAATTAATTTTTTTTTTCAAATGTCTCCATTTTTTCTTTTTCCATTTTTCTTTGGTACATATCATCAATTAGTTTTTTCCTTCTTGAGGCTCATTAGCCAAAGGCCTACTTTTTAAACAACAATTTTTGGGTTTGTTGAATACAATAAAACAATTTTAATCTAATCATTATACCTTTAAATAAAACACAATTTTTAAAAACCCATTTTTCTTAAGTTACAGAACGTTTTGGCATGATCTGGGGGAGACAACGTCATTAGTATCATAATATTTTCATTTTTACATTAATTTGCTTTTTTCTCCTGTTAATTCCTTTTCCAAGACAGCACAATCACATTTGCATAATCCTTCAGTTGGTCTTCTCACCTATCCACCCCCCTTTACAACCATAACATGGTCATAATACCTTACCACCTCGTCGGGCAGGGAAGGCGGAGCATCACTCAAGGAAAAAAAAAATTTCACCACCTCACTTTGGCCATAATCTACGCCTAATATTCTACCTATGTGAATGCGCCTAGTACCCCTGCGTTGTGTCATAATCTATATCAGTTGCTACCGTTCAGTTACCTCCCGTCCATCATACCAATCAAGTCTCACATTCCATAGAGGCCCTCGCTCATCTTTCTTGCACAGTCTCCGACCGTTTTCGCCTCCCCCTTCACCCCGTTTGTAGGCCTGTGATCTCGTCACATTCTGACCCCTGACTGTATTTCCTTGGATCTACAGACGACTCTGCCAGTCTGGCGGTTTTTCCCAAACCTTTGGCCGCTGCTCTCGGGGCTATGATGAAGGAGGGGCCAGCGTCCACAAGCGACCTCTTTCCACAATCCAACAATCTCCCACAGGAAATAACTGAACAGGTTCACACCATTGTGTCGTAATCTAATGAAATGTATTCCTACACATCCTCCATGATTCCTCTACCTGTGACGGTCCGTCTTCCCCCCTCCACTGAAATCTGCGAGGGAACAAACACAAAACAAATTTCTTCTCACATAACATGTCAAATATTTTCAAGAGAAGCCAAATGGTAATCATATGCAAACGTGATGGGGCCACTTAGCTTTTGTTGACATTCTGCTGACGTTCTGACGCCACTTCCTCCAGCCTCCAGCTTTCTCCACTCACCCAGACCATAACAAACATATTGAGAAATAAGAAACAAAAGGCAAACAATCAAAAAAATATCCCAACAGACCCCATTCCTTTTTTTCTTTTTTCTTTTTTTCATCGTCCACATGTGAAATCAAATTACCATTCATACCCAAAACAGCAACTCAATAAAATCAACAAGCTCCAAACTTAGACCACCTCAATGGTTATTTAGAAAGAAAAGAAAAGAAATTTAAAAACCTTACATCCAAAACTCATCACACCACTGTTCCATTCACACATGTCAGGCCACACACTCAAAAATTTAAATAAACATATGTACTGAGTGACAACCCATTCTAAAAGAAACAATACCAAATGAAAGCAATAAAACAAAACTCCTATCCTCCAATACTTCTGGATATGGTAACTTAGGTGAATAAAATCACTTTAACTCTTATCGCTCTGCAAATGACTATGTGTATCTTTAATTCTAACCTGTCCTCCTACGTGTCCCTCGCTCACACCACAGTTTCAATCACCCACTGAAATTAAAACATCCAGACACGCACTCACACGCCACTCAATTCATTCACAGATCCAAGCATCCTCACATTTATCAGTTACCCATTTAAAGACACAGCCATTCACGCTAGCCCCACACATGCATACCACCTGGCACACAATCATCCACAGGTCACACTGATCATTTGAACCTAAACAAATACTTTCAAACTCTCTCTCATACAACTCGTTAATCAACCACAGACCGACAAACAATGGTTAGTTTTGTTCCGCTTTCTTCTGCTCTCTCATCAGGCTACACTCATTTCCGGCTAATACAATCCACACTTAACTTCTACACTCCTACCTACTGCCAGAAAGAGTCTAGGAACTCTCCCTCAACGACAGAACCTCAAAGCATTCCTAGTACCTTGAGAGTCTACCGCTATTCCCCCTAATCAAAAAGCTAGCCCTCCAAAAGTCATAATCCCATTGAACGACTACCTCCCTGATTGTCTCACTCACTCACCCAACTGTGTCCTGTATTAGCGCGCTTCCTGTCTCACCTTCCATGTCCCTTGTTGTAAAAATAACTGTCAACTGTTATCTCACTTTACAACTGTCTTCTGCAATCTTCACCTCTGACCTCTACTTCCCCTGCATTTAACTGATTAGCTCCGCTCCGTCTTCCTGTCGTATAACCGCCCCTGTAACAGCTGTAACAAATGTTCTCTCCTATCTTCACCTCTGTGACCTCTCTCCTGTTGCGTCTAATCTTACCAGGCCTGCTTCGTCATCCTGTCATAAAAAACAACAGTCATTGTAACAGCTGTACATCTCGACCCCCCTCGGGCCTTGTGACCTGTTCTAAATGTCTTTACCACCCTTCCCTCCTGTAACTCCACAAGAGGTTTGACCATTAAACACACAAATCATTTATAATAACTGCTAAAACACAATCTCACATCAAAGCAGCATCTAAACAAATCCCTTGTCACTAAATTATCCCATTGTGACCCAAGGATTTGCAATCAATCTTAATATAAACATCAGCTATGTAATCCAATGGCCTTAAAGCTATAACAATTATCAAAATCTGACATTTTAACATCAATGCATTCTATACAAGCATCTTAATTCAAACTACATAAAACACAACATCATTATTCCAAGCTTACAATTATACACGTTACACAAATTAAAAAAACTGGAAATGTCCATCAACTCTAATTATTATACCTGTAAGCATCATTCATTTCAGCATAACATTATAGTGGTTAGTCCTAAATACTTCCTCATACCATACACATTGTGACAAACCGATTCCTACATGTATCTTACTTTGTAGAACACTTTGCCCATCTCATTTTCCTTGTACTCCGGTCTCTGTCTACATCCCCTTAATCATTTGTATGTATTTAGCTGTACTATTTTTAATCAATCAACTACTCATTAAAAATTAAACATTATCATTAGTCCAGTCACATTCATGCTAAGTCTCAAAACTGTAAACAAGATATTCTGGGAACGCTTAGCCCTGTATCTAGGTGACATGTAATCATAATGTAGATGCATTAATCAAAATATGACGCAAGCGATATGCCTCCCCCACTTGGTCAAGACTCCCCCTGTGTAACATATTTATTGCCCATTTATTACAAGAACAATGTGTATCAGGTATATGAATCCCAGCGTTGTTAAGGGCATGTATAATAATTCATCTACCCCTTATTTATCCGCCTCCATCTCACCACATGCTACACCTAAAACACCCTATTCTGCCACAATAATTTGTAGCAATACCACCAAAACCACTCCCAGAACACTGTTTACAACCCACAGAATGCACAATATACAAACACAACCATCTTACATAATGCAGAATATTCTCTTACCCGTTATTTCCGTCCCATGAGCGAATTACTACGAACGCATTGACCCAATCCACGTTGTACCGTGCATGCGCAGTAGCCAACGGCGCACACAGGACGATGCATCACGACAAAGCATAACTAATATCATAAAACGCCTTGTTTCAACACAACACACTGCCACGACATCCACCGCATTCTTTAACTCTTCCCAAACATCATTTTCAAAACTCGAAATGTAACACATCTCGCTCGCCAACTCCACAAAACAACCGCACGCAAGCTAACTAGCCTAGCCAGCCCCAGCGCCACCCAAGCCCTAGGTCCCACAATTATGACGTCAGAAGCGACCAACTTTTGCAAATAACTCCCAATCAACGTTATTATCACACAATCGCTTCACACATAAGCATCGCTCACTCAACGCCACCATGCCGCTTCCAAACATAAAATTGCACGAGCCCTTTTCACGGCGCTATCGCCCAAACTCCCATACCAGCTAACCCGCTAGCCAACCTCATGCGACGTTCAATGCCCTCTCGGGAGCCGTGCCTTTCGAGATCCGTTCATTCATTTAATCCGCTCAGTACCAATCCAACTATAAACAACTTACACATGCTTAAAATAACAAACTACTTTAAAAGAAAAGAATTTCTAAAACATTCTCACCTATCAACGCCGCATACTGCTACACCCTATAGCCTGCGCACTACGACACGCACGCGCTTCGACACGCACGAGTTTTGACGAGAACGCGATTCGACCAGCACGAGCTTTGACGAGCATGCACGCGCCCCTACTTCATGGTTGGGTGGCACAGCGGACGTGGCACACACACTTGGTATAACGTTAAAAGCAGTTCTCAGTCATAATATAAGTGCCAGTTTACAGATTTAATCCACATTATATCACGCAACTTACAACACAATCATAAGTCCTTTTACTCACATCCAAACATACACATCACTGCCATCCCTAACCATAAATGAAAAACACACACGTCGTCCCAAGCTTACCTATTATTATCCCTCGAACGCCCGCGCGGCAGTTCTCACATTCCGTTACACTTTATTCAATAACTTCCGCGCAACCATTAAAAACGAGACCAAGTGTAATCGTACACCTTACTATAGTTAATGTTTAAGTTTACAACAGCTCTGTAATCGAATCCCCACTAAGTACTTAATCAGTCTCTTAACCGAAATGTTTTCAAGCACATCGTTCGCCCCTTATCACAGCGTACGTAATCAATTAATATGCCGGCGTGTTTAATATATCAAATAGGATCTCCCTAGGCAATTCGGGTTTCTCTAATTTGCGAACTCACCCCGCCAACAACCCTTCGCTGTCTTGATCCGCTCGAATATGTCCTAAAAACGAACATATTTCTTCATCTAATTCGGCCGATAATCTCTGCAGATACCAGGTGCCGTCGTAATGCCGGTCATCACGTTCAGCCAGAAAACTATGTTATTGCAGCCTCGCAAACACTAGCCAGCCCCGCTTATATTAACCTTCCCGTGTTATTCCTGTAACCGCACAACAACCCTGATTTACACCGATCGCACTTCGCTTCCACCATACCCGATTACATAATCCAAACAGCGATTGAGCCACGTATCCACGTCTCGGTGAAACATCTTGCCCGGTGCCGATTTGAGTATGCGGCACACCCGACCAGACTCGTCCCACGTCCCCGGTGCACACACACGGCTCCCCCCCTGTTCAGACACGCAAAAATTACCAACATCACAGCACCCGTCTCCTGAGAGATGTATTAGGGATCCCATAACTCAGGATACGCTCCTGTCGAACGCCAAACCAGATTTACCGAGCCTCATGATCAGCTAAGCCTTTCATCTGTCGCAATCCGACGCCCCGACCAACCCCATAAATCAGATAGTTGTGCCTCCCCCTTCGTATAGTTCATAAAGTATATTCCATACGAGACTCAACCCCCGTGGCTCGTATAGGCCGGGAACGGCCTCTTGTGTCTGAACAAACACACAAACATAAAAAGCCCACGTTTGCATGTTTACTGCACAACAAGCGCAATCCCTATACCCCCGGACATCCTAACCTATGCCACCGCTCCCCCATCCCTGTACGCAAAAGGCCATATCCACCATGGGTCCCAACTAGTGGCGCACACAACCAGCCTTCATCCTGTCCCTCTGTCCTCCATCCAGACAACAAGCCCCTGCCTGCAACTTCAAACGCAGCAACCCCCAGCTCTTTTCCCCGCACGTCCCCAACATACACGCAAGGTCCAGAGACCTCACCGCACATCTACAGGGGGGGCACAACAGGGTGGGTAAGAACGGCACCATTTCTGTAGTATATTCCTACATAATCCCACAATAATCTAAGGTTATTGTAGTACAGGACAATGGGATTGCTTATCTGGAAGGAGGAGAAAGGGTTCATAGTGATAGAATTGTTGGTCTCCTCATCTGACTTAAAGCAGATGAAGAAATAAACGTGTAGCCAGACAAACCATGAACTATAGTTCAACTCAACATTTATTTGAGCCAGAGGCCAAGGTAAATAAGAAGTTGCCTTTTTACATATAAACGATTATCAGAAAACATTAACAGGGCTGCCGTGTACAGAAATCACAATAAGGTTTGCATCTCAAACCCCAATATGTACAGAAACAGTCACTCGTTATCATAATTTGAACATACATTGACAATACTGTAAGCCCTTTTTGTATGTAAGTAAGCCTGGTTTCTAAACTAAGTTTACATTATTTTCTAACCAAACAGGGTGGTTCCATTTCAGCTTACTCACATTAAAACAGCACAGCAGTAGTCTCTCGGTGGGGGGGGGGGGGGGGGGGGGGGGGGGGGGGGGGGCGGTTGGAGCACGCAGATCTGGGTGGGATCTGGGCTCCAGAATTACACTTTGTGGGCCCTTATATCCTATCATTTCTAGCCAATATTAGCACATGGTTGATCCAATCCAGCGTCTTCTTCTGGGGGTTGGGTCTTGTCCCACGGGTGGGGAGTTGGTGTGATGTTATCAGGTGGGGTGGTGTGAATAGCCCCCTCCTTTGGGCCATAGCTTCTCATGTTTGGACAGAGAGCGGGCCTGCCTATGGCCCCCGTCGTCGTCGTCCTCCCGGGAACAGAAGGGCATATTACCATACAGTACTAACCAGAATTCTATAACAAGAGTGTAATCACCCTTCAAACCTTTTATCAACTGTATCTCCCGTATATATGAATTTACCCATTTCTAATATTATGGTTTACTCTTTTGATAATAAACAGTTGATTAATAGATAACTTTGTTTGTGATTTAGTGTCCATGATTAATCATTTCTTCAACAAGTCTAAACTGGTCTGCCCTGTGGTCAGCCCAGCTGTCTTTGATCAGCATTTACATACAGTCAGTTCGAAAAGGTGTAGTGGGGGTTGAGAATGGCTCTCTGTTGTTATCTGCTGCCTGCAGCTGTCTCCACTGACAGTTGAGACTGATTTAGCCACTGAGTCTCTCTCTGCTATTGAAAGATACATCTGGCTTTTGATGTGGTCCTCTAATTTATTCACACATATTAATTATGAAATTCAACGTCAAATCTACCACAAAGGCTAACGAGGCTTCACCAAGGCCACAGGACTGTGGAAAGAACCGGCAGACTAGGCCTAGCCCAAAAACAAACGGCCCCAAAACTGTTGGAAAGAAAAATGCTAACCTCACACAGAAAATAGACTGCATACTGATTGGAGATTCCACAACAAGGTATGTGGAGATGGCAAACACAGAAAATATCTGTCTAGACAATACAACTGTGAAAGAGCTAGCCGAAAAACTTCCAACACTAATCAGACCGGGAATAACAAAAATTGTCATTCACTCTGGATCGTTTGACATCCTGCGAAAGAAGACTGGCACAGAGACTTTGAAAGACGATTTCACACGTTTAATGAACACACTAGACAAACATCAGTCTGTGTACACAAACATCAGTGGACCAATTGCATGCTTTCGCAGAGGACAGGAAGCATTCAGTCGACTCCTAAATTGTAATTCATGGTTAGGGGCTGCATGTCTCGTACACGGCCTGAAATTCATTGACAACTTCAATGTTTTCTGGAATAACCCAGAACGTTTTCAAAGAAATGGCTTCTTCCCAAATCGCTTAGGTTCAAAGCTCCTATCAGCAAACATGCGTCATGCCTTGATGGCCTCCAAGAATATTAAGCTCATACCAGCACGAGAGATAGTCATGAAAGACACAATCTCACCACGAAGTACAGCACAAGACGTCCCCCCCCCGTCCCCCCCCCCATATCACACAAGGCCATCTCGTCTGATCAAATGTCCCCGAAAGCACAGTGCAGTCAGTACGGTACAGTATAGCACAATTACCATGCCATCTCTCAAAACATACAAGTAATCATAACCAGCCAATGGCATGGTGAAAAATATACGCCACCAATGCGTTTACCTGCTATTAACCTCAGGGCCATCACGGTCAAACCAAAGCAGACCTCCTCTAAAGAAGTCCAACAAATAAAATTAGCTTTCCTAAATGTCAGATCACTGAATAATAAAACATTCTTAGTAAATGATCTGATTAAAGAAAATAACTTAGATTGCATCTGCCTAGTAGAGACATGGCTAAATAATGACACAGCTACATCAATAATGATAGAAGCTTGTCCACCAGACTATAACTTTTTTCAAATACCCAGAAAAAATAAAAGGGGCGGAGGAGTTGCAGCAATCTTCTCCTCAAAACTCTTGTTTAGAATCACAGAACTAGGCGAGTTCATGTCAATGGAATATCTTGCCATTGAACTAAAAACAGAATCAACTATTATTGTCACAATATACCGCCCGCCTAGACACTCACCAATATTTATACAGGAGCTCTCTGAACTGATCTCACTATGTGTTACCGGATATGATAAGGTGATCCTAAATGGAGACCTGAACATCCATTTTAATAAGAAAACAGACTCCAAAACTATGGAACTAAAAAATCTACTGGATAGCTTTGACCTAATACAGCATATAACAAATGCAACTCACCGGCTTGGGAATACACTAGACTTAGTTATAACAACAACTGGGCTAAGCATAACAAATATCTCAATAACTGAATTCGACCATCACTGTATATTTTTTGATACTAAAATAACCCTTACTAAAACAAAAAAATAAATCATAGTTAAAAAGAGGCTCCTAAACGACAAAGCTGAATCAAAGTTCATTGATCTTATCAGACTACATGAACCACACAATCATGACAGCTCTCTAAATGAAATGGTAGAAAATCTCAATGATGCAATGTCATCTATATTAAATTCTGTCGCCCCATTAAAAACGAAAAAGAAGAAAACTAGAGCCTCGCCCTGGTTAAACTATAATACGGTCAACGAAGAAAAAAGGAAATGTCGTGCAGCGGAGCAAAAATGGAGAAAAACAAAAACCACCATATGCTGTGATATATACAAAGATGCTTTAACTGCTTATAATAAAACCATCCGCTTAGCAAGGAAAGATTACTTCTCTAAAATCATTACAGAAAATGCTGGAAACTCCAGAATCCTCTTTTCCACTATTAATGTACTACTCAACACTGCCCCTACACCTCCTCAGTCATCAACGGTTAAGTGTGAAGAACTTGCACTATTCTTTAACAACAAAATAACCTTGATCAGGGCCAGCATTACTCATGATGGAAATAAAGTTGATTGCGGCAAACCGTGCAATGTAACCATGAGAAGTTTCACATGCATCACATTAGATGTACTCTGCAAAACTGTCTCAGAATGTAACTCCTCCACCTCAGACATTGACCCTATACCTACAGCTTTCTTCAAACGGGTATTTAATAGTGTTTCAAGCCCTGTGCTAGATATCATAAACACTTCCCTTAGGACTGGTATTTTCCCGGATGCCTTTAAAACAGCAGTTGTAAAGCCATTACTAAAAAAACCTAACTTGGATAGTAATGAAATGGCAAATTATCGTCCAATATCCAACCTACCATTCATTAGTAAAGTACTTGAAAAGATAGTTTCAGTTCAAATAAATTCCTTTCTTGAAGAAAACAACATCTTAGAAGAATTTCAGTCAGGATTCAGAAAATATCATAGCACTGAAACTGCCCTCACCAAAATAATCAGTGACCTCAGACTAAACTCTGACGAGAATAAGATCTCCATCCTTATCCTGTTAGATCTCAGTGCAGCATTTGATACAATCGATCACGATATTCTAATCGATCGTCTTGAAAACCATGTCGGTTTCTCAGACCATGTGCTGGGCTGGTTTAAAACATACATCAGATGGAGGAAATTCTATGTTAAACTAGGAGATCACATGTCTGATATATACGACAATAACTATGGAGTTGCACAAGGGAGTTGCTTAGGTCCTTTACTCTTCTCCCTTTACATGTTACCGCTGGGTGATATCATCAGAGAACATAATGTAGGTTTCCATAGCTATGCGGATGATACACAACTGTACATATCTGCTGAACCAAATGATACAGCGATTAGCTTCATTACAGACTGCTTACTGGCAATAAATAAATGGATGAGTAAGAACTTCCTGAAACTAAACGAGAACAAAACTGAAATTCTAATTATCGGCTCCAAAACTAAAAAATAAACATTAATAAAGAACCTGGGGGGACTAACCCCTTGGATCAAATCTGAGGTCACTAGTCTTGGGGTTATCATAGATTCAGAACTGAATTTCAATTATCATATTAGCAAAGTGACGAAAACATTGTTCTTCCATCTCAGAAATATAGCAAAAGTACGACCATTTATTAATCAGAACGATGCTGAGAAGCTAATTCATGCATTCATATCTAGCCGGTTAGACTACTGTAATGCACTTTTCACAGGTCTCCCTAAGAAAACCACAGAGAGGCTTCAGCTAATCCAAAACTCTGCAGCCCGACTGCTAACTAGAACCAAAAGGAGAGAGCACATTAGTCCAGTCCTAGCCGCTTTACACTGGCTTCCTGTAACATTTAGAATTGACTTTAAGGTCCTTCTCCTTACATACAAAGCTCTAAATGGACAGGGACCTAGCTACATCGCCAACACTCTAATAAATTACACACCAGCAAGAACACTGCGATCATCAGCTGCTGGACTACTAGAGGCTCCCAGAAGCAGTCAAAAGAGGATCGGTAATGCAGCCTTTATCAACTATGCCCCAAAACTATGGAACAAACTACCCCAAAACATCAGGGAAGCCAACTCGCTAGACATCTTTAAAAGACAGCTTAAAACCTATCTCTTTGCTCAGGCATTTCACTGATAGATATCTGCTACCACCTAGTGGCAAGAGGAAATATCAGGGATATCCTGACACAACTTGTATTTATTCTTACCCTGCCTACTCTTTTACACTGCCTATCAAATTCATGTGTCGGTTATTGCACTTTTTACTTCTTACTGATGACTATTTTTAAACTGAATCATTTTAAACTATTCTTATTATTTGCTAGATCCAAATGTGAAACACTGATTATTTGTTCATGAATTACAGGAGTATTAATGAATAGAGCACTTTTTACTTCTTACTGATGACTATTTTTAAACTGAATCATTTTATTCTTATTATTTGCTAGATCCAAATGTGAAACACTGTGATTATTTGTTCATGAATTACAGGAGTATTACTGAATAGAGAGCCTATTAGGATGCTAGATCCTAATGTGAAACACTGTGATTTGCCATATCTTGCTATGCTCGCTCATGCCTGTATTTTTTATGTCCGTTCTATTTTATAATTTTTTGACTATTTTTAAACTGAATCATTTTAAACTATTTTTACTATTTGTGTTACTGAAAACTGTAAGCGGAGAGCCTATTGGGATGCTAGATCCTAATGTGAAACACTGTGATTCTACCTGTCTATCTTTTTATGCTCGCTTATGCCTGTATTTTTTGCTGTTGTGAAGCACTTTGAACTGCAACCTCTGTATGAAAAGTGCTATACAAATAAAAGTTATTATTATTTGGCCCTAAACAGAGAGTACACAGTGGCAGAATACCTGAGCACTGTGACTGAAGATCCTTGACTAGGTACAGACTCAGCGAGCACAGCCTAGCCATCGAGAAAGGCCGCCATAGGCAGACTGTGTGTGTTAGAAAGAGAGAGAGAGAGAGAGAGAGCATGTGTGTTTGTCGTGTGTGTGTGTTAGAGAGAGAGCATGTATGAGAGAGATAAGCAAAGATGACCCCCTAAAGGATATTCAACTTTTAATGAAAGAACAAAACAGAAGGAAAAGATAACTTCACAAAGGCAACATGAATATACATAGATCCAAAAGGACAAAGATCAACACTTAAATCCAAAGAGAAGAGGGTCTATACCAGAGAAAACAAAGCAGCAAGGAGCCAATGGCCGACAGCTAAAGGCTAGCCAGGTAGGCTACTGACACCAGGCCACACACAGCTTTGGCCAACGGCCCAACGCTACCCAAGCTACACAAACGACCAAGACAATGAATTCACACACAGCACATGTCGTATCTCCAAATGTTGTGAAGTAACATATGTTTTGCCTGGAAAAAAACATTGTTATTAACAAAACATTCGGGAGGGGAAGGAAGGAAGAGTGGGGTAATGTCATGACATTTTCATTAATCTTACCTGCACCAAGGAACGCAGGGCGAAAGGCCGCAACACAGGTCTCCACGTTGACGAAAGGCCTCTCGCTGGCGGGACAAAAATAAGCTATGGCCAGAGCCTTGTCATGGTGCAGGCCCGACTACATCTTCTGTCAAAGATGATGTCGTAGTCAGAGTGCCAGAACCCCCTGCTATTCTCACGGCTAATGTCAATGGTCGTAGCACAAGCTACCAGCTAACTCAAGGCTAACTGATAGCATCAAACGAACGTTCCCAGCCGAGCGCAGCCGGCAGCTAACGTCGTAGCTAAACAGCTAACTGGCTAACAGTTAGCTCAACCCGGCTATCGCTAACCATTAGCTAACGCAGAAGCAAGCTATGCGGCTACCACTGAAAAACTGTACAATGTGATAAAAGCAATACAGGTGCTGACACCAGGCCACACACCGTTAGCTACTAGTAGTACTACAACAGCTAGTCGGCTAGTTTAGCTCCAGAGAGAGAGAGAGAGAGAGATGTCCACGGCGGGAATAGAATAGAGTTAATAGAATAGGTTAAAAACTCACCAAACGTCCAAGAGGATGGAGACAACCGCGTGGAGTTGACAAAGTTCATCTGCCAAACGACCATCCTCTTCATATTGGCCCGCATGCGCTGTCTCTAGGTTAGCTAACGCTAGTTAGCCTTTAGCTAAGCTAGCTACTAGCCGACATCATCATGGCTATATCCCGACTGCACCATGACAAGGCTCCGGCCATTTGTCCCGCCAGCGAGAGGCCTTTCGTCAACGTTCCTTGGTGACCGACCGACTGATAATGACCGACCTCTTCATCTTGGCTGGCATAACTAAGCATAATAGTCAAAAGCTGCACGCGCGAAATAGTCAAACGCAGCTGACGCACGCCGGTGTACTACACATGATGTAAGTAACCACTCCCTTCGTTGAAACCAATAGTATGTCTGCTGCAGAGCCCCAAAGACCCAGGAACAAGTCAGACACATTCTACAAGTTTCAAGTTCAAGTTTCTTTAAGTTTCTTTAATAGTTGTCATACAGAAGTACAGAATACTTTCATACAAAATGCTTCTTACTGTTACGCTCCAGAGACTGTGCTAGACAAGATAGTATCAAATAACATAGTATAGCATGTAATTTAGAAGAAGAAAATGAGGTCACAGTGTTCGGTATAGACATATGTACAATGTTCTGAGTTACCATATAATATACAATACTATGCAGTGTACTAATGTACAGTACTATATAGTGCAAAGCAGAAATGGGATGAGTTACAATTTAGGTACAATTTACAGTAAGGTGTACGAGTTGTAGTGCAATCCTTCATCAATAAATATAAAGTGTGGGGAGTGGGTGCTACAGTGTGTTTGTTTAAAGTGGGTGTGTGCTATAAAGTGTGTGGAGTGGGTGCTACAGTGTGTCTGTTTAAAGTGAGTGTGTGCGTGTGGATGTGTGTGTTATGTGCGTTTGGTGGTTGTTGTTGTGTAGTGTTCATTGTTCGTTTAACAGTCTGATGGCCTGGGGATAGAAGCTTCTTCTGAGTCTTTCTGTGCTCGCCTTGAGACTCCGGTATCGCTTGCCTGACCGCAGCAGTTCAAAGAGGCAGTTGTTCGGGTGACTGGAGTCTTTAATGATTCTCTTAGCCTTGCCCTTGCAACGCTTGTTGTAAATGTTCTGGAGGGTGGGGAGCCCCCCTCCAATTGTGCGTTCGGCTGAACGTGTCACTCTTTGTAGTCTGCTTCGGTCTTGTGCAGTGCTATTCCCAAACCAGGAGGTGATGTTGCCAGTCAAGATGCTCTCTATTGTACATGAGTAGAAGTTCTTAAGGATCTTCTGACTGACTTGGAACTTCCTTAGGCGCCTGAGGAAGTAGAGGCGTTGTCGTGCCTTCTTCACAACACTGTCAATGTGTGTGGTCCATGTCAAGTCCTCGGATATGTAGGCTCCGAGGTACTTAAAGCTGTTGACTCTCTCAACCGGTGCCCCGTCGATGCTGAGGGGGCTGTAGTCCTTGACCCCCGACCTCCTGAAGTCCAGAATCATCTCCTTTGTTTTGCTGACGTTCAGGGAGAGGCTGTTTTCCTGGCACCATCCCGCCAGGACCTTGACCTCTTCCAGGTAGGCCCTCTCGTCGTTGGCAGAGATCAGGCCCACCACCACTGTGTCGTCAGCAAATTTGATGATTGTATTGCTACTCCGCTGAGCCACACAGTCGTGTGTGTACAGGGAGTAGAGGAGGGGACTCAGAACACAGCCCTGGGGGGCCCCTATGTTGAGGGTGATGGATGAGGAGGTGCAGTTGCCTGCTCTCACCACCTGGGGTCTGCCAGTCAGGAAGTCCAAGACCCACTGGCAGAGGTCATAGTTCAAGCCCAGGTCCCTGAGCTTGGCTATGAGTATGGAGGGGACTATGGTATTGAATGCCGAGCTGTAGTCGATGAATAGCATTCTCACATAGTTCCCCTGCCTCTTGTCCAGGTGTGATGCTGCTGTGTGCAGCACATGGGCTATGGCGTCCTCCGTGGACCTGTTGGGGCGGTATGCAAATTGCAGGGGGTCCATGTTGATGGGGAGGGAGGAGCAGATGTAGCCCTTTACTAGCTTCTCAAAGCACTTCATGGCTATGGAGGTGAGAGCTACAGGGCGGTAGTCGTTGAGGCAAGCAGGCTTGGATTTATTGGGTACAGGGATAATAGTGGACTTCTTCAGGCAGGTGGGGATGACAGCCTGTTCTAAGGACAGGTTAAATATGTCAGTGAATACCGGGGCTAGTTGGTCGGCACAGACTTTTAGGACGCGGCCGGGGATGCCGTCCGGACCTGCTGCCTTCCTGATATTCACTTTTTTAAAGGTCCGCCTCACCTCATGCTCTGTTACCCTGAACACTGAGTCTCCATCAGCAGCAGACACACGTGTCTAATGTGAAATATATAAGCATATAAGCAAAACTAGATTTTAGGTGTGTGATGAAAAAGGGCCTCGTGGGAATGGGGGCCTCGCAAAAAAAAAATAATAATAAAAAAAAAAAAAAAAAAGAAAAAAAAAAAAAAAAAAAAAATTTGCGAGGCCCCCCTTCCCGCGAGGCCCTGTGCGACCGCACTGCTCGCACACCCCCTGAGGCGGCCCTGGCTGCTGCACTACATTTAGGATACGATGCGAGTTATGTGTGAATTGTCTTGTCACTGGTATTATCTTCTCCATGCAAATAGGGTTGTTTATTACAGATGTGAAAATGATCTGGTTTGTTGTGTTGAGAAACATCATGTGTGTTCTTGTACCAAGCACTCTCAACTAAGGGGGTTAAACTAACCTATAAAGCTATGCTTAGTGACATATGAGTAAAGAATGATTCTTCTCTCAGCCTGTAATGACAATGAACAGTGTGTTCACATATTAACAGGTTTACCTGTTTAACTGGCCGTATTAAGGGTAAAGTAGGAGGGTTGTGTTTCCCCCCGGTTCCCAGGAGACTTCTTCATCCTCCTCTCAGACATGTTGTTACACTATATTTTGTCACTGTGTGGTAGGGATACGATGTAACCCTTAGCTTGATTGCTGAGGTTGTGCTAAAACAGCTTGAGAAACTTTATTTTCCTAATAGAAAAGATTGTTTGGTCGCTTTTCGTGTGTGCTTATCAAGGCCTGTGGCCGATACTAATCGAGAATTATGTATTCTCTCATTATGAAAAACGGCGTTCCTCTGTAGAGTGTTTTTGCCATTTTTTGTAGGTGATAATGGGTTGTGTGTGTCGTGTGACCTACAACTGGGTTGGGCTGGCCACAGAAGCACATGTGTAAGTTTGGTACCGGGGCTCTAGGAGGGCCCTCTCTGTTCTGAGTTTTTTCCTTAGTAAAAATCAGATAGCAGGTTAGCGCATGCGCTGTGTGAAGCTGTTAGACGCTTCATGGAGCTGACTATGACTGCGTCATACTCTTTTTTGTCATTACATCGTATCATGGGTGTGGGGTCGTAAAGGGGTGAACTGGTAACCTTTTCTCCCCCTTTTTTCTGTTGGTCAGGGGTAAACCCACCTGTCCTTCAAGGTTCCTGTCACGTTGCGGTTCGGCACGTTACAGGGTGAGGGGGGGGGGGGGGGAGTTTCCTGGTCCCACGCCCTGGAATATTTGGCGTGTGCACCGCAGAAATTCCCCCGCCATAGAGTACGTCACTGTGCGCGTCTCTGTTGGTAGGACTTCCGTGTGCTGTTCAGGTCCATATGATGGATCTGTTTCAGGGGGTGGTCAGGGCTCCTCCTCACCAAGCTCCTATTCGGGCCTTCTGTGAGTTGGGATTCTCCTTCCATGTGAGGGAGCCTCCTCAGAGTACAGAGCCTCCTCCTCAGATTGTCAAGGTGAGTGGAACCTCAAGAAGGAGTCCTACTCTATTGTGTGTGTATTCGATTCAATTCGATTATTGAGTGTGTATGGGTTCAGTGCCTCCTCCCCAGAGAGCCCTAAAACCAAACTTTTACATGGCTCAAGGTGCAATATATTCTTTTCAATCTGTACAGCTCGCGTGGGAAGTCTCTCTGGGGATTTCCGTTTCCTTCCTATGGGAGGGTGGTGGGATGTAAAAATGTGAAAAAAATTTACCCCCGGCTGTGTAGACTGGGATTCATACTGTTGGTGCTTCCTTCTTTTCTTTTAAAAAGAGTTGGAGTTAGGAAGTATCACACCCCTCTTGTCATTCCTCTGGGCACGTTGGGGATTCAATGACAGGTCTAAATAGCCTGTTCATTGATGTGGTTGTGTCCCGACGCACGCATAGTCCTAGCTCGGGGTGTTCTGTAATAAGGCGACTGACTGGCTTGGTTGCTTGAGGTTAAAACGGCGTTTTTATAAAGCAACTGGGATGGAGGTTTTTCCTCTTCCGACAACCTGTTTTGGTTGTCGATGGATTCACGTTCATATCTGGGGGATGATGACGGAATGGATCTGGACATATGTAGAGGGGTCTCACGCCCTGGGGGTGGGCCACCGCGCGCGGTTCGCCCCGAACGTCTGGGTGGCGCCTTCTTTTCATGTTTAAGATCAACACGCATATCTGCCCCTTCTCCTGGAGTAGGCATGTCGGCGTGGTTAGGGCACGGGACTGGTTCTGGTCACGCTGGTCCTTATCAGTTAAACCCGTTGTCCGCCGGGGATGCAGATCTGCTGTTCTGGTACCCTGAGGGACTTGGGCTTTTTCAGGGGGAAAAATGCCAGGTTGGTCCGGGTGTCACATGGTTAAGCGCTATGGAGCCCTGGTTGGGTACATTTTGTACTCTGCACTGTCGTAATGGCTTACGGCCATGCCAACCTGTACACGCTCGCTCTCGTCAGATCTCGGCCGCTACACAGGTTGGTCCTGGTTAGTACTTGGTTGGGAGACCGCCTGAGAATACCAAGTACGGTGTGCTTGGGGCTGGTTCTCCATTCTTTTCGCTCCTCTCTCACTCATGGCGAAGAGGGGCCTGTTGGGGTGGTCTTTGACCTCCTCTGGTGACCCTGTGCTTCCCGTATCGCCGGGCCCGGTCCGAAGTAATGTTTCGTCGACCCGTAGGCCTGGGTTAACCCTTTTTTGGAAACTGAAACACTTGTACCGGTGTGTTTTGGAGTTTTTTCTTGAGGGGTTATAGGAACTACCACCGCATTGGGTAACACCAAGGTGGTTGATTCCCTGGTGTGTTGGAGCAGTGTCAACTCCCGGGTTACCCGGTTGAGGGTGCCCCTGCACGTTCATGACGTCTGCCAATCGTGTCAGCCTTCTGTGCCTCAACCCCTCTGGGTGGGTTTTTTTTAAATGGAGGCTTGGTCATGCAACAACGCCAGCATACGCCCCTTCCGCCGGTGCGGCTGTGTTCAGCTGTCCCCTCTGGCGCCTGTCTCGTCCGCAGTCTCCAGGCTCGGGTTAACAGCCTGTTGCCTGGTTTTTCCCCGGTGCGCTGCCTGCTTCCGTTGGTTAACCTTTTTTGTGTGCTTACGGCCATGCTGACTGCCTGTTCTGCAGGGTCAGTGTGCCAGGCGGTGGACTATTAGGGGGACAGGGCCCGCTCGGCTGATGGGCCTTTGTCCGAATACGCTGGCGATGTGGTGGGCGGGGTCACTAAGTGCCCACCTGGTGGGGTCTTGATGCTGGCATCATGGACTTCTCCGGGCCCCCGTTCCAGGGGGTCCAGTCCCTTTGGTGGGTCTGGGTCTTCCTTCGCGCTCCGCTGCTACGGCCTTGCCACGGGGTTGGGTTTGCCCTTGACCCTGTGATTCTGGGGGCAGTAACGAGGTTGTTCCCTCCGTTCGTTCCCGGGTGGCATGCGGGTTGTGCGTGTGTGTAGTCGTGGGGTCAAGCCACGGTCTGCTCACCCTGTGCGTTGAGTTGCTTGAGTGCCTCTTCGCACGGTCGGGTCCGTCGCCCTCCCGTGATTCCCCAATAGGGGGGGTGCCCTCCATTAGGGGGGGTCGGGGGGGCTCGGTCCTCCCTGATCTGATGGTTGTGGGGGGCCTCAGCGGGGTACATTTGTCGAGCTTCTAGCTCCCGCTCAGCTCCTGCTATGCAATATGACGCTGAGCGGAGCTAGTATGAAGCAGAACATTAGGTTATGTATATAACCAAGTTCTGTTAATACTAGTGACGCTCAGCGTCTAGACGCCGCTGCGGCCCTTGATTTTTCATTGTGGTGAAATTTGTTGGGAAGGAGATGAGTGTGTGGCACCACCCCTGCTTATGTAGGTAAGCAGATGGGGGTGTGGCCAGATGAATGCTGGCATTTAAAGGTACATTTAGAAATGTATTCAGTGTATATACGCTGAAGCGAGATATATGCAATATGACGCTGAGCGTCACTAGTATTAACAGAACTTGGTTATATACATAACTAGGGATGCCCGTGACAATTAAAACTCTTGACTTGACTTGACTTGACTACAGAAGGTTAACTCTTTCAATACCACACTACAGAAGGTTAACCATTTCACTACCACACTACAGAAGGTTAACCTTTCACTACCACACTACAGACGGTTAACCTTTCACTACCACACTACAGCAGGTAACCTTTCACTACCACACTACAGAAGGTTAACCTTTCAGTACCACACTACAGAAGGTTAACCCTTTCACTACCACACTACAGAAGGTTAACCCTTTCACTACCACACTACAGATGGTTTTAATATATATTTAATGTTAAAGTTAAAGTGCTAGTTAATCTTTTGATACTGATGTAGTATGATGTAGTAGAGATGTGATTGACTGTTTTGATTGACACAACACAACAGCAAAGTAACTCAATGATCATCTAGAGCGAAAAGGTGGGTTTTAAGCAAGGCCTTGAAGGTGTGTAAGGTGTTGGCAGACTTGATGTTGAGAGGGAGCTTATTCCACAGTGTCGGCGCCACCACTGCAAAGGAAACCCTTTGGCACCAGTTTGGCCCGTGGGACCCTCAGACAGATAGTGTTGGTCATTGGATCTGAGGGACCTGGTGCTGACGGGTTGGACCAAGAGCTCTTACGCTGTCTTCCCCAGAGTCAGACAAGAAGATCTCATCTACAGAGAGCGAGAGAGACCCACAGCGCTAGCTAGCTTAGCACAATGACTGAAAGTAGATATGGACCAGTAGCCTACCGTCAAAAGACAAAATGCACTTTCCAACAACTTCAAAACGGTCTTATTTGCTGTACAAGGCGTTGTGGCATGTGGATTTACCATGTGTAGTAATGACCTCCTCAGTCTGTCTGACCCCCTCAGCCTCCCTTCTTGCTCGCTCCACTTCCAGATAAGGTTCTGGATCAGAAGTCATCATCACCTTCCTCTCTTACAGACTCCAAAAAGATAATGTTGACGCTGCTCTTGTGGTTGCGGGCGATTTCAACAACGCCAATCTGAAAAGTTTTGACAAATTTCTATCAGCATGTGACTTGTCCCACGAGAGGCGAGAACATATTAGACCACTGCTACTCGCAATTTAAGAACGGGTACAAGTATCAGGCTGTTAGCCCATTTGGTCAATCTGATCACGACGCCATCTTTCTAATACCGGAGTACAGACAAAGTCTCAAGCACGTTCCTGTAGTAACGCGAGAAGTGAAGCGTTGGTCTGTGGAATCGTAGAACACGTTGCAAGCGGCACTCAGACTGGGACATGTGCCGCGAGAACACAGACAATATAAATGACTACACGGAAACAGTGCTGGACTTTGTTGGTATTCTGGTAGAAGAACCAATCCCCTCTACCACAATTAGAGTTTACCCAAACTAAAAGCCCTGGGTAGAAAAATCCATCCGTAAGGCTCTGAAAGCCTATAATAACGCCGGCCTCGTGACAGGCAACATGAACGAGCACACGGTGGCGAGATACAACGTAAGAAGGACAGTAACAGAGCCAAAATGGCGCTACAGGGATAATGTTGAACTTCAGTTTGAACAGGCTGATTCCAGAGGTATGTGGCAGGGCCTCAGAACGATGACAGATTATAAAGGCACCTCCCCCAAGCTGAACAATGATATCTCCCTGGCGAATGAGCTCAATACCTTCTATGCAAGGTTTGAGGCTGTGAATAACAACACCAGCCTACAGACCACTGCAATAGAGGGGGGGGGGGCACTGCAGATGGAGACTCAGTGTTCAGGATAACAGAACATGAGTTGAGGAGGACCTTTAAGAAAGTGAATACCAGGAAGGCAGCAGGACCGGACGGCATCCCCGGCCGCGTCCTAAAAGTCTGTGCCGACCAATTAGCCCTTGTATTCACTGACATATTCAACCTGTCCTTAGAACAGGCTGTCATCCCCACCTGTCTGAAGAAGTCCACCATTATCCCTGTACCCAAAAAATCCATGCCTGCTTGCCTCAACGACTACCGCCCTGTAGCTCTCACCTCCATAGCCATGAAGTGCTTTGAGAAGCTAGCGAAGGGCTACATCTGTTCCTCCCTCCCCATCAACCTGGACCCCCTGCAATTTGCATATTGCCCCAACAGGTCCACGGAGGACGCATTAGCCCATGTGCTGCACACAGCAGCATCACACCTGGACAAGAGGCAGGGGAACTATGTGAGAATGCTATTTATTGAATACAGCTCAGCATTCAATACCATAGTCCCCTCCAAACTCATAGCCAAGCTCAGGGACCTGGGCTTTAACTATGACCTCTGCCAGTGGGTCTTGGACTTCCTGACGGGAAGACCAAAGGTGGTGAGAGCTGGCAACTGCACCTCCTCATCCATCACCCTCACTCAGTGTTCTGAGTCCCCTCCTCTACTCGCTGTGTGGCACAGTGTGGCACAGTGGAACAGCAACACAATTATCAAGTTTGCTGACGACACAATTGTGGTGGGCCTGATCTCTGCAGATGATGAAAGGGCCTACCTGGAAGAGGTAGAGGACCTGGCGCTGTGGTGCCAGGAGAACAGCCTCTCCCTGAACGTCAGCAAAACAAAAGAGATGATTATGGACTTTAGGAGGTCGGGGGCCAGGGACTACAGCCCCCTCAGCATCGACGGGGCACCGGTCGAGAGAGTGAATAGTTTCAAGTACCTCGGAGTCCACACATCCGAGGACTTGACATGGACCACACACATTGACAGTGTAGTGAAGAAGGCACGGCAACGCCTCTACTTCCTTAGGCGCCTAGGGAAGTTCAAAGTGAGTCAGAAGATCCTCAAGAACTTCTACTCATGCACAATAGAGAGCATCCTGACTCGTAACATCACCTCCTGGTTTGGGAATAGCGAATAGCACCGCACAAGACCGTAGCAGACTACAGAGAGTGGCCCATTCAGCCGAACACACAATTGGAGGTGGGCTTCCCACTCTCCAGGACATTTATAACAAGCGTTGCAGCGCCAAGGCTAAGAGAATAATCAAAGACTCTAGTCACCCAAACAACTGCCTCTTTGAACTGCTGCGGTCAGGCAAGCGATACCGGAGTCTCATGGCAGTACAGAGAGACTCAGAAGGAGCTTCTATCCCTAGGCCATCAGGATGCTCAATGACAATGACACTATGTAACAACTCATCATCTACACTCACAGCACACACATCCACACGTACACACTCACTTTAAATAAACACTCACGTAACACCCACTTTACTCACTTTAGACACTTTAACACACTTTATATTTATTAACAAAGATATTTGCACTACAATTCATACCTCATTGCACCTTACCCTAAGTTGTACCTCATCCCATTTCTGGATTGCACCTCACTGTTACTCTTTTTACTCTGTATTATATGATATGTATATTCACTGAACACTTTTTGTTTACGTACTTTTGACTTTTTCTATTTTATACTTTTTATCTATTTTTATCTATAGCACACTCCCAGGGGCTCATACAGAAAAAAGCATTTCATGGAAAAGTATTCTGTATTTTACTATGACAACTAATAAAGAAACTTGAAACTTGAAACTTGAAAGGCGGCCATGATTAGCATGATTAGCATTAGTCGTTCTCCTGTAGGTCAGCCGGTCACGTTGGTGTTGTTGACAGAAGTTACGACGGGGCTTTAGAGGCGCTGTGTCAGATCACTGATGTTATGACAGCATGCGCAGTCGGCGCGCATATCCATGCGGGTATCCGCTCGGTCACAAAATCTGGCAGGCACACGGACACCCGTGCAACGTCCGTGCAGACAAGAGCAGTGACGAAATTCATGAAATTTACGTCACGCTTACCAACGCGCACCCGCAGACGCGGTAAGTATAATTGGGCCTTAAGGACATTGCTCGGATGAGATACTAGCGTAAACAAGCCCATAGGTGTGCAGTTTGCTCCTGATCTGCTCCAGCGCAGTTGGCTCGGTGCAGTCTGCACCTGACAGCGCTGTTGGCAGATATCAGGAAGGGGAACAAATAAACCCGAAAAGAGGCATAGACATATGTATTTTACACCACTTGTATTTAGTTTACTTCATAATGTATAGAGCTTGCCTAATTTGTATTTTCATGACACATTGCATCCATTTTGTCACTATTCGTCATTGCATCTGTCTGTCATTCAAGTTTCAAGTTCAAGTTTCTTTAATAGTTGTCATACAGAAGTACAGAATACTTTCATACAAAATGCTTCTTACTGTTACGCTCCAGAGACTGTGCTAGACAAGATAGTATCAAATAACATAGTATAGCATGTAATTTAGAAGTAGAAAATGAGGTCACAGTGTTCAGTATAGACATATGTACAATGTTCGATGCAGAATAGACGTAACTGAGTTACCATATAATATACAATACTATGCAGTGTACTAATGTACAGTACTATATAGTGCAAAGCAGAAATGGGATGAGGTACAATTTAGGTACAATTTACAGTAAGGTGTACGAGTTGTAGTGCAATCCTTCATCAATAAATATAAAGTGTGGGGAGTGGGTGCTACAGTGTGTTTGTTTAAAGTGAGTGTGTGCTATAAAGTGTGTGGAGTGGGTGCTACAGTGTGTTTGTTTAAAGTGAGTGTGTGCGTGTGGATGTGTGTGCTATGTGCGTTTGATGGTTGTTGTTGTGTAGTGTTCATTGTTCGTTTAGCAGCCTGATCATGTCCTATTCCTATTTTATTTTGTACTTATAATTGTACTATATTCTATTGTGCTATATTTAATTTAGTGTATATCCCATTTAATTTTATTCAACCTCTTTATTTACAGTTTTCCAGCCCTGGGCTATATTTTATTTCATAGTTATATTATATTCTATTGTTCTTAACTTAGTTCATATTCATTTTATTTTTCTCCACCGCTTTATTGTATTATCTGTCTGTTAATGTCTGTCCGCTAACGACCAAAGCAAATTCCTTGTATGTGAAAACTACTTGGCAATAAAGCCCTTTCTGATTCTGATTCTGATTTATTTCTCCATCACTGCAAATCCGCCCCTCAATTAATATCGCCGGGCATAATCCCACCCCATGCATTGGGAACTTGTGTCCCACAACGAGACCTACCCCGTGAATATTATTGCGCAGATCGGAATACGGGCGCGCGTCGGAGCTTGCGCAAAATCACCCATATTTGTCCTCGTTGCGCGCGTCTGCCGGCTCACACCAGATCACAACACACTGGTGAACAGGCTCACACCAGATCACAACACACTGGTGAACAGCGGCTCACACCAGATCACAACACACTGGTGAACAGGCTCACACCAGATCACAACACACTGGTGAACAGGCTCACACCAGATCATAACACACTGGTGAACAGGCTCACACCAGATCACAACACACTGGTGAACAGCGGCTCACACCAGATCACAACACACTGGTGAACAGCGGCTCACACCAGATCACAACACACTGGTGAACAGGCTCACACCAGATCACAACACACTGGTGAACAGGCTCACACCAGATCATAACACACTGGTGAACAGGCTCACACCAGATCATAACACACTGGTGAACAGCGGCTCACACCAGATCACAACACACTGGTGAACAGCGGCTCACACCAGATCACAACACACTGGTGAACAGCGGCTCACACCAGATCACAACACACTGGTGAACAGCGGCTCACACCAGATCACAACACACTGGTGAACAGCGGCTCACACCAGATCACAACACACTGGTGAACAGCGGCTCACACCAGATCACAACACACTGGTGCACAGCGGCTCACACCAGATCACAACACACTGGTGAACAGCATGCAAGGCCAGTCTTCCCACTGACAAAGAAACCAGATGTTGTCAGTGGCAACATGGCAAAGTTGAATACAATATTTAAATATTAAATAAGATTGGATGGGATCTCTGGGTGGCTGGCTCAATATCATTTGCGCATCCCCTGTGAATAGCAAACTGTTTCAGAGCTATTTGCGTAGGCATAGCATCAGAAAAAGCAGCGCAAACTTTTTTATGAATTCACCCCTTACTGTCTCTTACTGTCTCCTTCAGGTACCGTCTCCCTGCTACGTTACTCCCTGATCACTACAACGTCTCCCTGTGGCCTCGACTGACTCCAGCCCCCGACACCGGACTGTACATCTTCACTGGTGAGGGACGGGGGACGGGGGACGGGGGGGGGGGGAAGTAGGAACCGTAATGCTTTGTCTCCACTAGCCAGGGTTTAGCCGTGCTGTGGCCTTGTCTCCACTAGCCAGGGTTTAGCCGTGCTGTGGCCTTGTCTCCACTAGCCAGGGTTTAGCCATGCTGTGGCCTTGTCTCCACTAGCCAGGGTTTAGCCGTGCTGTGGCCTTGTCTCCACTAGCCAGGGTTTAGCCATGTTGTGGCCTTGTCTCCACTAGCCAGCGTTTAGCCGTGCTGTGGCCTTGTCTCCACTAGCCAGGGTTTAGCCGTGCTGTGGCCTTGTCTCCACTAGCCATGGTTTAGCCATGTTGTGGCCTTGTCTCCACTAGCCAGGGTTTAGCCATGCTGTGGCCTTGTCTCCACTAGCCAGGGTTTAGCCGTGCTGTGGCCTTGTCTCCACTAGCCAGGGTTTAACCGTGCTGTGGCCTTGTCTCCACTAGCCAAGGTTTAGCCATGTTGTGGCCTTGTCTCCACTAGCCAGGGTTTAGCTGTGCTGTGGCCTTGTCTCCACTAGCCAGGGTTTAGCCGTGCTGTGGCCTTGTCTCCACTAGCCAAGGTTTAGCCATGTTGTGGCCTTGTCTCCACTAGCCAGGGTTTAGGGATGAGGGATGTAGGAGACCAGGTAGGAGACCACTGTCAGGAGGTAGGGAATGTCCAATGTCTTTATCATAAGGGCCGGCGGTCGTTACAATTACTACTATTATTACTATTACTATTACTACTACTACTACTACTACTACTACTACTACTACTACTACTACTACTACTACTACTACTACTACTACTACTACTACTACTACTACTACTACTACTACTACTACTACTACTGCTACTACTACTACTACTACTACTACCAATACTACTACTACTACTACTACTACTACTACTACTACTACTACTACTACTACTACTACTACTACTACTACTACTACTACTACATTTCTTTGTTTGTACCCCTGCTCCCAACTACTGTCAGCGACTTCGGGTTATTGAGAAGCGCTATATAAATTAAATGAATTATTATTATTATTATTACTACTACTACTACTACTACTACTACTACTACTACTACTACTACTACTAGTTTCAAGTTTCAAGTTCAAGTTTCTTTAATAGTTGTCATACAGAAGTACAGAATACTTTTGTACAAAATGCTTCTTACTGTTGCGCTCCAGAGACTGTGCATGACAAGATAAGTGTGAAATAAAAACATAGTAAAAATTAGAAGAAAAAAAAAGAGGTCACAGTGTTCAGTTTAGACATATGTACAATGTTCGTAGACGTAGTTACCATACAATATACAATACTGTGCAGTGTACTAATATACAATACTATATAGTGCAAGGCATAAATGGACGAGGTGCAGTTTAGGTACAATTCACAGTAGGTGTACGAGTTGTAGTGCAAATCCTTTATCAATAAATATAAAGTGTAAGTGTGTTTGTGTGATCTAAAGTGTGGAGAGTGGGTGCTGCAGTGTGTTGTTTGTTTGAGTGAGTGTGTGTGTGCGTGTGGGTGTGTGTGCTGTGTGCATTTGATGGTTGTTGCATAGTGATTATTGTTCGTTTAGCGATTATTGTTCGTTTAGCAGCCTGATGGCCTGGGGATAGAAGCTCCTTCTGAGTCTTTCTGTGCTCGCCATAAGACTCCGGTATCGCTTGCCTGACGGCAGCAGTTCAAAGAGGCAGTTGTTCGGGTGGCTCGAGTCCTTAATAATTCTCTTAGCCTTCCCCTTGCACCGCTTGTTGTAAATGTTCTGGAGGGTGGGAAGCCCCCCTCTAATTGTGCGTTCGGCTGAACGTGTCACTCTTTGTAGTCTGCTACGGTCTTGTGCAGTGCTATTCCCAAACCAGGAGGTGATGTTGCCGGTCAGGATGCTCTCTATTGTACATGAGTAGAAGTTCCTAAGGATCTTCTGACTGACTTGGAACTTCCTTAGGCGCCTGAGGAAGTAGAGGCGTTGTCGTGCCTTCTTCACAACACTGTCAATGTGTGTGGTCCATGTCAAGTCCTCGGATATGTGGGCTCCGAGGTACTTGAAACTGTTCACTCTCTCAACTGGTGCCCCGTCGATGCTGAGGGGGCTGTAGTCCTTGACCCCCGACCTCCTGAAGTCCACAATCATCTCTTTTGTTTTGCTGACGTTCAGGGAGAGGCAGTTCTCCTGACACCACTGTGACAGGTTCTCTACCTCTTCCAGGTAGGCCCTTTCGTCGTTGGCAGAGATCAGGCCCACCACTACTGTGTCATCAGCAAATTTGATGATGGTGTTGTTGTTCCGCTGTGCTACGCAGTCATGTGTGTACAGGGAGTAGAGGAGGGGGCTCAGAACACAGCCCTGGGGGGCCCCTATGTTGAGCGTGATGGATGAGGAGGTGCAGTTGCCGGCTCTTACCACCTGGGGTCTGCCCGTCAGGAAGTCCAGGACCCACTGGCACAGGTCATAGTTCAAGCCCAGGTCCCTGAGCTTGGCTATGAGTTTGGAGGGGACTATGGTATTGAATGCTGAGCTGTAGTCGATGAACAGCATTCTCACATAGTTCCCCTTCCTCTTGTCCAGATGTGATGCTGCTGTGTGCAGCACATGGGCTATGGCGTCCTCCGTGGACCTGTTGGGGCGATATGCAAATTGCAGAGGGTCCAGGTTGATGGGGAGGGAGGAACAGATGTAGCCCTTCACTAGCTTCTCAAAGCACTTCATGGCTATGGAGGTGAGGGCTACAGGGCGGTAGTCGTTGAGGCAAGCGGGGGCGTAGATTTTTTGGGTACAGGGATGATGGTGGACTTCTTCAGACAGGTGGGGATGACGGCCTGTTCCAAGGACAGGTTGAAGATGTCAGTGAATACCGGGGCCAGTTGGTCGGCACAGACTTTTAGGACGCGGCCGGGGATGCCGTCCGGTCCTGCTGCCTTCCTGATATCCACTTTTTTAAAGATCCGTCTCACCTCATGCTCTGTTACCCTGAACACTGAGTCTCCATCAGCAGACCCCCCCCCCCCCCATTGCCGTGGTTTGTAGGCTGGTGTTGTTATTCACAGCCTCAAACCTCGCATAGAAGGAGTTGAGATCATTTGCTAAGGAGATGTCACTGTTCAGTTTGAGGGGGGTTCCTTTGTAGTCTGTCATTGTTCTGAGGCCCTGCCACATGCCTCTAGAGTCAGCCTGTTCAAACTGAAGTTCAACTTTATCCCTGTAACGCCGTTTTGCCTCTATTACTGCTCTCCTGACGTTGTATCTTGCCATCTTGTGTTCTTCCATGTTGCCTGTCACCAGCCCGGTGTTGTATGCTGATGTGCGCACTTTCAGAGCCTCACGGACGGATTTGTCTACCCAGGGCTTTTGATTTGGGTAGATATTAATTTTGGTGGTGGGGATTATTACTTCTACCTGAGTACAGACATAGTCAATCACCGTTTCGGTGTATTCGTTAATATTGGCTGTGTTATCACGGAGTACACTCCATTCTGTGCTTCCCAGCACTGCTTGGAGTGACTCTACTGACGTCACGGTCCAACGCTTAACCTCTCGCGAGACCACCGGCGTTCGCTTGAGACACTGTTTGTACTTAGGCAAAAGAAAAATTGCGGCGTGATCGCTTTTACCGAATGGACTAAGAGCCTGTGACTTGTACCCATTCTTAAATTGCGAGTATACATGGTCTAATATGTTCTCGCCTCTGGTGGGACAGGTCACATGCTGATAGAAATTCGGCAGCACCTTTTTAAGACGCGCGCTGTTGAAATCCCCCAAGACCAAAATGGCCGCGTCAACGTTAGCTGCCTGGAGTTTGTTTACCTCGTCGTGAAGTTTTGAAAGTGCGACCTCAGTGTTCGCGTGTGGTGGAATGTACACTCCGATGAGGATGATGGACGTTAACTCTCTTGGGAGGAAGAAGGGTCGACATTTTATCGTGATAAACTCCAGGTCTGGGGAGCAGTGGTTAGCAGTGGTTAGACATACTACTAATCCTAGTACTACTGATACTACTACTACTAATCCTAGTACTACTACTGATACTACTACTACTACTACTACTACTACTACTACTACTACTACTACTACTACTACTACTACTACTACTACTACTACTACTACTACTACTACTACTACTACTACTACTACTACTACTACTACTACTACTAATTGTAAAGGCCATATGAGTGTTTTTGTTATGTATTATTATTATTATTATTATTATTATTATTATTATTATTATTATTATTATTATTATTATTATTATTATTATTATTATTATTATTATTATTATTATTATTATTAGTATTATTATTATCATTATTATTATTATTATTATTTCCACTGTCACGTGAACCAGCCACAGCGCAGCTGAGGACATAAATAAGTAATGGGACTCAGCTGGGTGGGGTAGCGGGGGAAAAGCATACCGTTTTCTGACCGCTTTGGAAACGCTTTGGATAGTCTTAGAAACGCTTTGAACTTTGCTTTGAATTGAACCACGCTTATAGGAACAATAGGATCGCTTTGATCACCTCTCCCATGCAAACAATATATTTTCTAAATAAATCGGATATCTGTGGTATCTGATAACGGAACTCAAAGTGTGGAGACTATTCTTTGGATGGAGCGCATACGGATCACCTCCCCGGTTGCCACTAGAAGCGGACCCAGGAAGAGGCCACTACATTAAGTCAGAAAACTTGCTGTTGTTAAAGCGAGCCCAGGCAGAGGCGCGCTTACAAGAGAACCAGCGTTGTTGAGGCGAGCCCAGGCAGAGGCAAGTCACAGGAGAACCAGCAGAAGGAAACTGGTTTTGTTTGGAGAACGCTGTGATCAAAAGGAAGGAATCGATCAACCACGGCATTGGAAAGGATCCACCCATACCAGCGAGTGAATCATCCCGATTCCCGAGGACATCAAAGGAGCGTTTGTGAGTAAAAGTTATCAATGAACTACAGACTACTACGTACGTTGCGCGCGCACACGGCGCTGTGGGATATAAAATAATTAAACGGTTGTGTTAATAATTGCCGGATAAATATAAGCAAGATGTCGGTTTCTGAGACGGATAGCATGGATTTGACGGGCGCGGAAAATGAACTGAGACAATTACGAGGAGCACGTAAAGGGAGGCTTGCAGCTTGCACCCCCAAAAAACATGAGATTGGACAAAGGGTGCAATTAGAGGATGAAGAAGGAGTAAAAACGTACATGGCATTATTCAATAAGGCACTCAGTGATTTTAGGATCGCAAATGAGTCTGTACAATTGTATTTACAGGATGATGGTGGAGATGATGAAATACAATGGTATAAACCGAAAATGGATATATTCAATGCATTTATTAAAGAGATTGATGATTGGTTGTTGGAGGAGGATAATAAAGGGCAAACCCTGGCTCCAGGTTGAATTGAGTCTGTGGTCCAAGGACGAGTTGAGACTCAAGATAAACTGGAAACGGACCTTCAGGCTACAGTAAGCCCAGAGGATAGCGTTTCAGCCGTAGGGGCCAGGGCCCCATCAAAATTATCATCAAAATCATCAAAATCATCAAGAACCAGTGGAAGCCACTCTTCCAGGTTATCTGCCTCCCGTCGCAGAGCTGCAACTGAGCGAGCCATCCTTCAGGCACGTGCCACTGCACTTTCAGCCAGACAATCTCTAAGTCTAAAGGAGGCTGAATTAGAGGCTGAATTAGATCTAACAAAGGCGAAATCAAAGGCTGAATTAAAGCTGCAGAAGGCTAAAGCCAGGGCTGAATTAAAGGCTGAGAAGGATAAACTTGACTTTGACACAGACATGGCTGCATCAACGGCCAAACTCAAAATACTGGATGGTTATGAAACATCATCTCAAACCAACTCAGTATCTCGAACCATGAAGTATCCATCTCAAACTCACCCACTCCCCTCTCAAGGGGACAGGTATGTGTACAACATGCAACCTCGAGGGGATGGTATGAATGAATATGTTGACCGAGCACATGCTCTTGAAACCTCAGAAGGACTACCGATATTGCAATCACCGGTAGAGTATGCATCCATAAATGCTGTTCCAAAATCCCCTGTGCAAAGACAGCTCTTGGACCAGTATGCATGGGCGCACACACATCAACAGCAACAACAACAGCAACAACAACAACAACAACAACAACAACAACAACAACAACAACAACAACAACAACAACAACAACAACAACAGAGTCCTCCACAAGCAGTGAGACCCAAACAGCCATATGTACAGCCACAACCACCTGTACAGTATCAACCACAACCATATGTGCTACCTCAGCCACAACCTTGGCAACAACCACATGCACCATATCAGCATCAGCACCCTATGCAGCTTCAGCTACAACCATCTGGAGCTACAGCAGGACAACAGGGTCAAACCCAAACAGACCAGGTTCTATCAAATGTCATGGCAAGACAGAATGACATTACAGAGATACTTGCCACACAGCATAATCTGGCACTACTCCCAACCAGGGAGATTCCCATGTTTGACGGAGATCCTATGAACTTTAGATCATTCATGCAAGCCTTCGAGTACGGCATAGAAAACAGAACCACCAGTGATAAAGATAGACTCTACTTTTTGGAACAATACACCACAGATCAACCTAAAGATCTTGTGCGGAGCTGCCTACACATGCCTCCACAGGATGGATATGTGGAAGCTAAAAGACTGCTCAAAGAGAATTTTGGAGATGAAATGAGAATAACAAATGCTTACATAAAGAAGGCCTTGGACTGGTCCAGCATCAAACCGGAGGATAGTCAAGCTTTGCGCGCCTACGCCATCTACCTGAGAGGATGCAGTAATCTAATGCAGGAGCTTCACTATATGGATGAGCTGGACAATCCATCTAACCTGAGACTGATCTTATCCAAAATACCCTTTAGGATCAGAGAAAGGTGGAGGTCAATGGCCTACGACATCCAGGAGCGCACTAGGCAAAGAGCCAAATTCAAGGATCTTGTAGCTTATCTGGAGAAACAAGCCAAAATCGCCTCCGACCCATTGTGGGGCAATATTCAGGATTACAGTCCTGACAGAGCTGCCCCAAGGTACCTCAAGACTGCAGCCTCTGGATGGCAAACAAGAGCAGGAACAGCGGCTGCACCGGTTAAGGAGTGAAGCAGCTTCGTCAGGACAGTGACACCAGTCACAAGCAAACAGTCTACAGTCAGTGATGTGGGACACAAGGCAGATGGCTCTGAGGCTTTTAGAACTCCTTGTTTATACTGTGCAGGCGATCATTCACTTGAAGCCTGCAAGAAGATAAGAGCTCAGAAACATCTGGACAAAATAGAGTTCTTAAAGGTGAATGGATTTTGTTTTGGTTGTCTCACCAAGGGACATCTCAGTAGGAACTGTAGCCAGTGGATGAGTTGTCAGCATTGCCAGAAAAAACACCTGACTGCTACACATAGAAACGGATGACAAGGAAGGAACAGACGGGCAAAAAGGAACAGTCGGGTCTACAAATCAATGGAAGGTGAAATCACCTCAACAGGAGCGGACAGCATCCCTAACCGATAAGACTGTGGGTAGTGCTCTGGTAAGGCTTGGTAAAGATAATGGGGCCGGTAAGGACTGTGCTTTACCCATTGTGCCAGTTAAGGTGAAGCAGGCTGACGGAAGTAGGTATGTAACTACATATGCCTTCTTGGACCATGGCAGCTCGGCATCCTTTTGCACAGAGAACCTCATGAGGAAGCTGAATGCTAAGGGCCGGAAAACATAAATTCTCCTTAAAACAATGGCACAAGAGAAACATGTCCCAGCATATGAGATCTCAGGCCTGGAGGTAGGCAACATCAATGACGACACATTTATTGCACTGCCTTTGCTATACACTCAACCAGCAATCCCAGTGTCAAAAGAAAACATCCTTACTCAAGAGGAACTGAAAAAATGGCCCTACCTGAAGGATGTTCACATCACTCACATTGACGCAGATGTGGAACTTCTGATTGGAGTCAATACTCCGAGAGCCATGGAACCTCGGCAGATCGTGAACAGCCAGGATGACGGACCATATGC
This sequence comes from Notolepis coatsorum, assembly GCF_963971535.1. NCBI lineage: Eukaryota > Metazoa > Chordata > Actinopteri > Aulopiformes > Paralepididae > Notolepis > Notolepis coatsorum. Next base: position 141,250,251 of record NC_140166.1, on the reverse strand, counting down.
CGTAAGGTCACTCTTGGGATGGGCGGTCTATGGTCCACTGAACATCAACGCGGTGGATGTGACAAGAAGACCCAAAGCCATCACCAACAGTTCGATGACCTTAAAAGATGGTCAGTATAACTTGCCACTCTCCTTTCGAAAAGGAGATGTGATGACGCCCAACAACAGACAGGTGGCGACACGGGCCATGCACCTGCAAAAGAAGCTCAGGAAGGATGAAGGGTACCATGCAGAGTACAGACAGGTGGCGACACAACGAGCCATGAGCCTGCAAAAGAAGACAGGAAGATCTAAGAGCAAGCACAGAGGATGGAATATCTAAGACCACAGAGAAGGTACCTCTTCAAGAACCAAGGAAAGATGGCTGTGTCTGGTACATACCCCATCACAGGGTGTATCATAAAAGAAAGAAAGAGAGTGGAAAGAACATGAGTGGTGTTTGATTCACATCATCATTCCAAGGCACCACCATGGCAAACTCTGGTGTGGAGTGGATTGTGGATCGACTTGAAGATTTGTTATTTTGTGACGAGGAATGTCCAGAAGACTGAAATATGGACCTTCAAAGAAGAATGGCCAGCTATAATGAACACTCACCTGACCATGTTATTTGTTTTGTAATTATGTAGGCACAATTAGGGGCCGGTGTAAAGGCCATATGAGTGTTTTTGTTATGGATTATTATTATTAGTATTATTATTATCATTATTATTATTATTATTATTATTATTATTATTATTATTATTATTATTATTATTATTATTATTATTATTATTATTATTATTATTATTATTATTATTATTATTATTATTATTATTATTATTATTATTATTATTATTATTATTATTATTATTATTATTATTATTATTATTATTATTATTATTATTATTATTATTATTATTATTATTATTATTATTATTATTATTATTATTATTATTATTATTATTTCCAATAGAAAGATATGATTTATGGGAATGTTATGGTTTATCTGTATAGCCAATTGAATATTTTCAGTTGTATTGTGGTGGTTCACGTGACAGGTGAACCAGCCACAGCGCAGCTGAGGACATACATAAGTAATGGGAATCAGCTGGGTGGGGTAGCGGGGGAAAAGCATACAGTTTTCTGACCGCTTTGGAAACGATTTGGATAGTCTTAGAAACGCTTTGAACTTAGCTTTGAATTGAACCACGCTTATAGGAACAATAGGCCACTACACTAATCCTACTACTACTACCACTGATACTACTACTACTACTACTACTACTACTACTACTACTACTACTACTACTACTAATCCTAGTACTACTGATACTACTACTACTAATCCTAGTACTACTACTGATACTACTACTACTACTACTACTACTACTACTACTACTACTACTACTAATCCTACTACTACTACTACTACTACTACTACTACTACTACTACTACTACTACTACTACTACTACTACTACTACTACTACTACTACTGATACTACTACTAATCCTAGTACTACTGATACTACTACTACTAATCCTAGTACTACTACTGATACTACTACTACTACTACTACTACTACTACTACTACTACTACTACTACTACTACTACTACTACTACTACTACTACTACTACTACTACTACTACTACTACTAATCCTACTAATACTACTACTACTACTACTACTACTACTACTACTACTACTACTACTACTACTACTACTACTACTACTACTACTACTACCACTACTACTGATACTACTACTAATCCTAGTACTACTGATACTACTACTACTAATCCTACTACTACTACTACTACTACTACTACTACTACTACTACTACTACTACTACTACTACTACTACTACTACTACTACTACTACTGATACTACTACTAATCCTAGTACTACTGATACTACTACTACTAATCCTAGTACTACTACTGATACTACTACTACTACTACTACTACTACTACTACTACTACTACTACTACTACTACTACTACTACTACTACTACTAATCCTACTACTACTACTACTACTACTACTACTACTACTACTACTACTACTACTACTACTACTACTACTACTACTACTACTACTACTACTACTACTACTACTACTACTACTACTACTACTCCTACTACTACTACTACTACTACTACTACTACTACTACTACTACTACTACTACTACTACTACTACTACTACTACTACTACTACTACTACTACCACTACTACTGATACTACTACTAATCCTAGTACTACTGATACTACTACTACTAATCCTACTACTACTACTACTGATAATACTACTACTACTACTACTACTGATACTACTACTACTACTACTACTACTACTACTACTACTACTACTACTACTACTACTACTACTACTACTACTACTACTACTACTACTACTACTACTACTACTACTACTACTATTGATACTACTACTACTACTACTACTACTACTACTACTACTACTACTACTACTACTACTACTACTACTACTAATCCTAGTACTACTGATACTACTACTACTACTAATCCTAGTACTACTGATACTACTACTACTACTACTAATCCTAGTACTACTGATACTACTACTACTAATCCTAGTACTACTGATACTACTACTACTACTACTAATCCTAGTACTACTACTACTACTACTAATCCTAGTACTACTGATACTACTACTACTATACTACTACTACTACTACTACTACTACTACTACTGATACTACTACTACTACTACTACTACTACTACTACTACTACTACTACTACTAATCCTAGTACTACTGATACTACTACTACTACTACTACTACTACTACTACTACTACTACTACTACTACTACTACTACTACTACTACTACTACTACTACTACTACTACTACTACTACTACTACTACTACTACTGATACTACTACTAATCCTAGTACTACTGATACTACTACTACTACTACTACTACTACTACTACTACTACTACTACTACTACTACTACTACTACTACTACTAATCCTAGTACTACTGCTGCTACAGCTAAATGTCCTTGTATTCTTGTGTCCAGGTTCCTCTAGTGTGGACTTTAAGTGTGTGCAGGAGACAGATGTAATCCTGATCCACTCCAACAAGCTGAACTACACCACCCAGGCTGGAGGCCACCTGGTGCGCCTCGCTGCAGCTCCTGGGGTGCAGGTGCCGTCCATCAAGAGGAGCTGGCTGCAGCTGGAGACCCATTACCTGGTGGTGGAGCTGGGGGCGCAGCTGAGGAGGGGGGTCTCCTACCAGCTGATCACTGACTTCACTGGAGAACTGGCTGATGACCTGGGAGGCTTCTACAGGAGCGAGTACGTGGAGGACGGAGTCAACAAGTACGTTATATATATATTATATTATTATTATTATTATTATTATTATTATTATTATTATTATTATTATTATTATTATTATTATTATTATTATTATTATTATTATTATTATTATTATTATTATTATTATTATTATTATTATTATTATTATTATTATTATTATTATTATTATATAGGACCAGACTATAGGAGGGTTCTACAGGAGCGAGTATGTGGAGGACGGAGTCAACAAGTACGTTATATATATATTATATTATTATTATTATATAGGACCAGACTATAGGAGGGCTCTACAGAAGCGAGTACGAGGAGGACGGAGTCAACAAGTACGTTATATATATATTATATTATTATTATTATATAGGACCAGACTATAGGAGGGTTCTACAGGAGCGAGTACGAGGAGGACGGAGTCAACAAGTACGTTATATATATATTATATTATTATTATTATTATATAGGACCAGACTATAGGAGGGTTCTACAGGAGCGAGTACGAGGAGGACGGAGTCAACAAGTATGTTATATATATATTATATTATTATTATTATTATATAGGACCAGACTATAGGACCAGACTATAGGACCAGAATATAGGACCAGACTATAGGACCAGTCTATAGGACCAGTCTATAGGACCAGACTATAGGACCAGCCTATAGGACCAGACTATAGGACCAGACTATATGACCAGACTATAGGACCAGACTATAGGACCAGACTATAGGACCAGACTATAGGACCAGTCTATAGGACCAGACTATAGGACCAGACTATAGGACCAGACTATAGGACCAGACAGACTATAGGACCAGACTATAGGACCAGACTATAGGACCAGACTATAACACCAGACTATAGGACCAGTCTATAGGACCAGTATATAGGACCAGACTATATGACCAGACTATAGGACCAGACTATAGGACCAGTCTATAGGACCAGTCTATAGGACCAGACTATATGACCAGTCTATATGACCAGTCTATAGGACCAGACTATATGACCAGACTATAGGACCAGACTATAGGACCAGACTATAGGACCAGTCTATAGGACCAGACTATAGGACCAGACAGACTATAGGACCAGACTATAGGACCAGACTATAGGACCAGTCTATAGGACCAGTCTATAGGACCAGTCTATAGGACCAGACTATAGGACCAGACTATAGGACCAGACTATAGGACCAGCCTATAGGACCAGTCTATAGGACCAGACTATATGACCAGTCTATAGGACCAGACTATAGGACCAGACTGTAGGACCAGTCTATAGGACCAGACTATAGGACCAGTCTATAGGACCAGACTATAGGACCAGACTGTAGGACCAGTCTATAGGACCAGACTATAGGACCAGTCTATAGGACCAGTCTATAGGACAAGTCTATATGACCAGTCTATAGGACCAGACTATAGGACCAGACTGTAGGACCAGTCTATAGGACCAGACTATAGGACCAGTCTATAGGACCAGACTATAGGACCAGACTATAGGACCAGACTATAGGACCAGACTATAGGGCCAGTCTATAGGACCAGACTATAGGACCAGACTATAGGACCAGTCTATAGGACCAGTCTATAGGACCAGTCTATATGACCAGCCTATAGGACCAGTCTATAGGACCAGACTATAGGACCAGACTATAGGACCAGTCTATAGGACCAGACTATAGGAACAGTCTATAGGACCAGACTATAGGACCAGACTATAGGACCAGACTATAGGACCAGACTATAGGACCAGACTATAGGACCAGACTATAGGACCAGACTATAGGACCAGACAGACTATAGGACCAGACTATAGGACCAGACTATAGGATCAGACTATAGGACCAGTCTATAGGACCAGACTATAGGACCAGACAGACTATAGGACCAGTCTATAGGACCAGACTATAGGACCAGACTATAGGACCAGACTATAGGACCAGACAGTCTATAGGACCAGTCTATAGGACCAGACTGTCTATAGGACCAGTCTATAGGACCAGACTATAGGACCAGTCTATAGGACCAGACTATAGGACCAGACAGTCTATAGGACCAGACTATAGGACCAGACTATAGGACCAGACTATAGGACCAGACAGACTATAGGACCAGTCTATAGGACCAGACTATAGGACCAGACTATAGTACCAGACTATAGGACCAGACTATAGGACCAGACTATAGGACCAGACTATAGGACCAGACTATAGGACCAGACTATAGGACCAGACTCTATAGGACCAGACTATAGGACCAGACTATAGGACCAGACTATAGGACCAGACAGACTATAGGACCAGACTATAGGACCAGACTATAGGACCAGACTATAGGACCATACTATAGGACCAGACTATAGGACCAGACTATAGGACCAGACTATAGGACCAGACTATAGGACCAGACTATAGGACCAGACTATATGACCAGTCTATAGGACCAGACTATAGGACCAGACTATAGGACCAGACTATAGGACCAGACTATAGGACCAGACTATAGGACCAGACTATAGGACCAGACTATAGGACCAGACAGTCTATAGGACCAGACTATAGGACCAGACTATAGGGACTATAGGACCAGACTATAGGACCAGACTATAGGACCAGACAGACTATAGGACCAGACTATATGACCAGTCTATAGGACCAGTCTATATGACCAGTCTATAGGACCAGACTATAGGACAAGACTATAGGACCAGACTATAGGACCAGACTATAGGACCAGACTATAGGACCAGACTATAGGACCAGACTATAGGACCAGACAGACTATAGGACCAGACTATAGGACCAGTCTATAGGACCAGACTATAGGACCAGACTATAGGACCAGACTATAGGACCAGACTATAGGACCAGTCTATAGGACCAGACTATAGGACCAGACTATAGGACCAGACTATAGGACCAGTCTATAGGACCAGTCTATAGGACCAGACTATAGGACCAGACTATAGGACCAGTCTATAGGACCAGTCTATAGGACCAGACTATAGGACCAGTCTATAGGACCAGTCTATAGGACCAGACTATAGGACCAGACTATAGCTCCAGTCTATAGGACCAGACTATAGGACCAGACTATAGGACCAGACTATAGGACCAGACTATAGCACCAGACTATAGGGCCAGTCTATAGGACCAGACTATAGGACCAGTCTATAGGACCAGACTATAGGACCAGACTATAGGACCAGTCTATAGGACCAGACTCTAGGAACAGTCTATAGGACCAGTCTATAGGACCAGACTATAGGACCAGACTATAGGACCAGTCTATAGGACCAGTCTATAGGACCAGACTCTAGGAACAGTATATAGGACCAGTCTATAGGACCAGACTATAGGACCAGACTATAGGACCAGACTATAGGACCAGACTATAGGACCAGACAGACTATAGGACCAGACTATAGGACCAGACTATAGGACCAGACTATAGGGCCAGACTATAGGACCTGACTATAGGACCAGACAGACTATAGGACCAGACTATAGGACCAGACTATAGGACCAGTCTATAGGACCAGTCTATAGGACCAGTCTATAGGACCAGACTATAGGACCAGACTATAGGACCAGTCTATAGGACCAGACTATAGGACCAGTCTATAGGACCAGACAGACTATAGGACCAGACTATAGGACCAGACTATAGGACCAGTCTATAGGACCAGACAGTCTATAGGACCAGACTATAGGACCAGTCTATAGGACCAGTCTATAGGACCAGACTATAGGACCAGACAGACTATAGGACCATAATATAGGACCAGTCTATAGGACCAGTCTATAGGACCAGACTATAGGACCAGACAGACTATAGGACCAGACTATAGGACCAGACTATAGGACCAGACTATAGGACCAGACTATAGGGCCAGACTATAGGACCAGACTATAGGACCAGACTATAGGACCAGACAGACTATAGGGCCAGACTATAGGACCAGACTATAGGACCAGACTCTATAGGACCAGACTATAGGACCAGACTATAGGACCAGACTATAGGACCAGTCTATAGGACCAGTCTATAGGACCAGTCTATAGGACCAGACTATAGGACCAGACTATAGGACCTGTCTATAGGACCAGACTATAGGACCAGACTATAGGACCAGTCTATAGGACCAGACTATAGGACCAGTCTATAGGACCAGACAGACTATAGGACCAGACTATAGGACCAGTCTATAGGACCAGACAGACTATAGGACCAGACTATAGGACCAGTCTATAGGACCAGACAGACTATAGGACCAGACTATAGGACCAGACTATAGGACCAGTCTATAGGACCAGTCTATAGGACCAGTCTATAGGACCAGACTATAGGACCAGTCTATAGGACCAGACTATAGGACCAGACTATAGGACCAGTCTATAGGACCAGACTATAGGACCAGACTATAGTACCAGACTATAGGACCAGACTATAGGACCAGTCTATAGGACCATACTATAGGACCAGACTATAGGACCAGACTATAGGACCAGTCTATAGGACCAGACTATAGGACCAGTCTATAGGACCAGACTATAGGACCAGACTATAGGACCAGACTATAGGACCAGACTATAGGACCAGTCTATAGGACCAGACTATAGGACCAGACTATAGGACCAGACTATAGGACCAGTCTATAGGACCAGACTATAGGACCAGTCTATAGGACCAGACAGACTATAGGACCAGACTATAGGACCAGTCTATAGGACCAGACAGACTATAGGACCAGACTATAGGACCAGTCTATAGGACCAGACAGACTATAGGACCAGACTATAGGACCAGACTATAGGACCAGTCTATAGGACCAGTCTATAGGACCAGTCTATAGGACCAGACTATAGGACCAGTCTATAGGACCAGACTATAGGACCAGACTATAGGACCAGTCTATAGGACCAGACTATAGGACCAGACTATAGGACCAGACTATAGGACCAGTCTATAGGACCAGACTATAGGACCAGACTATAGGACCAGACTATAGGACCAGACTATTGGACCAGACTATAGGACCAGACTATAGGACCAGTCTATAGGACCAGTCTATAGGACCAGTCTATAGGACCAGACTATAGGACCAGACTATAGGACCAGACTATAGGACCAGTCTATAGGACCAGTCTATAGGACCAGACTATAGGACCAGTCTATAGGACCAGACTATAGGACCAGTCTATAGGACCAGTCTATAAGACCAGTCTATAGGACCAGACTATAGGACCAGTCTATAGGACCAGTCTATAGGACCAGACTATAGGACCAGACTATAGGACCAGACTATAGGACCAGACTATAGGACCAGTCTATAGGACCAGACTATAGGACCAGACAGACTATAGGACCAGACTATAGGACCAGACAGACTATAGGACCAGACAGACTATAGGACCAGACTATAGGACCAGTCTATAGGACCAGTCTATAGGACCAGACAGACTATAGGACCAGACTATAGGACCAGACTATAGGACCAGACTATAGGACCAGACTATAGGACCAGACTATAGGACCAGTCTATAGGACAGACAGACTATAGGACCAGACTATAGGACCAGTCTATAGGACCATACAGACTATATGACCAGACTATAGGACCAGACTATAGGACCAGTCTATAGGACCAGACAGTCTATAGGACCAGACTATAGGACCAGACTATAGGACCAGACTATAGGACCAGACTATAGGACCAGACAGACTATAGGACCAGACTATAGGACCAGTCTATAGGACCAGTCTATAGGACCAGACTATAGGACCAGTCTATAGGACCAGACTATAGGACCAGTCTATAGGACCAGTCTATAGGACCAGACTATAGGACCAGACTATAGGACCAGTCTATAGGACCAGACTATAGGACCAGACTATAGGACCAGACAGACTATATGACCAGACTATAGGACCAGACTATAGGACCAGACTATAGGACCAGACAGACTATAGGACCAGACTATATGACCAGACTATAGGACCAGACTATAGGACCAGACTATAGGACCACACAGACTATAGGACCAGACTATAGGACCAGACTATAGGACCAGACTATAGGACCAGACTATAGGACCAGACTATAGGACCAGACTATAGGACCAGACTATAGGACCAGACTATAGGACCACTCTATAGGACCAGACTATAGGACCAGACTATAGGACCAGACTATAGGACCAGACTATAGGACCAGACTATAGGACCAGACTATAGGACCAGTCTATAGGACCAGACTATAGGACCAGACTATAGGACCAGCCTATAGGACCAGACTATAGGACCAGACTATAGGACCAGACTATAGGACCAGTCTATAGGACCAGACTATAGGACCAGACTATAGGACCAGACTATAGGACCACACAGACTATAGGACCAGTCTATAGGACCAGTCTATAGGACCAGCCTATAGGACCAGACTATAGGACCAGTCTATAGGACCAGACTATAGGACCAGACTATATGACCAGACTATAGGACCAGTCTATAGGACCAGACTATAGGACCAGTCTATAGGACCAGTCTATAGGACCAGACTATAGGACCACACAGACTATAGGACCAGTCTATAGGACCAGGCTATAGGACCAGACTATAGGACCAGACTATAGGACCAGACTATAGGACCAGACTATAGGACCAGACTATAGGACCAGACAGACTATAGGACCAGACTATATGACCAGACTATAGGACCAGACTATAGGACCAGACTATAGGACCAGACTATAGGACCAGACTATAGGACCAGACTATAGGACCAGACTATAGGACCAGACTATAGGACCAGACTATAGGACCAGTCTATAGGACCAGACTATAGGACCAGACTATAGGACCAGTCTATAGGACCAGCCTATAGGACCAGACTATAGGACCAGACTATAGGACCAGTCTATAGGACCAGACTATAGGACCAGTCTATAGGACCAGTCTATAGGACCAGACTATAGGACCAGACTATATGACCAGACTATAGGACCAGACTATAGGACCAGACAGACTATAGGACCAGTCTATAGGACCAGACTATAGGACCAGACTATAGGACCAGACTATAGGACCACACAGACTATAGGACCAGTCTATAGGACCAGTCTATATGACCAGTCTATAGGACCAGACTATATGACCAGACTATAGGACCAGACTATAGGACCAGACTATAGGACCAGTCTATAGGACCAGACTATAGGACCAGAGAGACTATAGGACCAGACTATAGGACCAGACTATAGGACCAGACTATAGGACCAGACTATAGGACCAGTCTATAGGACCAGACTATAGGACCAGACTATAGGACCAGTCTATAGGACCAGCCTATAGGACCAGACTATAGGACCAGACTATAGGACCAGTCTATAGGACCAGACTATAGGACCAGTCTATAGGACCAGTCTATAGGACCAGACTATAGGACCAGACTATATGACCAGACTATAGGACCAGACTATAGGACCAGACAGACTATAGGACCAGTCTATAGGACCAGACTATAGGACCAGACTATAGGACCAGACTATAGGACCACACAGACTATAGGACCAGTCTATAGGACCAGTCTATATGACCAGTCTATAGGACCAGACTATATGACCAGACTATAGGACCAGACTATAGGACCAGACTATAGGACCAGTCTATAGGACCAGACTATAGGACCAGAGAGACTATAGGACCAGACTATAGGACCAGACTATAGGACCAGTCTATAGGACCAGTCTATAGGACCAGTCTATATGACCAGACTATAGGACCAGACTATAGGACCAGACTATAGGACCAGCCTATAGGACCAGTCTATATGACCAGACTATATGACCAGTCTATAGGACCAGACTATAGGACCAGACTGTAGGACCAGTCTATAGGACCAGACTATAGGACCAGTCTATAGGACCAGACTATAGGACCAGACTGTAGGACCAGTCTATAGGACCAGACTATAGGACCAGTCTATAGGACCAGTCTATAGGACAAGTCTATAGGACCAGACTATAGGACCAGACTATAGGACCAGTCTATATGACCAGTCTATAGGATCAGACTATAGGACCAGACTGTAGGACCAGTCTATGGGACCAGACTATAGGACCAGTCTATAGGACCAGACTATAGGACCAGACTATAGGACCAGACTATAGGACCAGACTATAGGGCCAGTCTATAGGACCAGACTATAGGACCAGACTATAGGACCAGTCTATAGGACCAGTCTATAGGACCAGTCTATATGACCAGCCTATAGGACCAGTCTATAGGACCAGACTATAGGACCAGACTATAGGACCAGTCTATAGGACCAGACTATAGGAACAGTCTATAGGACCAGACTATAGGACCAGACTATAGGACCAGACTATAGGACCAGACTATAGGACCAGACTATAGGACCAGACTATAGGACCAGACTATAGGACCAGTCTATAGGACCAGACTATAGGACCAGACAGACTATAGGACCAGTCTATAGGACCAGTCTATAGGACCAGACTATAGGACCAGACAGACTATAGGACCAGTCTATAGGACCAGACTGTCTATAGGACCAGTCTATAGGACCAGACTATAGGACCAGTCTATAGGACCAGACTATAGGACCAGACAGTCTATAGGACCAGACTATAGGACCAGACTATAGGACCAGACAGACTATAGGACCAGACTATAGGACCAGACTATAGGACCAGACAGACTATAGGACCAGTCTATAGGACCAGACTATAGGACCAGACTATAGGACCAGACTATAGGACCAGACTATAGGACCAGACTATAGGACCAGACTATAGGACCAGACTATAGGACCAGACTATAGGACCAGACTCTATAGGACCAGACTATAGGACCAGACTATAGGACCAGACTATAGGACCAGACAGACTATAGGACCAGACTATAGGACCAGACTATAGGACCAGACTATAGGACCAGACTATAGGACCATACTATAGGACCAGACTATAGGACCAGACTATAGGACCAGACTATAGGACCAGACTATAGGACCAGACTATAGGACCAGACTATATGACCAGTCTATAGGACCAGACTATAGGACCAGACTATAGGACCAGACTATAGGACCAGACTATAGGACCAGACTATAGGACCAGACTATAGGACCAGACAGACTATATGACCAGTCTATAGGACCAGACTATAGGACCAGTCTATAGGACCAGACTATAGGACCAGACTATAGGACCAGTCTATAGGACCAGACTATAGGACCAGACTATAGGACCAGACTATAGGACCAGACTATAGGACCAGACTATAGGACCAGACTATATGACCAGACTATAGGACCAGACTATAGGACCAGACTATAGGACCAGACTATAGGACCAGACAGTCTATAGGACCAGACTATAGGACCAGACTATAGGACCAGACTATAGGACCAGACTATAGGACCAGACAGACTATAGGACCAGACTATATGACCAGTCTATAGGACCAGTCTATAGGACCAGACTATAGGACCAGTCTATAGGACCAGACTATAGGACCAGACTATAGGACCAGTCTATAGGACCAGACTATAGGACCAGACTATAGGACCAGTCTATAGGACCAGTCTATATGACCAGACTATAGGACCAGTCTATAGGACCAGTCTATAGGACCAGACTATAGGACCAGACTATAGGACCAGTCTATAGGACCAGACTATAGGACCAGACTATAGGACCAGACTATAGGACCAGACTATAGCACCAGACTATAGGGCCAGTCTATAGGACCAGACTATAGGACCAGTCTATAGGACCAGACTATAGGACCAGACTATAGGACCAGTCTATAGGACCAGACTCTAGGAACAGTCTATAGGACCAGTCTATAGGACCAGACTATAGGACCAGACTATAGGACCAGTCTATAGGACCAGTCTATAGGACCATACTCTAGGAACAGTCTATAGGACCAGTCTATAGGACCAGACTATAGGACCAGACTATAGGACCAGTCTATAGGACCAGTCTATAGGACCAGACTATAGGACCAGACAGACTATAGGACCAGACTATAGGACCAGACTATAGGACCAGACTATAGGGCCAGACTATAGGACCTGACTATAGGACCAGACTATAGGACCAGACAGACTATAGGACCAGACTATAGGACCAGACTATAGGACCAGTCTATAGGACCAGTCTATAGGACCAGTCTATAGGACCAGACTATAGGACCAGTCTATAGGACCAGACTATAGGACCAGACTATAGGACCAGTCTATAGGACCAGACTATAGGACCAGTCTATAGGACCAGACAGACTATAGGACCAGACTATAGGACCAGACTATAGGACCAGTCAATAGGACCAGACAGTCTATAGGACCAGACTATAGGACCAGTCTATAGGACCAGTCTATAGGACCAGACTATAGGACCAGACAGACTATAGGACCAGACTATAGGACCAGTCTATAGGACCAGTCTATAGGACCAGACTATAGGACCAGACAGACTATAGGACCAGACTATAGGACCAGACTATAGGACCAGACTATAGGACCAGACTATAGGACCAGACAGACTATAGGACCAGACTATAGGACCAGACTATAGGACCAGACAGACTATAGGGCCAGACTATAGGACCAGACTATAGGACCAGACTCTATAGGACCAGACTATAGGACCAGACTATAGGACCAGACTATAGGACCAGTCTATAGGACCAGTCTATAGGACCAATCTATAGGACCAGACTATAGGACCAGACTATAGGACCAGTCTATAGGACCAGACTATAGGACCAGACTATAGGACCAGTCTATAGGACCAGACTATAGGACCAGTCTATAGGACCAGACAGACTATAGGACCAGACTATAGGACCAGTCTATAGGACCAGACAGACTATAGGACCAGACTATAGGACCAGTCTATAGGACCAGACAGACTATAGGACCAGACTATAGGACCAGACTATAGGACCAGTCTATAGGACCAGTCTATAGGACCAGTCTATAGGACCAGACTATAGGACCAGTCTATAGGACCAGACTATAGGACCATACTATAGGACCAGACTATAGGACCAGTCTATAGGACCAGACTATAGGACCAGACTAGGACCAGACTATAGGACCAGTCTATAGGACCAGACTATAGGACCAGACTATAGGACCAGACTATAGGACCAGACTATAGGACCAGACTATAGGACCAGACTATAGGACCAGTCTATAGGACCAGTCTATAGGACCAGTCTATAGGACCAGACTATAGGACCAGACTATAGGACCAGACTATAGGACCAGTCTATAGGACCAGTCTATAGGACCAGACTATAGGACCAGTCTATAGGACCAGACTATAGGACCAGTCTATAGGACCAGTCTATAGGACCAGTCTATAGGACCAGACTATATGACCAGTCTATAGGACCAGTCTATAGGACCAGACTATAGGACCAGACTATAGGACCAGACTATAGGACCAGACTATAGGACCAGTCTATAGGACCAGACTATAGGACCAGACAGACTATAGGACCAGACTATAGGACCAGACAGACTATAGGACCAGACAGACTATAGGACCAGACTATAGGACCAGTCTATAGGACCAGTCTATAGGACCAGACAGACTATAGGACCAGACTATAGGACCAGACTATAGGACCAGACTATAGGACCAGACTATAGGACCAGACTATAGGACCAGTCTATAGGACCAGACTATAGGACCAGTCTATAGGACCATACAGACTATATGACCAGACTATAGGACCAGACTATAGGACCAGTCTATAGGACCAGACAGTCTATAGGACCAGACTATAGGACCAGACTATAGGACCAGACTATAGGACCAGACTATAGGACCAGACAGACTATAGGACCAGACTATAGGACCAGTCTATAGGACCAGTCTATAGGACCAGACTATAGGACCAGTATATAGGACCAGACTATAGGACCAGACTATAGGACCAGACTATAGGACCAGACTATAGGACCAGTCTATAGGACCAGTCTATAGGACCAGACTATAGGACCAGACTATAGGACCAGTCTATAGGACCAGACTATAGGACCAGACTATAGGACCAGACAGACTATAGGACCAGACTATAGGACCAGACTATAGGACCAGACAGACTATAGGACCAGACAGACTATAGGACCAGACTATATGACCAGACTATAGGACCAGACTATAGGACCAGACTATAGGACCACACAGACTATAGGACCAGACTATAGGACCAGACTATAGGACCAGACTATAGGACCAGACTATAGGACCAGACTATAGGACCAGACTATAGGACCAGACTATAGGACCAGACTATAGGACCAGTCTATAGGACCAGACTATAGGACCAGACTATAGGACCAGACTATAGGACCAGACTATAGGACCAGACTATAGGACCAGTCTATAGGACCAGACTATAGGACCAGTCTATAGGACCAGTCTATAGGACCAGACTATAGGACCACACAGACTATAGGACCAGTCTATAGGACCAGGCTATAGGACCAGACTATAGGACCAGACTATAGGACCAGACTATAGGACCAGACTATAGGACCAGTCTATAGGACCAGACTATAGGACCACACAGACTATAGGACCAGTCTATAGGACCAGGCTATAGGACCAGACTATAGGACCAGACTATAGGACCAGACTATAGGACCAGACTATAGGACCAGACTATAGGACCAGTCTATAGGACCAGACTATAGGACCAGACTATAGGACCAGACTATAGGACCAGACTATAGGACCAGACTATAGGACCAGTCTATAGGACCAGACTATAGGACCAGACTATAGGACCAGACTATAGGACCAGACTATAGGACCAGACTATAGGACCAGACTATAGGACCAGTCTATAGGACCAGACTATAGGACCAGACTATAGGACCAGTCTATAGGACCAGACTATAGGACCAGTCTATAGGACCAGTCTATAGGACCAGACTATAGGACCAGACTATAGGACCAGACTATAGGACCAGACTGTAGGACCAGACAGACTATAGGACCAGTCTATAGGACCAGACTATAGGACCAGACTATAGGACCAGACTATAGGACCAGACTATAGGACCAGTCTATAGGACCAGACTATAGGACCACACAGACTATAGGACCAGTCTATAGGACCAGTCTATAGGACCAGCCTATAGGACCAGACTATAGGACCAGTCTATAGGACCAGACTATAGGACCAGACTATAGGACCAGACTATATGACCAGACTATAGGACCAGACTATAGGACCAGACTATAGGACCAGACTATAGGACCAGACTATAGGACCAGTCTATAGGACCAGACTATAGGACCAGCCTATAGGACCACACAGACTATAGGACCAGTCTATAGGACCAGACTATAGGACCAGACTATAGGACCAGCCTATAGGACCACACAGACTATAGGACCATTCTATAGGACCAGACTATAGGACCAGACTATAGGACCAGACTATAGGACCAGACTATAGGACCAGACTATAGGACCAGACTATAGGACCACACAGACTATAGGACCAGACTATAGGACCAGCCTATAGGACCAGACTATAGGACCAGTCTATAGGACCAGACTATAGGACCAGACTATAGGACCAGACTATAGGACCAGACAGACTATAGGACCAGACTATAGGACCAGACTATAGGACCAGACTATCGGACCAGACTATAGGACCAGACTATAGGACCAGACAGTCTATAGGACCAGACTATAGGACCAGACTATAGGACCAGACTATAGGACCAGACTATAGGACCAGACTATAGGACCAGACTATAGGACCAGACAGACTATAGGACCAGACTATAGGCCCATTCTATAGGACCAGACTATAGGACCAGTCTATAGGACCAGACTATAGGACCAGTCTATAGGACCAGACATACTATAGGACCAGACTATAGGACGAGACTATAGGACCAGACTATAGGACCAGACTATAGGACCAGACAGACTATAGGACCAGACAGACTATAGGACCAGTCTATAGGTTCAAACATCTATATGACCAGACGTGAGACAGCATGACTGGTGACTGGTATCAACAACACTGCGACCGTGTCTGATTGTGCCGGGACCTTCCTCAGGGTGGTGGCCACGTCTCAGATGCATCCTACCAACACCAGGAAGACGTTCCCCTGCTTCGACGAGCCGGCCATCAAAGCTGTGTTCCACATCACTCTGACCCACGCCCCCGGGACCACAGCTCTGTCCAACGGAAAAGAGACCAGTCAGTGGAACCAGTCAAACCATAACCCTGCCAGTACTTCAGTTAGAGAGTCCTGATTATGTATTTTAATTCAGAGAATGGCTACTGTATAATTAATCCGTTTTCCGTGTACCGTGTGAGCTAGTTAAGCAGCTAGCTGGTGTACCATGTGAGCTAGTTAAGCAGCCAGCTGGTGTACCATGTGAGCTAGCTAAGCAGCTTGCTGGTGTACCATGTGAGCTAGTTAAGCAGCTAGCTGGTGTACCATGTGAGCTAGTTAAGCTGCTAGCTGGTGTACCATGTGAGCTAGTTAAACAGCTAGCTGGTGTACCATGTGAGCTAGTTAAGCTGCTAGCTGGTGTACCATGTGAGCTAGTTAAACAGCTAGCTGGTGTACCATGTGAGCTAGCTAAGCTGCTAGCTGGTGTACCATGTGAGCTAGTTAAGCAGCTAGCTGGTGTACCATGTGAGCTAGCTAAGCTGCTAGCTGGTGTACCATGTGAGCTAGTTAAGCAGCTAGCTGGTGTACCATGTGAGCTAGCTAAGCTGCTAGCTGGTGTACCATGTGAGCTAGCTAAGCAGCTAGCTGGTGTACCATGTGAGCTAGCTAAGCAGCTCGCTGGTGTACCATGTGAGCTAGTTAATCAGCTAGCTGGTGTACCTTGTGAGCTAGCTAAGCAGCTTGCTGGTGTACCATGTGAGCTAGTTAAGCAGCCACCTGGTGTACCTTGTGAGCTAGCTAAGCAGCTTGCTGGTGTACCATGTGAGCTAGCTAAGCATGATTGATTATTGTGTGTTTCTGTGTGTTTCTGACTTTAGAAGTCGTGAACAGGACGATAGATGGAGTAGCAGTCAGTCAGACGGAGTTTGAACCCACTAAGAGAATGTCCACCTACCTGCTGGCTCTCATCGTCTCTGACTTCACATACCGCAGCGCCCAGCAGGGAGACGTCCTGGTAACTGGATATGATGAAACTATCATCAAACATAATTGATTAGGGATCAGTCACAAGTAATCACATCATCATAATCCATAACAGAGGAAAAAAAACTGCTTCAACAACATGATACAATGATAAAACGTTATGACATGATACATGGTATAAGACAACGTATTTGATGACGCAATGTGGTGCAATGGCATGATATTATGAAATTATACATGGTATCTGAAATAAAGATATAGTGTATGTGATCAGAGATGAGATATGGAATATGTTTGTAATTAGAGATGAGATTTGAGAAATGGTGTATTTTCCTTTATGCCCTTAATTAAACCTTTATAATTATACCTTAATTATATCTTTATAATTATACCTTAATTATACCTTTATAATTATACCTTAATTATACCAACCTTTATAATTAAAGATCAGATGAGAGAAGATTGATATGAAAGTTCATTATAATACCTTTATATTGTATTCTTTTAGTTATCGTTATTGTGTATTATTATTATTGTGTATTATTATTATTATTATTATTATTATTATTATTATTATTATTATTATTATTATTATTATTATTATTATTATTATTATTATTATTATTATTATTATTATTATTATTATTATTATTATTATTATTATTATTATTATTTGTATATTATTATTTTTTCAAGGTAGAATCTGTAATGCCGTCAAACCTCTAAGCAAAACCACTTGATATTGCGCTTTGTTTAATTTCCTGTTTTTTTTGTCTGACGTGTAGGTTGACGTCTAATAACTTCCACTGTGAAGGTCTCCAGACTTCTCTTAGAGCCTGAGGTGTGGCCAGCACTAGAGTCTGAGGTGTGGTCAGCAGTAGAGTCTGAGGTGTGGTCAGCAGTAGAACCTGAGGTGTGGCCAGCAGTAGAGTCTGAGGTGTGGCCAGCAGTAGAGTCTGAGGTGTGGCCATCAGGAGAGCCTGAGGTGTGGCCAGCAGTAGAGTCTGAGGTGTGGCCAGCAGTAGAGCCTGAGGTGTGGCCAGCAGTAGAGTCTGAGGTGTGGCCAGCAGTAGAGTCTGAGGTGTGGCCAGCAGTAGAGTCTGAGGTGTGGCCAGCAGTAGAGTCTGAGGTGTGGCCAGCAGTAGAGTGTGAGGTGTGGCCAGCAGTAGAGTCTGAGGTGTGGTCAGCAGTAGAGTCTGAGGTGTGGCCAGCAGTAGAGTCTGAGGTGTGGTCAGCAGCAGTAGAGTCTGAGTTGTGGCCAGCAGTAGAGTCTGAGGTGTGGTCAGCAGTAGAGTCTGAGGTGTGGCCAGCAGTAGAGTCTGAGGTGTGGCCAGCAGTAGAGTCTGAGGTGTGGCCAGCAGTAGAGTCTGAGGTGTGGTCAGCAGTAGAGTCTGAGGTGTGGCCAGCAGTAGAGTCTGAGGTGTGGCCAGCAGTAGAGTGTGAGGTGTGGCCATCAGGAGAGCCTGAGGTGTGGTCAGCAGTAGAGCCTGAGGTGTGGCCAGCAGTAGAGTCTGAGGTGTGGTCAGCAGTAGAGTCTGAGGTGTGGCCAGCAGTAGAGTCTGAGGTGTGGTCAGCAGCAGTAGAGTCTGAGGTGTGGCCAGCAGTAGAGTCTGAGGTGTGGCCAGCAGTAGAGCCTGAGGTGTGGCCAGCAGTAGAGTATGAGGTGTGGTCAGCAGTAGAGTCTGAGGTGTGGTCAGCAGTAGAGTCTGAGGTGTGGTCAGCAGAGAGTATGAGGTGTGGTCAGCAGTAGAGTCTGAGGTGTGGTCAGCAGTAGAGAGTCTGAGGTGTGGTCAGCAGAGAGCCTGAGGTGTGGTCAGCAGAGAGCCTGAGGTGTGGTCAGCAGTAGAGTCTGAGGTGTGGTCAGCAGTAGAGTCTGAGGTGTGGCCAGCAGTAGAGTCTGAGATGTGGTCAGCAGTAGAGCCTGAGGTGTGGTCAGCAGTAGAGTCTGAGGTGTGGTCAGCAGTAGAGTCTGAGGTGTGGTCAGCAGAGAGTCTGAGGTGTGGTCAGCAGTAGAGTCTGAGGTGTGGTCAGCAGTAGAGTCTGAGGTGTGGTCAGCAGTAGAGTCTGAGGTGTGGTCAGCAGTAGAGCATGAGGTGTGGCCAGCAGAGAGGCTGAGGTGTGGTCAGCAGTAGAGTCTGAGGTGTGGTCAGCAGAGAGGCTGAGGTGTGGTCAGCAGAGAGTCTGAGGTGGCCAGCAGTAGAGTATGAGGTGTGGTCAGCAGAGAGCCTGAGGTGTGGCCAGCAGTCGAGTATGAGGTGTGGTCAGCAGAGAGTCTGAGGTGTGGCCAGCAGTAGAGTCTGAGGTGTGGTCAGCAGTAGAGTATGAGGTGTGGTCAGCAGAGAGTCTGAGGTGTGGCCAGCAGTAGAGTCTGAGGTGTGGTCAGCAGTAGAGTCTGAGGTGTGGTCAGCAGAGAGCCTGAGGTGTGGTCAGCAGTAGAGTCTGAGGTGTGGTCAGCAGTAGAGTCTGAGGTGTGGTCAGCAGTAGAGCCTGAGGTGTGGTCAGCAGTAGAGTCTGAGGTGTGGTCAGCAGTAGAGTCTGAGGTGTGGTCAGCAGTAGAGTCTGAGGTGTGGTCAGCAGTAGAGTCTGAGGTGTGGTCAGCAGTAGAGTCTGAGGTGTGGTCAGCAGTAGAGTCTGAGGTGTGGTCAGCAGTAGAGCCTGAGGTGTGGTCAGCAGTAGAGTCTGAGGTGTGGTCAGCAGTAGAGTCTGAGGTGTGGTCAGCAGTAGAGTCTGAGGTGTGGTCAGCAGTAGAGTCTGAGGACACCCACCTGACAGCGAGGATGTGCATGGGCTGTGACCTGCGGAGGCTGCTGTGTCCGGAGGAGTCGATTGAGGTGGGTGGCTCTGGAGGGGCGTGGCCACTGGGGGTGTGCGTGTGCTGCTGGCCCCCCTTCTGTGGCTGGCTGTGTTGTGTGTGGTGGTGTTGTTGTTGTTGTTGTTGTTGTTGTTGTTGATGATGATGATGGTGGTGGTGTGAGGAAGAGGTCTGTCCGTTGTGCAGGAGGGGGGTGGACTCCGGCTGGTGGCCGCTGCACGTCGAATACAAGCTCTCCAGTGATGAGTTCATGTCGTTGACCAAGGCCTCCAGGTCTACGTCATCCTCTGGAAGAAGAAGAAGCAAGAGATGAGGTTAGAGTATAGTATATATTAGGGGTGGAAAGGTTCACAAAATGGACGGTTCGGTTTGTATCAGAGCAGACCAGACCAGACCAGACCAGAGCAGAACAGACCAGACCAGACCAGACCAGAGCAGAACAGACCAGAGCAGACCAGACCAGACCAGAGCGGACCAGACCAGACCAGACCAGAGCGGAGCAGACCAGACCAGAGCGGACCAGACCAGACCAGACCAGACCAGAGCAGACCAGACCAGACCAGAGCGGAGCAGACCAGACCAGAGCGGAGCAGACCAGACCAGAGCGGACCAGACCAGACCAGAGCGGAGCAGACCAGACCAGAGCGGACCAGACCAGACCAGACCAGAGCAGAGCAGACCAGACCAGACCAGACCAGACCAGAGCAAACCAGACCAGACCAGACCAGACCAGAGCAAACCAGACCAGACCAGACCAGAGCAGACCAGAGCAGACCAGACCAGAGCAGACCAGACCAGAGCAGACCAGACCAGACCAGACCAGAGCAGACCAGAGCGGAGCAGACCAGAGCGGAGCAGACCAGACCAGACCAGAGCGGAGCAGACCAGACCAGAGCGGACCAGACCAGACCAGACCAGACCAGACCAGACCAGAGCAGAGCAGACCAGACCAGACCAGACCAGACCAGACCAGAGCAAACCAGACCAGACCAGACCAGAGCAAACCAGACCAGACCAGACCAGAGCAGACCAGAGCAGACCAGACCAGAGCAGACCAGACCAGAGCAGACCAGACCAGACCAGAGCAGACCAGACCAGACCAGAGCAGACCAGACCAGAGCGGACCAGACCAGACCAGAGCAGACCAGACCAGAGCAGACCAGACCAGACCAGAGCAGAGCAGACCAGACCAGACCAGAGCAGACCAGAGCAGACCAGAGCAGACCAGACCAGAGCAGAGCAGACCAGACCAGACCAGAGCGGACCAGAGCAGACCAGACCAGACCAGACCAGACCAGACCAGCCCAGACCAGACCAGAGCAGACCAGACCAGACCAGAGCAGACCAGAGCAGACCAGACCAGAGCAGAGCAGACCAGACCAGAGCAGACCAGACCAGAGCAGAGCAGACCAGAGCAGACCAGACCAGACCAGACCAGACCAGACCAGACCAGACCAGACCAGACCAGCCCAGACCAGACCAGACCAGAGCAGACCAGACCAGACCAGACCAGACCAGACCAGACCAGACCAGACCAGCCCAGACCAGACCAGACCAGAGCAGACCAGACCAGACCAGCCCAGACCAGACCAGACCAGAGCAGACCAGACCACAGCATAATGAACAGGGTGCTTTATCCAAATGCACAGATGATAATACAGTGAGTCTACTGAACTGACAATAGAGCCACAGAAGAATTCCTTAGACATCACTGGGACTTTCCACTCAGCTATTTCAGTGTCTTCCAGCCGCCTGAACCTGTGACCTTTCCTTGTGGTGCACCGCCTAACTCTTGGGTCACCTGGGTCACATACATGCGCGTGCACACACACACACACACACACACACACACACACACACACACACACACACACACACACACACACACACACACACACACACGCACACACGCACACACACACACACATATATATATTTTTAAACCAAAAACGATCGGTATCGGCCGATATGGCTCATAAGACGATCGGTGATCGGTATCGGTGGCAAAAAACGTGATCGGGGCATCCCTAATTATATCCTGCAAAGAGGGTAGAGTGAGGAGTCTGATGATGTTGTTTAACAGTAGTTTGTACTTTTTGTTTTCAATTCAGTTTATTTTCGGTTCTTTTCCAGACTGGGTTTGCTAGTTTCTGTTTAGTTTTTATTGTTTAAAATTGTTTCGTTTTAGTTTGGATGTATTATTATTAGTTATATTTATTTTATTACATTTATTTTTACAATATATATTTATTATAGATTTGTCAGGGGCCAGATTGAAGAGGTTCATAAGGTGTTACGTAATACATCACGTCATGACAGTGAGTGACTCACAGTCGTGGCCCAATTTCAATAAACATTGTTTGTTATTGTTTATTCGGATCCTCATTAGCGGGCACCTAGGCAACAGCTGTTCTTCCTAGAGAACCTGGCATCCCACCAGTACCTTCTCACGCTTGCCATGTTGAAAAATGTTACCTAAACTAAAGACATTTAATGTATATTATTTTTATTTTATTTTGCTTCATAAGTACACACTAGTTCAGTTAGTTATAGTTGTTAGTTGTAGTTAACTATGATGAATGAATGAATGAACATTATATTTATATAGCGCTTAGGGTGGAAATTGCCTCCGTCACACCCAACCCTGGGCTACGCAGGCTCCATGGCCTTAATGACCTTGACTTCCTGGTTTGTGAGCTGTACTGGAGGTGGTGACTCATACAGGAAGTGAATATACATACGAAAAGACATCCTCAGGGTTTCCCCTCTCGTAATACCGTTCCAGTACATTACCAGGACATTGCTGATCATCGTCATTGAGTCATCAAGGAAACTGTTACATCCAGTTACAGACAGTTGTGACAAAAAAATCTAATTCAAGGAGATTTTAAGTATCATATATGTTTTGTATAATATATATTTATTGTAAATTTGTCAGGGGCATCAGATTTAAGAAAGTTCAGAAGGCATTGCGTAATACAAACATATGAATGCATGAGTCACAGTCGTGACTGTGACAGTCTGCTCCTCCCTCCCCATCAACATGGACCCCCTGCAATTTGCATACCGCCCCAACAGGTCCACGGAGGACGCCATAGCCCATGTGCTGCACACAGCAGCATCACACCTGGACAAGAGGCAGGGGAACTATGTGAGAATGCTATTCATCGACTACAGCTCGGCATTCAATACCATAGTCCCCTCCATACTCATAGCCAAGCTCAGGGACCTGGGCTTGAACTATGACCTCTGCCAGTGGGTCTTGGACTTCCTGACTGGCAGACCCCAGGTGGTGAGAGCAGGCAACTGCACCTCCTCATCCATCACCCTCAACATAGGGGCCCCCCAGGGCTGTGTTCTGAGTCCCCTCCTCTACTCCCTGTACACACACGACTGTGTGGCTCAGCGGAGTAGCAATACAATCATCAAATTTGCTGACGACACAGTGGTGGTGGGCCTGATCTCTGCCAACGACGAGAGGGCCTACCTGGAAGAGGTCAAGGTCCTGGCGGGATGGTGCCAGGAAAACAGCCTCTCCCTGAACGTCAGCAAAACAAAGGAGATGATTGTGGACTTCAGGAGGTCGGGGGTCAAGGACTACAGCCCCCTCCCTCAGCATCGACGGGGCACCGGTTGAGAGAGTCAACAGCTTTAAGTACCTCAGAGCCTACATATCCGAGGACTTGACATGGACCACACACATTGACAGTGTTGTGAAGAAGGCACGACAACGCCTCTACTTCCTCAGGCGCCTAAGGAAGTTCCAAGTCAGTCAGAAGATCCTTAAGAACTTCTACTCATGTACAATAGAGAGAATCTTGACTGGCAACATCACCTCCTGGTTTGGGAATAGCACTGCACAAGACCGAAGCAGACTACAAAGAGTGACATGTTCAGCCGAACGCACAATTGGAGGGGGGCTCCCCACCCTCCAGAACATTTACAACAAGCGTTGCAAGGGCAAGGCTAAGAGAATCATTAAAGACTCCAGTCACCCGAACAACTGCCTCTTTGAACTGCTGCGGTCAGGCAAGCGATACCGGAGTCTCAAGGCGAGCACAGAAAGACTCAGAAGAAGCTTCTATCCCCAGGCCATCAGGCTGCTAAACGAACAATGAACACTACACAACAACAACCACCAAACGCACATAGCACACACATCCACACGCACACACTCACTTTAAACAAACACACTGTAGCACCCACTCCACACACTTTATAGCACACACCCACTTTAAACAAACACACTGTAGCACCCACTCCCCACACTTTATATTTATTGATGAAGGATTGCACTACAACTCGTACACCTTACTGTAAATTGTACCTAAATTGTACCTCATCCCATTTCTGCTTTGCACTATATAGTACTGTACATTAGTACACTGCATAGTATTGTATATTATATGGTAACTCAGAACATTGTACATATGTCTATACCGAACACTGTGACCTCATTTTCTTCTTCTAAATTACATGCTATACTATGTTATTTGATACTATCTTGTCTAGCACAGTCTCTGGAGCGTAACAGTAAGAAGCATTTTGTATGAAAGTATTCTGTACTTCTGTATGACAACTATTAAAGAAACTTGAAACTTGAAACTTGACTGTTTCAGTAAACATGCACCAACCCCTCCTCACACTTGCCATGTTGACAACATGTGACCACATTTACAAAGGCTAAAACTAAAGACTTGTATGTATATTTTTTATTCTATTCCACCTTAGCACCCTGCTAAGTGGCTACACTGTAACCGTACCCCCCCCCCCCCCCCCCCCCTGTATTATTTCAACGGTATTCATGGTGATAGGCGAGTATACTGAATATCCAGAAAAATAAACAAGTGCATACTCCTAATACCTCAGGCCCCTGGTGAGTGCGTCCCTTGCATACCGGGCACATCATCTGTGTGGAGGACGCAACCGTGGGCACAGACCGCTGCCAGCAGCTGGAGAACTAACGGCTGCGGAACGCAAGAACTAGGACTGTCTGACCACTAAGTGTGTCTGACTCTTTTTTTTTTTTTTTTTTTTTTTTTATCTTTCTTCCCCTCCTTTTTCCCGATTTTTCTCCCATCCCACCCTTCCTGGTTGTTGCGTACTTTCCCCTACTGTTGGTCCGGGAGACCGGAGACTGTCACATGCTTTCCTCCGACGCATGTGCAGCCTGGGGCAGGCCAACCTGGCCGTGCAGGTTATCACCGGGGAGAGTGTAGCGTGTGGGAGGCACACTATCTCTCCTTAGTTTCAACCCTTGCTGAGCAGGCGCCCCGACCGAACTGTATGGGTCGCTGTCCACAACGCCCAGGACCCACCCTTCAGCTTTCCCACCCCCTGATACAGCCAATTGTATCAGTGTGAGAGGCCAGCCAAGCTGATAGCAACGCCGGGAGCTGGATTCGAACAGGCGAATCCAGTGTCTCCCGGTGTTGGTGACGAACGTAGTCTCCGTGTGCCTCTAAGTGTGTCTGACCACTAAGTGTGTCTGACTCTTAACCACTAAGTGTGACTGACTCTTAACCACTAAGTGTGTCTGACTCTTAACCACTAAGTGTGTCTGACTCTTAACCACTAAGTATGTCTGACTCTTAACCTCTAAGTGTGTCTGACTCTTAACCTCTAAGTGTGTCTGACTCTTAACCACTAAGTGTGTCTGACTCTTAACCACTAAGTGTGTCTGACTCTTAACCACTAAGTGTGTCTGACTCTTAACCACTAAGTGTGTCTGACTCTTAACCACTAAGTGTGTCTGACTCTTAACCACTAAGTGTGTCTGACTCTTAACCACTAAGTGTGTCTGACTCTTAACCACTAAGTGTGACTGACCCTTAACCACCGAAACCTGTCTGACCACTAAGTGTGTCTGACTCTTGACCACTAAGTGTGTCTGACCCTTAACCACCGAAACCTGTCTCAGCACTAAGTGTGTCTGACTCTTAACCACCGAAACCTGTCTCAGCACTAAGTGTGTCTGACTCTTAACCACTAAGTGCGTCTGACTCTTAACCACCAAACCCTGTCTGACCACTAAGTGTGTCTGACTCTTAACCACTAAGTGCGTCTGACTCTTAACCACCAAACCCTGCACGGAATATAATGTACTGTATGGCGTATATCATGGCAGTTGCCAGTTAGGGTACCTTGTGTATACTGCACCTTGTGTATACTGTTTACTTTGACTGGATCACTGACT
Source organism: Notolepis coatsorum (assembly GCF_963971535.1). Taxonomy (NCBI): domain Eukaryota; kingdom Metazoa; phylum Chordata; class Actinopteri; order Aulopiformes; family Paralepididae; genus Notolepis; species Notolepis coatsorum. The sequence goes on along the minus strand of NC_140166.1, from coordinate 141,222,702 downwards.
ACCTCTCCAACAGACCACAGTACAGCCTGGATCACTGACTACCTCACCAACAGACCACAGTACAGCCTGGTGGCCTGGATCACTGACTACCTCTCCAACAGACCACAGTACAGCCTGGATCACTGACTACCTCACCAACAGACCACAGTACAGCCTGGTGGCCTGGATCACTGACTACCTCTCCAACAGACCACAGTACAGCCTGGTGGCCTGGATCACTGACTACCTCTCCAACAGACCACAGTACAGCCTGGTGGCCTGGATCACTGACTACCTCTCCAACAGACCACAGTACAGCCTGGATCACTGACTACCTCACCAACAGACCACAGTACAGCCTGGATCACTGACTACCTCACCAACAGACCACAGTACAGCCTGGATCACAGACTACCTCTCCAACAGACCACAGTACAGCCTGGATCACTGACTACCTCTCCAACAGACCACAGTACAGCCTGGATCACTGACTACCTCGCCAACAGACCACAGTACAGCCTGGATCACTGACTACCTCACCAACAGACCACAGTACAGCCTGGATCACTGACTACCTCACCAACAGACCACAGTACAGCCTGGATCACTGACTACCTCTCCAACAGACCACAGTACAGCTGGATCACAGACTACCTCTCCAACAGACCACAGTACAGCCTGGTGGCCTGGATCACAGACTACCTCTCCAACAGACCACAGTACAGCTGGATCACAGACTACCTCTCCAACAGACCACAGTACAGCCTGGTGGCCTGGATCACAGACTACCTCTCCAACAGACCACAGTACAGCCTGTATCACAGACTACCTCTCCAACAGACCACAGTACAGCCTGGATCACAGACTACCTCTCCAACAGACCACAGTACAGCCTGGATCACAGACTACCTCTCCAACAGACCACAGTACAGCCTGGATCACTGACTACCTCTCCAACAGACCACAGTACAGCCTGGATCACTGACTACCTCTCCAACAGACCACAGTACAGCTGGATCACTGACTACCTCTCCAACAGACCACAGTACAGCCTGGTGGCCTGGATCACAGACTACCTCACCAACAGACCCCAGTACAGCCTGGATCACAGACTACCTCTCCAACAGACCACAGTACAGCTGGATCACAGACTACCGCTCCAACAGACCACAGTACAGCCTGGATCACAGACTACCTCTCCAACAGACCACAGTACAGCCTGGTGGCCTGGATCACAGACTACCTCACCAACAGACCCCGATACGTCAGACTGCAGGGCAGCCGATTAAGGGAACTGTCTCGTCACCCTTCCTGTTCAGCCTCTACACCTCCGACTTCTGCCACAAGTCGAGCGGGTGCCACCGACAGAAGTTCTCAGATGACTCATCCGTCATCAGATGTATATCTGTTAAAGGGGTAAAACTATGGAATAACTGTGACAATTAAGTAAAAATGTGTAGTTCGATACATACATTTAAGAAAGTATTCAAATATTATAAGGTGATACATAAATATAAAACATTATTATTATCCTAATTATATTTCATTATAACATAACCGTATTAAAATTGTGACAAAATATATATATAAAAAACAAATAAATAAATGTGTACACGTTTTGTATATAAAACTATGAAACTTTTGTAACCCTTTGTTTTTGCAAAATGATGTACTGAATTATGTTTTTTTTTTTTTCGTTTTTTGTTTGTAAATAATGTAATGTAAAAAGGGTAGGCAATTAGAAAGCCTCAGCTTCAGCCTACACCTTTTCGGTAATTTTCCTTCTTTTTTTTATACATTTTCTACTACTGTACATTGCTTTGTAAAAGAAGACATGGAAATAAAAAAATAAAATCATTCATTCATTCAGTTACATCACAAACGACACACGAGGATGAGCACAGAGCCCTGGTTTTTAAGTTTACGTTTATTTTGATCCCCATCATCCTCCACAGCAGTGGACTTTAGGCGTAGCAAGAAGAGGCCCCCCAAAATTTACTTTTAAGAAAAAGTTGAAAAATGCTGTTATGAATAATGAAATACAGTTGAGTTACTGATTTATTTAGTTAGTATTGGTAGTTTAGTTAGTTAGTTTAGTTGGTATTGTATTTGTGGCTAGAGCCTTTGTGTGTTTTTTTGTGTGAGATTTTTAAGATATTGAGAATGTACTTAGGCTAAAGTGTTTCTTATGTTTTCTTTTATTACTGTAATGTAATGTACTGTAATGTTGTAAGTTATGTGTTCGGACCCCAGGAAGAATAGTATTTCACTCAAGGGTGTAGAAGACTAATGGGGATCCATAAATAAAATCCCATCAGCATCTGAGGGGACGAGGAGGAGGTGGAGACCTACGAGTTGTTGGGAGTTCACATGAACAATAAACTGGACAGAGCAGGACAACACAGAGGCTCTACAGGAAGGGACAGAGCAGGACAACACAGAGGCTCTACAGGAAGAGACAGAGCAGGACAACACAGAGGATCTACAGGAAGGGACAGAGCAGGACAACACAGAGGCTCTACAGGAAGGGACAGAGCAGGACAACACAGAGGCTCTACAGGAAGGGACAGAGCAGGACAACACAGAGGCTCTACAGGAAGGGACAGAGCAGGACAACACAGAGGCTCTACAGGAAGGGACAGAGCAGGACAACACAGAGGCTCTACAGGAAGGGACAGAGCAGGACAACACAGATGCTCTACAGCAGTGGTGCCCAACCAGTCGATCGGGAGGTAGATCGCGGGCTGATTTCAAGTAGATCTCGATTAATAAAATTTTATAAAAATCAACTCTGCCTCTCTTTGTTAATTACAACAAGCACTGCTGTTTGTTATTTAAGATGAGGTCGGACTCGGCACTGACAGATTTGTGTACATTATGCTGCTTTTATAAAGCCTCAAATGATGGCTTACAATATTTCATGAAAGCAAAGTGTTTTGTTTGTCTAAGATTTAAAAAGGTCTAAACTTTACAGCACTGACAAAGTTGAACAAAGTGCTGTACAAGTGCATATTGAATGGGTATTACTAATACTATTAATACTAATACTAGCCGATAGTAGGTAAAATGTTGGCTGGTAGCTGTCGGCTAGGTGGTAAATTAAAAAGTAGATCTTGGTTCAAAAAAGGTTGGGCACCCCTGCTGTAGAGCCTGTGTTGTCCTGCTCTGTCCCTTCCTTCCTGTAGTGCCTCTGTGTTGTCCTGCTCTGTCCCTTCCTTCCTGTAGAGCCTCTGTGTTGTCCTGCTCTGTCCCTTCCTGTAGAGCCTCTGTGTTGTCCTGCTCTGTCCCTTCCTGTAGAGCCTCTGTGTTGTCCTGCTCTGTCCCTTCCTGTAGAGCCTCTGTGTTGTCCTGCTCTGTCCCTTCCTTCCTGTAGAGCCTCTGTGTTGTCCTGCTCTGTCCCTTCCTGTAGAGCCTCTGTGTTGTCCTGCTCTGTCCCTTCCTGTAGAGCCTCTGTGTTGTCCTGCTCTGTCCCTTCCTTCCTGTAGAGCCTCTGTGTTGTCCTGCTCTGTCTCTTCCTGTAGAGCCTCTGTGTTGTCCTGCTCTGTCTCTTCCTGTAGAGCCTCTGTGTCGTCCTGCTCTGTCTCTTCCTGTAGAGCATCTGTGTCGTCCTGCTCTGTCTCTTCCTGTAGAGCCTCTGTGTTGTCCTGCTCTGTCCCTTCCTGTAGAGCCTCTGTGTTGTCCTGCTCTGTCCCTTCCTGTAGAGCCTCTGTGTTGTCCTGCTCTGTCCCTTCCTGTAGAGCCTCTGTGTCGTCCTGCTCTGTCTCTTCCTGTAGAGCCTCTGTGTTGTCCTGCTCTGTCTCTTCCTGTAGAGCCTCTGTGTCGTCCTGCTCTGTCTCTTCCTGTAGAGCCTCTGTGTTGTCCTGCTCTGTCTCTTCCTGTAGAGCCTCTGTGTCATCCTGCTCTGTCTCTTCCTGTAGAGCCTCTGTGTTGTCCTGCTCTGTCCCTTCCTGTAGAGCCTCTGTGTCGTCCTGCTCTGTCAACTGCTCTGTTCTTCCTGAGGAGACTCGGGTCTTTCAACATGTGAAATAGGCAGCTGCAGTCGTTTTATATAAATAAAGAAATAAATAATAATAAAAAATAAAAAATAAATAAATTACTTTTAGTCTTTATTCATCTGTTTATTTATACTGGGGCGGACTAAGACTTGGTATGAAGTATTGTATGTGTACAGGGTAGACTTAGGATAGAGTCTGTATATTATACCAGGATGGGCTGTACACACACACACACACACACACACACACACACACACACACACACACGCACGCACGCACGCACGCACGCACACACACACACACACACACACACACACACACACACACACACACACACACACACACACACACACACACACACACGCATATTGACACTATTGATAAAGTATACATGTCTCAACCAGAGTAGTGCAGATCAGAGCTTTATTTATATTCTATTATTTTTTGTATCCACTTTTTTGTATCCTTATTTTCTATTTTTCTCCCATCCCAATTTCGTATCGCCAATTCTCCCCTTCAATTCTCCCCTCCCCTGTCTTGAACGTTGCTAGACTATGCCTCCCACTGGTTGGCTGTAGTGAGGATAGAAGCCTTGCACCACGTGTCCCCTCCGGTACACGAGGAGGCAGCCTGTCGCATCTTTTCACCAGACAGTGCGGACTCTCAGTGGCGAGGTGTAACGCATGGGAGGCTCACACTACCCCCGCTACTTCCTGTCTACAGGCGTCACCCAACCGACCTGTAGGAGTCGCTGTCCACAACGTCCAATCCCCACCCACCGGCTTTCCACCCACTACCTCTGCCAATTGAGATAGTATGACGACTGGCCCAAGCCGCAGGCAACGCTGACTCGGGGAGTCGAGACCGCAGTCTCTTGCATTGAGCGCAATCTCCGCTACGCCACCCAGCCGCACCATTTATATTCTATTCTTATTATTATCCTGGCTTGTTTGGATCCTTATTCCTACCAGTTCTCTCTCTCTCTCTCTCTCTCTCTCTCTCTCTCTCTCTCTCTCTCTCTCTCTCTCTCT
>NC_140166.1:141197427-141217497 GCF_963971535.1 Notolepis coatsorum | reverse complement strand
CATCTAAAATGGAGACTTGTTGCTGTATCCTAGTGAGCTTTCTGGACTCATCCAGCTCCACAAAGTATATTCACCGTCTGAAAGTTGAAAAGTATCCTGTCGCATCATACCCCCCCCCGGTCCTCATACACTTAATCTAAAGCTTCTGATGCGTCCATTTAAAATGGATGACGACGATTAATATTGCAGAAAACCTTGTCTCTCCGTGGTCTCTGTGTGGTTCATTAACGCAGAGATCAGACGGAGACAGACATGAGCTCCATGGTTTATTAAAACTAGACCGACCCTCTCCTCCATGTGTCAGAGAGGAGGCTTTCATCTCACTTCTCTCTGGTTATATACAGTAATATATATGCTAGCAACATAACCAAACAATCTGACTTCATCTTGGGGCGAGTCGGAGTTCATGTTTAAGGAACAGGATGCTACTTTTACTTGGAAATCAGCCTCGCCCCGAACACATTCGAACAATTATAACGTTGCAGTGGTACAAACGTTCACATCTAGTAGTCTTTAGATGACTAAATATAGATGAATACTCATGAAATTTGATATATATACTCTCAAATAAGTATGATTTCATATCACCTACCTTTCGACGTCAAAATCTGGTGGGGCTGTGGGGAAAGATCCAGAATGCCGCGCAAGATGGGGCGTGACCGAAGTGGGGTTTGGGCGTTCCCAGATAAAGAGGGTGACCGGGATTGGTTTACGTTCCGTTAGCTGTTGAGTCTGATCCAATAATAAATACATAAATAAACAGGTCACAAGGGTCATGACCTTCAGTTCAGGTCAACTTATCCCCCCCCCCCCCCCCCCACACACACACACACTTTCTGTAAATATTTACTACTTTATTTTTGATGCCCCCGTGTTGTTGTGTATTTGACAAATAAAGAACTTGAACTTGAAGCCCCCATCCCCCATATTAATGTACACAATGTAGTGCTATGTTGCTTGTGCACTTGCCATTGGACTTAAGTTATAAGCCAATTAAGTACTTCATTGAAAAGCCAATTAAGTACTACTCTCCCAGGATGTACTGTACTATACAGTGGTTGTGTACCAATGCATGCCACGCATTCCTCACTGTAGTGACACTGGCAGTGGTTTGTGTTTGCTGCCGGTGTGTGTCATGCACCATCATCACTATTACTACTAGAGTTGTTCCGATACCGATACCAGTATCGGAAATGCCGCCGATACTGCCTAAAATGCTGGTATCGGTATCGGCGAGTACCCTCTAATGTTGCGCTCCGATACCATATGACGTAATTTATCAACAACACTGGGGACGTTGGGCTCTGTAGATATACCCTACTCGCTGAGTGAGCATTATAAAACAAACGTGTGCTTAATCGACCGTGAATTAAAGTGTCAATTGCCATTTGTCATTTTAACAGCAGAGCAGATACTTTCTTAAAATGCCATTGTCCCGACAGAGCGCTGTTGACAGGGAGCTCTGATGAGTTCGCTTGGTGGCTGGTGTTATTAGCATTGAACAGCTAACCGAAAGCTAGCTTTGACGTTACCTTGGCTAAAGTTGGGGCTATTCATAATCCAACAATAATGGCTGCAGACCTGCAAGCAAAGTACAGCAAGTTGGCAAAGTTGTATTCCAAGTTAAATCACAATGTCACCAGTAACGTTACAGTCTTCTATGGTCTTTCCATATACCGGTAGCTCCTGCTAGCTAACCTAGCTCACGGTAACGTCGTCATTGCACAATTGCACGTCGCGTACACAATTAATGACATGTTGCGGACAGCCATATCGGCGACAATGTTTAGCTTTTAGTGCCAAATGATAAGAGTCTGAGGCAGAGTCTCAAAAGAGAATGTTGAATATTTATTGTGCAAAAATCACAACAGTTCCTCTGCTACTTCAACAGAGCCTTGTAGACTGAGTAGGGTATATCTGCAGAGCCACTGGGTAGCGAGTGCAAAGCGAGTGGATCATTGGAGTAGGGTATATCTGCAGTACTGCAGCCCCATACTCATTGATTAATGATACTAATACAAATCTATACAATCACCTGTTGAATAAATACCATTACTTTCTAGTTATTACTAAAAAACAGTATATATAAAACAGTATCTGTAAAAAAAATATATATATATATAATTTATATATGTTTTTTTTTATTTTTTTTTATTATATGTATGCACTGGTATCGGATAAGTATCGGTATCGGCCGATACCCAAAGCTTAGGTATCGGAATCGGATCGGAAAGGAAAAAATGGTATCGGAACATCTCTAATTACTACTACTGCCACTCACTACTGTTCACTACTACTACTGTCATCACTATTGTCATTATTACTTGCAATTTGTTCTTTTATATTCTATTGCACTACATCTCTACCTCATTTTTGCATTTTGTTGCATTTTGTTGCATTTTGTTGCATTTTGTTGCATTTTGTACTTTAGTTTTGTATATTGTACATTTTGTATAGTGTTTAATCTTTATTCTTTTTAGTTATTTTTTTACTGTATGAAGCACATTCTCAGGAGGCTCATTCAGAACCAATCATTTCACTGTAATGTACATGTAGCTTATATGTGACAATAAAACAAAACTTGAACTTGAGATTCAGATTCAGATTCAGATTCCTTTTTTATCATCATTCGCTTGATTGTGGTTCCTCGCCCGTAGCGGCATCCAGTATAATATAAACTTAAATTAAATTAAAATAGCATAGAGAGATAAAATAACAGCAAGATGACTATATACAATTCTAACATAGTGTGCAGTGTGCAGATAACATGATGCACAGTATGCAGATATTACACTATATAAAAATATAAACGACAAAATGGCTATGTACTTGTACTTGAACTTGAACTTCAATGTCCCCAAATGGGACACATTTACAAAAAAACTCAAGACCTGGTTATATTAACCAATCAAACATGTAATCACTTTTAATCAGTTCATTGTGTATTTTATTATTGCTTTTATTATTATGTTGGATTGTGTTGTAAATACTGTGTTTTACTTGTAATGCTTCTGTTCTAGGTGTATTGTCGGTCTCATAACATCTTGCGAAAAGGACTACAGTTGCGAATTAGCCAGCTGGCTAAAACTGACACATTTACAGAAATGTGTATTAATGTGTACTGTCTAGGGATGTCCGACATTATCGGCCTACCGATATTACTGGCCGATATTGGCATTATAATGTAATATCGGATATTATCGGTATCGGTTTTCACAAAACAATTTTCTTTTTATTTTTTTTACATTTATTTAACGTTTATTTACCCAGGCAAGCAAGTAAGAACAAATTCTTATTTTATTTATTGTCAAAAGTATGCATAATGTTGTGTTAATTCCACGACAAGAGATATGTAATGTTAATTACCTGAAATTATTAGGTTTTTTTGGGGGGGGAAACCCTGCATCAGTATCGGTCGATATCGGTATCGGAAATTAAGAGTTCGACAATATCGGTTTATCAGATATCGGTAAAAAAGCCAATATCGAACATCCCTAGTACTGTCCTTTTTAAAATAAACTGAAACTGAAACACTTGACTTGACTTGACCGCGTCTTTGTCCCCCCCTTGTGGCGCGTCCAGGAGGCTGCAGGAGGAGGAGCAACAGCTGAGGACCTCGTCCCTCCCGGCCATCCCCAACCCGTTCCCCGAGCTCTGCAGCCCCGCCAGCTCCCCGGTCCTGAGCCCCGGCTCCCTGCCCCCCGGAGAGAGCTCCCCCGGCACCTACGTGAGTACACACGCTACTGCTAACTCACTACGCTGAGTACACACGCTACTGCTACCTCACTACGCTGCCCGGTTCTCCTACGCTACCTGGTTCTCCTACAATACCTGGTTCTCCTACAATACCTGGTTCTCTTACGCTAACTGGTTCTCCTACGCTACCTGGTTCTGTAACGGGTCACAAATGTGCCTGTTGTATTTCTGTGTTGTTGTTTGGTTGCAGTGCCGTGTTTGGTCACTGGGTGGCGCTCCATTGTTTTTGTGCCTGATGTAGCTACAGGTTTGGTTTTATTTCACCTGAGCCAGTGACTTCTTCACTTCCTGCTTCACCTGCTGTCTGACAGCAGCGGCGGCAAGCGTCAACTTGTTGTTATACATATTTATCTAGTAACAATGTGGCTAGGGTTTGTGACCACCATTTTGTTTCTACAGTTGTGTACATCGTATGGTGATAGTCCTCTTTTCATATTGTTGTTGATATACGGCAGGGCTATTCAACTAAATTGTTCAGGGGGCCACATTGTCAGAAACCCAAGGGGCCAGGGGCCGGACTGCCACGGCGCCTCCCCGTGCTATGAATATATGTACACTTGACACAACACGCAACCACATTTTCACAACTTTTATTTAACTACATTGCAAAAGTAGTATACTTTTCAAAAAAAGTGCTTCATTTATGTGCCACATCTGCAACATCTCCTGCAGAAAGTGCTTCATTTATGACTGTGCAACAACTGCAACATCTCCTCTTCAACATTTCAATATAAAAATAAAATAAAAAACAAACAAGTGCATGATGTGCATCTGAGCATTCTAACATCAACACTTGAACAAAAAAACACATTTATAGTGCAGCTGAGCTTATGAAAAAGTGCTTCATGTCTGTGCAACAACAGCAAATCACAGCATCTTATTAGCACTTATTGTCCACTCTTAACTCTCAAACATCAGGGGGGTGGGGGGCAGACAGGCCTAGCCTACATACACACATCTAATGAGAGCGATTGCACTTCTTTGACTGGGCAATGGCAGAGAAAGAGGGTTCATAGGAAGTGAGGGCTACCCGCAAACAGTGATGCAAATGCTCATTTGTCAAGGAGGCACGTTGCTTGTTTTAATGGCATTCATGTGAGAGAAACTGGATTCACAGGTGTATGTGTATGTTGAGCCAAACATTGTTAGCACAGATATTGCCAGCGTTTTTATTTTGGGGAATGTCTTGACATGAATACACTTTATCCAAAATGTTGTGGTGGATTCATTCTCAAGTGCCTGCTTCAGAGCAGATGATGCTTGCATGTCAATTATTTCAAGTTGCAGGAGACCTTCATCAATGTGAAGTGATGCAAGGAACTCTTGTCCTTTTGTGGAAATAGCAGCTACATTGGCAAATGGGTTGCTCACAAAATGCATCAATTCTCTGGACATGTCAAATTCATCAAATCGACTTGCAAAGTTTCCCCTCAATTTATCAATGAAATCTGTCATTAATTGAGTGACTTTTGGCTCAATTGTGCGTGTTAACGTTGACATGAAAATAAAAAAGTAAAAAAAAAAAAAAAAAAATTATCATCATGTAATCTTTGGCGGGCCGGTCAGAATCATCCCGCGGGCCGGATCTGGCCCGCGGGCCGCCAGTTGAATAGCCCTGATATACGGGGTGTGTGTTGGTGGGCTACTTGCTTAACTATCCTGGTGCTATTGTTTTCATTCTGACAAGTTGACGTTACACAGCCAGACACCATTACAGTACTCCTACCCTACCTGGTACTGTGTGAATGTGTGAGTGAATGGGTCAAATGTGAGGAACAAATTGTAAATAAATGCATATTTTACCATCATGTTATCCTTGACATTGAATGCAAGAAGTCGTTTTTTTTTTTAGACTTTTTGTCATATAAGCAAAACTAAAACGAGCGCAGCTGAAGGACATAGCTTTAAAGTACATTTTGGTGGATCAGGCATACATAGTTTAAAGTATTTGCAAGGATTTAAAGGTCAGGACCAAAGTGACTCTTGTTTATTTCCAATGGTGGTCTCCCCCCCCCCCCCCCCTATTCTCTTCCTGCTTACTCATTATGGTCCGGATCTCAGAGAGAGAGTGTCCTTTAGCGTTGCTGCTTAAACCATTTCATGTCCAGGACCCCTTAACGGAACAGGTCAGGGCCCCCCAAACTGACACGGAACTGAGGAGATCATTGTTTTATTTATTTTTTGGCGTGATTTAGTCCAGAAGTCCCTAATGTACGTAAGTGAAACCTGTTGTCAGAAGAGTCCTTCTTCTTATCCTTGCATCGGGCGAACGTCTAGTGAACGAAACGGGAGCGACGGTCAAGGTACGTAGGAGGTCGAGAGGTCGTCTGGTCGTCCCGGGGCAGCGTGTCGAAGTGTCCCTGAGCGCGACACTTAACCCCTGAAACTGCTCCCGATGAGCAGGTCTGCACCTTGCACCACCGCCTGTGTGTGAATTATGTGAGTGAACGGGTGAATGTGAGGCATAAGTTGTAAAGTGCTTTGGATGAATAGCGTTGTATAAATGTTGTACATCCTTGCATTGGGACAACCCTGGAACCCCTTAGAACCCTGTGAAGAGAACCCCAGGGGGTCCCCAGACCACACTTTGAGAACCGCTGTACCTATAACACCTCCACTAGACACTGGTGGTCTGGTGGACATTAGCTGAGCTTTCCATCCTGCACATCTGTACCATCAATCATTCAAGGCGGGTGTGTGTGTGTGTGTGTGTGTGTGTGTGTGTGTGTGTGTGTGTGTGTGTGTGTGTGTGTGTGTGTGTGTGTGTGTGTGTGTGTGTGTGTGTGTGTGTGTGTGTGTGTGTGTGTGTGTGTGTGTGTGTGTGTGTGTGTGTGTGTGTGTGTGTGTGTGTGTGTGTGTGTGTGTGTGTGTGTGTGTGTGGGTATGTGTGTGTGGGTGGGTGGGTGTGTGTGTGAGAGGGAGAGAGAGAGATATAGAGAGAGATAGAGAGAGAGGGAGGGAGAGAGGGAGAGAGGTACCTAAATATAGGCGCATGTGTGTGTGTCTAGCCATGTATCCATGTGTGTATCTGTGTGTGTGTTCATGTGTGTGTGTTCATGTGTGTGTATCTGTGTGTGTGTGTGTTCGTGTGTGTGTGTGTGTGTGTGTGTGTGTGTGTGTGTGTGTGTGTGTGTGTGTCTACCCATGTATCCATGTGTCTATATGTGTGTGTGTGTGTGTGTTCATGTGTTTGTGTGTGTGTGTGTGTGTGTGTGTGTGTGTGTGTGTCGTGTGTGCGTGTGTGTGTGTGTGTGTGTGTGTGTGTGTGTGTGTGTGTGGGTGTGGACAGATGTGAAGAGGAGTTGGTCTATTCCTGGAAACCACAGTCACCCTGTCTGTTAATGAGCTTCATATGGGCCCTGCGCTGCTTACAGTAATACAGTTTACAGTAATATGGGGGCGGATTATTCTTCATAAATTGCCAAACCTCCTCGGCTATAATCCTGCTGGCAGTTATGGCAGTTATGGCTCCTCACCGTCACCAGATCACAGGAGTTTGGGCGTAATGAGGAGGATGGATCGAGAACGAGCAAAGAGAGAGAGAGAGAGAGAGAGAGAGAGAGAGAGAGAGAGAGAGAGAGAGAGAGAGAGAGAGAGAGAGAGAGAGAGAGAGAGAGAGAGAGAGAGCAGCTCTGCTTAACTTGAACTTTGGCCCAGAGCCATAAATGTAGGCACTGAATTGGTGAGAGAGAGAGAGAGAGCGAGAGAGAGAGAGAGAGAGAGAGAGAGAGAGAGAGAGAGAGAGAGAGAGAGAGAGAGAGAGATGGAGAGCGAGATAGATAGAGAGAGTAAGAGAGAGATAGGGGTCTGGGAGAGAGAGAGAAAGTAAGAGAGAGAGGGAGGGAGAGAGAGAGAGAGGGGTCTGGGAGAGAGAGAGAGAGAGAGGGGGGGGGAGAGAAAGATAGGGAGGGAGGGAGGCTGGGAGGGAGAGTACCATGTGTGGGAAGGCTGTGGGCTTGAATTACTGGTTGTGACATACATTTGGCCCGTCGGTGGGCGATGGTGGAGTGTCCCGTAAACGGGTGAACATCATGCCGAAAAGCGGAGGCCTGTATTCATATTTATTTTATTTGTATTTTTTTACTTTATTAGTCCCGCAAGGGGCAATTTAGAGCATGATACGGCAAACAGCTGCATTTCTTCACATTCAAGACAAAACAAGACAAAACAGGGACAAGAGACATACATGACACTTCAAAGCACAAGAGATGAAACCGGTCTTATTTGACATTCCCTGAGTGGGAGTCGAACCCCGGTCTCCCGCGCCGTGGGCGACATCGCAGACCACTATACCAAGAGGTGAATTCACTTCTTGGTAGTGTGTCTGGATGCCTTTTAACACATTGGCGCCCAGCCGCGGAGATGTCCGTGTTTCGAATCCAACGCTAGAGGGCCATCCACGGACATGTCCGTGGCTAGGTTGTTTTCGCTTTTATTCCATTTTAATAACCTACTCAAGGTCACCGAGCGGCACTGCAGAAGTACCCTACTCTTTGAATTCGAAAAAGTGCATTACCGGCCAGATCCTCGTAGGGGCGCTGTCTCGATAATGCAGTGTTCCCTGTTGCAGAAGTTGTCTTGTTTTTTCTGGATCTTCAATGTAGTTTTCTGCTAACCTGAAGCTATGCCTGTAGCATGTAGCACGGAATACGTTTTGGGACGCGGATTTCAGTGTGCAGTAAAGGAGTATATGATCAGCCAATGGACATATCGATCTACCAGATGGCGATCGATAACTGGGAAATCCTTTTGCAGTCCAACCGGTCACAGGTAAGATCGATTTGACATCATTTTCAGCTTGGTCGGGCCTTGCTTTGATAGCCATCCACCCGGTCAGCGAATGAGGCTACTGAGGCTAATGCCGTTATTGGTAATCAATAATCAGAAACGACGTCCCCCGCCCCCCCCCCCCCTCTTTCATGCATTCATGGTGGACCATCATATCGATCATATGCAGTTTGATTTCTAACTCTAGCTTCTCTATAGCCGAAATGCCATTGGATTTAACGCCAATACCAACGCCAGGGCCCTCAGATCGGCTGATAAGGGTCTCCTAACCACCCGTAGGTCTAACTTCAAGTCTAGGGGGGGACGTGCTTTTGCGGTCGCAGCCCCTGACCTCTGGAACAGCATCCCCATGTCCATTAAATCTGCCCCCTCCATAGAGTCTTTTAAATCAAAACACAAAACCCACCTATATCGCCTGGCCTTCCCTGACTCACTTTGACTCTTGCCGTACTTGTTGACGTGTTGTTCTGTTTTTCCTTTGTCTATCCGTTGATTTTATTTAATAGGGTTATAGAAAAATAAAAAATAAAAAAATAAAATCTAACCCTAACTAACCTTACTGTCATTTTTGAATGAATGAATGAATGAATGAATGAATGAATGAATGAATGAATGAATGAATGAATGAATGAATGAATGAATGAATTTTTATTCACACACACACACACACGATACATTTTAAATGCGAGTATCCTCATGTGATAATATGTCGCAAATTGTGTGCATGTGCCAGGTCTCCCAAGAAGCTATTTAAAGCTTTTGGAGGGAGCCTGAACACAGATACAAACAGAATATGAACAACAAAACAATAACAAAATAAACAAAACAAAACAAACAAACAAAAACAAAACAAAAAACTACAACGTGGGTAGGTTTATACACCTACCTACTAACTGACATATAACAGAGATACATAATACAGACAATTTTATTCCTAAGTTATAATTTTAATTAGAGATATGATTTGAGCAGTTCCTCTTTCAATGATTTTTTAAAGGTTTTAAAGGTATTAGTCATTTTTAGATTTTCATCAAGCTTGTTCCAGATCTGTGGACCCCTGCATGCTATGCTTAGGCTAGCACAATTTAGCCTTCTCCTCTTGCCAGATATAAGATGCTTGTTTCTTGTGTTGTGGACTTGTCATGCACTTGTCCTAATAAACTAACCTACAGGGTGTAAAGTACTTGAGTAATTGTACTTCGTTACAATACTTAAGTACTGTTTTGAGGGATTTGTACTTTACTCAAGTATTATTAGGTTTGTATACTTTGTGCTTTTACTCCATTACATTTCAGAGAAAAAAAACATTGTTTATCTGGCCAAACTAACGTTAACGTTATTAATCCTGCGACCGCAGGTAAACAGCCAATCAAATCCCCATCAATGGAAAATGAACCCGCCCATACCCATGCTGATTGGTCCTTGTGCAAGACTAGAAAGCGGTCGGCGACGGTGTGGATGGACAAGACGAGCATCCATGGCCCTATCTACATAAAAAATACATAGTTCAAGGACTCCAACCTTATAGTGTTGTTGAGTTGCCATCATTCAAAAACCTGATAAATGGTTTGCGACCAAGCACTAACGTCATTACGAGGCCCACTGTCCGCTCGAAGATCAGCAAAGCTGCTCAAACCATGAAAGAGAAAGTCATTGCTGCTATGAGTGAAGTTGAATGGATCGCGACAACAACAGATTGCTGGACAGCCCGACGAAGAAGTTTCATTGGGGTAACCGCTCACTGGATCGACACTGAAAGCTTTGAAAGGCGTTCTGCTGCAGAAGACTGAAGGGCTCCCATACTTTCAATGTTTTGGCCAGTGCCTTAAACGACATTCACTTGGAGTACAAAATCCGCATTATGCTGTGGTTAATATTGTGATATTATTCAGGGTATACTCCAGTATTCTGTCTTTAATTTTGTGATATTATTCAGGGTATACTCCAGTATTCTGTGGTTAATATTGTGATATTATTCAGGGTACTCCAGTATTCTGTCTTTAATATTGTGATATTATTCAGGGTATACTACAGTATTCTCCATTTAATATTGTGATATTATTCAGGGTACTCCAGTATTCTGTCTTTAATATTGTGATATTATTCAGGGTACTCCAGTATTCTGTCTTTAATATTGTGATATTATTCAGGATACACCATTCTGTTTTTAATATTGTCATATTATTCAGGAGGTGATGATAGAGAGTATGTCAGAGGAACACGTACGGCCCGGCCCGGTCAAATAAAATCAAATGTATTTGTAAGGCCCGACAACACACGTTAATGTCCCCATGGGCCACACACGTCTTCTTTAAACAAGTCAAGAAGAAACATCACAATAAGTCAAGAACAAAACAAGGACACCATAAAGTCAAATTATTTTTTTTATAAATGCAAAATAAATGCAACACTCCCAGACATACCCCACGTGAAGGTAAGGAAAAACTCACTAAAACCTAGCAATAGGAAAAAATGCACCACAGGCAGGGCCATTCAAGGGGGGATCTCCCTTCTTAGATGTCGGTGATAGTAGTGTTGCAGTAAAAACAGGTGAACAGTTGGTAGGCATGCACTCATGTGTGTAGTGAAACACAGATGAGTGCATGCGATAGCAACTGAACATTTCGAAAGATTAAAGATAGAGCTGATAGCGATAGCAACTGAACATTTTGAAAGATTTTTTTTTTATCCACTTTTTCTCCCATTTTCTATATTTTCTCCCATCCCAATTCCATATCATCCAATTCAACCCTCCCCTGTCACGAACGCTGCAATGTGGACTAAGTCATACATAGCACAAGTCCCCTCCGGTACTTGAGGTAACAGCAGTCGCATCTTTTCACCTGCGCAGCTCGATCTCTCAGTGGCGAGGAGTAACGCGTGGGAGGCTCACGCTGCCCCCGACACTTCCTGATTCTACTGCGCAGGCGCACCAACCGACCTGTAGGAGTCGCTGTCCACAACGCCCGATCCCCACCCATCAGTTTCCCACCCCCTAATACGGCCAATGTGTATTAGTACGGACGACCAGCTAAACTGAAAGCAAATGTGGAGCGCTGGGCTCGAACAGGCAAGCCCAGCGTCTCCAGATTTCGTGGCGAGCGCCTTGCCCACTACGCCACGTAGCCGCCCTAACAATTAGAAAAATTAAAGATAGAGCTGATAGCGCATCTATTTGAGGCAAAGGGGCGGCGCAAGGACGGTTGCGTCCTCCCGGTTAAATGTATATAATTTTCTTTTTTAAATAACAAAGAACAAACAAAAAAGTCAAACAAGTAAGAAGCATACACTTATTTAATCCCACCCCTATTTACTCATCAGAACATACTATATTATATTAACTAATTCATACATTACTAGACTTATATTGAAAAAAATTTACTTAGTTAACAATAAATGTACCTTATTAATATTTGCCAAAACTGTATGTTACCCTGTGGAGTTCCTCTAGAGCCATAGACAGGTTCCATTGACCTCATTGGACAATGATGTCCTACCAGAGAAGTCCAAGTGAACTCTGGACCTTCCTTTACGAGACAACAGGTGTTCTGAACATTCCGACACCGAACTGGAAGTTATTTTTCCGGCCCCGTACAAACCGGCACAAGATCTAGTTCCTTTGACACTCGTCCAGCGACGTCACTTCCTGTCAACGAAAGGCTCCGTTCCATCTTCCGCCTCATGCCAGAGGTGGGGGGATCTTATTAATAAAGGGCTTTGATTTCAGCTGCCAATATGTTAATATCCGGAAGTGGCCCGCTGCCAACGTTCCTGGACCGACTGAAAAACCCTTATTCCCAGGTCATGATCTCTCAGATCTAGGCCGCTTGTAAACTCGAGGTATCCCTTTTAACGGCGAGCGGTTTCTGGGCACGCGGGCGCTCCTTTGACATTGACGTCAGGCGTGGCAGCAGATCACAGCACGATACCGTAGTCCCTCTGTATCCGGTAGCCGGCCGGCCGGGAGCCAGAGTGTTTGGTTTGTGCCGCCGGGGGATTAACGGACTGCCGGCCGCGGGTTTGGATTTCTGCTTTGAAACCCCCCAAAAAAAGGTGTGCACGCTCATACCTTACTTATACATGTTTAAATGCAGATATAAACAGGAATCCTTGGATAAGTATAAGTTAGAGGAGCTTGAAAATAACGTGAACTAGTATTTTTTTAATTATTTATTTAGTTTATCTTTTGCTGTAGTGGATAGGTATGTTATTTTTGATATTGATAGATAACTTATTACATTTTAATGTGATATTGTAAGGTAAGGAAGGGGCAGGACCAGATACGCTTTGCTTCTTTCTGTCCCTTCTCGAACAAAACCATTTGTCTTGAGCTATGTTGACAATTGCTTCCATGTCTAGGAAGATATATTTTATTTTATTTGTATTTGTATTTTATTTCGTTTTTTATTTTATTACATTTTTATTTAGTTTTTGTTATTTCAAGTGTGTGTGTTTATGGTTGTTCGAGATAAATAAAGATCAAATCAAATCTAAATGTAAATATTCAGACCAGGGTACGCACAAGGTCCTTGATGTGCTTAAAGTTCTTGGTTAAAAAAAAAAAAGTCAAGGCCTGGAATTCCTTGAAAACAGCCCATTTTGTAACACGGTGCTTAAAAAGTCCTTGAAATTCAAATCAACCATTCGCATTGAAAGTTTTGTTCATCCATGATAAAACATTTCTGAATCAAGAATTGTCGGAAATAGGTTTTAAGCCATAAATATTGGATGGTGTTATTTTTCTTCTATAAAAACCAGCATTTAAAAGTTAATTGTATCCTTTTAACACATCAAGTGCCGTTCAGCAGGGGGCGCTGTGGGCCGTGAATGCCGGTGTTTTGCAGTGCTAAACCTATATTAAATATTATAGCTATGGATCTAATAACACCGTCGATTGTCAGTGAGTTTCTTCCGGTCAACATGCAAAAAACAGATACTTTTTTCATCCATACATTTCCATTTTATACCGTGGTGAATACGAGCATAGTTCCAGAGTGATTCTGTGTAATCCCAGGAAGCACAGCCAAAACAGCGTTTATCTACATTTCACTATAAATCGTACCATGCCTCGCCTGGATCAATGATCAATCTGAAATCAATGCTAGATTATCGGTATATGTATCCTCATGCATGCAAGAAAGGGTAGGGGGGGGGGGTCGTGTTTATATGCTTCGATCGCCACCAACGGAATACGCTACACAGTACATTACAGACACACGCTCTGATCGCGGGGAAAAAATTATCGGATCAACGCAAGATTGATAATATATAGCCCTTACCTTGTCTATGATGTACTGCAAAAAGAATAATCCAATTATCTGATCGCCATTCCAAATACTCATCACGATCATGTTTCCAACGTAATCCAGCAATGAATATGAACGGGGGGGGGGGGGGGCCCTCGTCAAGGAAACTGTGGTAACCGTTTGTCTCGCCCGAGTGTTCAGACCCCGCCCCCACACCGCAGCTCAGCCCAGGCGCCAAACCACATCGTTTCAAATGGAGTGCAATAGTGGCCGCACGGCGTTAGGCGGCGGTATTGGCCGTTTGCGATCTCAGACACATTTAGGACAACCTGCACAAGGTGCCTCGATGGATTAGGAATGGCAATAGCGAATAAAAGAAATATATTATACAGTATAACGACACAGAAAAACGTAGGGTCGAAAGGTTAATTAAATGCCCCTTTAAAATGGAAAAAATGGAGCTTGTAAAAAAATACTTGAAAGTCCTTGATTTTTTTTTTACATTGTCTGTGACTGTGTATCTTCAGGAACAGCTTCTTTCCCTCAGCTGTCATCTCCCTGAAATCTGTACCACAATGACAGCCCCCCCCCCCCCCCCCCCCCCCCCCCATACCATATGAACTCCGACCTCTGGACTCCACTGCCTACACCCTGGGCTCTGTTACTTTGAACTCTGTTGCCTATACTAAATGTATACCTACCTACTGCTTTCACTGCCCTACACTGTAATCATAGTAATCATAACTACCTACCTCATACTATAGTTTAGCCCAGGTTTTTTTTTTGGGGACCCCACACTTAATGTATCGTGTAATTTCAAACGTGGAATTAAGGAATATTCGTTCGTGTTCACCGTCTTCCAGCGTGTGTTACCCCCCCCCCCCCCTCCCTCTTTTCTCTCTGACAGTTCTGTAAACTATTCACGGCGTTGGCACCGTCGCTCCATTGTAACAGCGGTGGAAAGTATGTCTCATTGTGGTTTTTTTGCTCCTCAGTGGAAATTCAATTCAGCACCTTTCTCCGCTCCAGCAGCCCCTCCCCCCCCTGCCGGGCCGTCCCATCACACATGGTTCTGACTGGGGGGGGGGTCCAGCTGCTGCTGGGCCCGGGGGAGGGGGGTGTTTACACTCCGTTCCCCACAGAATCACACGATCCACCCCATCTCGTGTGGCGCCACCAGTAAATAAAAGTGCACTCTCTCGCTGACATCTGAAATTGTTTCATGGACAACAGCCCCGGTTTCAAGCGTCGAGGCTTCATAATAAACAGTCCAGAATGGGGCTAAATATAGACCCCACTTTTAGCCCAAGCAGTTGTATTCATTATTACATACTTATTAGGCCTGTCCCCCGACTAAGGATTTGTATTTGTCGACTTTGATTGGCCACGATTTGCAGATAGTCGACTGGTAGTCGGCTATACCCCAGAAAAAAAGAAAATATTATTATTATTATTTTTTTGATCCACTTTTTCTCCTCATTTTCAATTTTTCTTCCATCCCAATTTCGTGTTTTCAATTCTCCCCTCCCCTGTCTTGAACGTTGCTCGCATATGCGCCCCACTGGTTGGTTGTAGGGAGGATAGAAGCCTTGCATCACGTGTCCCGTCCGCGTGTAGTCTTTTACCAACGCACTTGCAGTTCCGCGTTCGGGTTCCGCGATCTGATTGGCCACTTACGTTTCTCTCAGCGCCAATCACGTTACGCCTATTTCTGCGTCTAACAGCCTGCTAGCTAGCTAACGCCTAGTTCTATCACTAGTTAAGCTTGGCGACTCTTTCGAAGTTGGTTAAGGTTAGAGTTTGGAATCAGGGCTGGGGGTCTATCGCCCTGCTCTAAGACAAACTCTAACCTTAACCAACTTCGAAAGAGTCGCCAAGCTTAACTAGTGATAGAACTAGGCGTCACGCGATTGGCGCTGAGAGAAACGTCAGTGGCCAATCAAATCGCGGAAAACTGCAAGTGTGTTGGTAAAAGACTACATGCGTCCCCTCCGGTACACGAGGAGGCCCCCTGTCACATCTTTTCACCTGCCAGCGCAGACTCTCATTGTCGAGGAATAACGTGTGGGAGGCTCACACTACCCCCGCCATTTCCTGTCTCTGCTATGCAGGCGTCTCCCAACCGACCTGTAGGAGTCGCTGTCTACAACGTCCAGATTACCACCCATCGACTTCCACCCGCTAACTCTGCCAATTGAGTTAGTATGACGGCCGGCCCAAGCCGGAGGCAACGCCGACAGCCGGATTCGAACCCGGTGTCTCTTGCGTTGGGACAAGCGCAATGTCCGCTGCGCCACCCAGCCGCAAAAAAAATATTATTATTATTATAACACATAAGTGGCGTCACTTATCAATCTTTTTTTGCATGTGTAAAAAATTATAATAAAAATTAAGAATACATACAAAAAATATATATATAATAATAAATACTATTATTCAGTGGTAGTTCGAGTGTGTGTGTGTGTGTGTGTGTGTGTGTGTGCGTGTGTGTGTGTGTGTGTGTGTGTGTGTGTGTGTGTGTGTGTGTGTGTGTGTGTGTCTGTGTGTGTGAGACGTGCACTCACTGTAGTTTTTGCGATTGATGTGTGATGCCGTCTGAAGTGTGGCAACATTTCAAGAAGTTTGAGGGCAATACATTTGTTGTTTGCAACGTATGTAAAGCGAAACTACCGTTTTCAGGTAACTACCAATTTACGCGATCATAATTTTTTTTTTATAATACTAATAATAATTAATTAAAATAAATAATAAAATATATAGCGATATTTATCGATAATTTTGTCCCGATTTATCGATTCTTCCAAATGGCATATCGTCTCAGCCTTACAAAATATACAATATACAAAACTAAAGTACAAAATGCAACAAAATGCAAAAATGCAATTATGCTACAAAGTACAGCGACATGTTGACACAGGACATTTTGCGTTATGGTCGTTTACAACTGGGTCCCGTGACCTTTCACCTCTGAGATATCTCAATACAACAGTAACTACTTATAACTTGTACCTACTGGAGTTCTCACCTCTGCAGCCATGTCAGGTGTCTGCTAGTACATCCCATGACCTTTAACTCTTTAACTCTTCATATCCAGTATTGAACTGAAATAAATTCACACATGTACCTTTACTACCACCATCTGTCTGGCCACACCCCCATCCGCTACCTACAAAAGCAGGGGTGTGGCCATACCATCAGCTCCTTCCCAATTTTCACCACAAGGCAAGATCAAGGGGTCCTCAGTGAGTCCTGACACTGAGCGTCACTATACTTATATAACTATGGTTATATACATAACCGTACGCTATATTTCGTATAGCTCTGCTCAGCGTCATATTGCAACACAGGAGCTGAGCAGAGCTTAAGCTCGACAAATGTACCCGCTGAGGCCCCCCACAACCATCAGAACCGGGGAGGACCCGAGCCCCCTCGAACCTCCCTAGCGGAGGACGGGAGGGAGTCGGATCCGACTGCGCGAAGAGGAGACTTCAGCAACTCAATGCACAGGGTGAGCAGACCGTGGGGCGTACCCACAACTACACAAATGCACAACCCGCATGCCACTAGGGAACGAACGGAAAGGAACAAACCACCGTTACCACCCCTAATATCACGGGGTCAAGAGAAAAAACCCACCCGTGGCAAGGCCGTAGCAGCGGAGCGCGAAGGAGGACCCAGACCCAGAAGGGACTGGACCCCCCCGGAAAAAAGGGGGCCTGGAGAGGCCAATGACGCCACAGCATCGAGACCTCACCAGACGGTCACTAGTGACACCGCCCCCCACATCGTCAGCGTATTCGGACAGGGCCCATCCAAGAGCAGGCCCTTCCCCCCTATAGCACGCTGCCTAGCTCACTGATCCTGGTATACTCAGGCAGTCACCCATCCAAGTACAACCCAGGCCTGAACCTATACAGCCTCCGAATCGAACGAGATCGGGCGCGTTCAGGTTGGTATGGCTGTAAACTCGAAGCACTCAAGAGGCTACACCCACAGCGGGAGCAGGCAGCGCACCAGGGAGACGACCCCCAGAAGAGGTCAATCCCTCAATCCAGGCAACAGGCACTTGACCTGAGCCAGGATCACTGCGGACTAGACAGGCGCCAACGGGGTCAGCTGAAACAGCACCCCGGCGGAAGGGGCGTATGCTGGCATTGTTGTGCACCATGTCACACTCACAGCCTCCACAAAAATCCCCCGACTCTCTAGAGGGGTCGAGGCAGAGAAGGCTGACACGATTGGCAGACGTCATGAAACGTGCGGGGGCACACTCAAGCGGCCTAACCCGAGAGTTGACTCCGCTCCAACACACCAGGGAACCAACCACCCCCTTGGTTCAAACATGAGGTGGTTGTTCCTATAACCCCTCAAGAAAAAACTCCAAAACACAACTGCGGGCATACACTGGCTATACGGCAGTACAAGTGTTTCAGTTTTCAAAAAGGGGTTATCCCAGGCCTACAGGTCGACAAAACTATTTCGGACCGGGACGTACACAGGGATGCCAGAGGAGTTCCATAAGAATCACCTCAACAGCCCCCTCCCAGCCATGCTTAAGCAGGAGAAGAGAGGGGTGAAAAGAATGGAGAAGGACCAGGCCCCCTTAGCGCAGCGCAAGGTACAACACAACATGGACCAAGCAACAGTGAGGGGTAATACGTAGTAATCACAACCACAAACATCTCCATAACGTCAAACCATGCAACACCCGGGCCGACCCGGCATTTTTCCCCCCTGAAAAAATCCCTCAGGGTACCAGAACAGCAGATCTGCGTCCCCGGCGGACAACGGGTTAACTGACCTGGACCGCCGTGACCAGAATCAGTCCCGTGCCCTAATCACGCCGACATCCCCAACACTAGGAGGGGGGTAGGTACGTGTGTCGATCCAAAACATTATAGAGGGCGCCACCCAGACGGTCCCTTTCGTACCGCGCTCAGTGGCCCACCCCAAGGGCGTGAGACCCCTCTACCTATGCTTTGATCTATTCCGTTAACATCCCCCAGATATGAACGAGAATTCGTCGAGACAAACCTAGTAAACTGGCGCTCGGAAGAGACAAACTCCATCCCAGTTGCCCTATAAAAACGCTGTTTTAATGATGAGCAACCAAGGCGCGCAAGCCCATGCGTGATTCCTATCAGAAGCACCCAGGGCCAGCACTATGTACACGTCGAGACCCAAAACACATCAATGGATAGTCTAACAAGACACCAGATACCGTTCCTCCAAGCCCGCCTGGGAGAACGACAAGAAGCCGCCTTTTTATTTTTTATTTTCTACATAAAAGAAAAAAATACGGACATGGGTCCCATGCGACACGGCTGAGGGAAAACACCACCCCGTCAACCATACTTCATAAGAGGGGACGGTGAGCGACGTACCCCTATGACGGGGGGAAACCCATGACTCAACAGACCTTTAAGGCGAGGAGTCAGGGAAACCCTAAACAATACCCTGTCCACCTACTCCAAAAAGGAGAGGACGGGGAACCCCCAGAGAGACTTCCCACGTGACATAGACATATTGCAACATTGAGCTATGTAACAATTGGATTAGGACTCTCCGAGGAGGAGGCTCTGAAACTCTGAGGAGGCTCCCTCACTGAGAGGGAGACTCTAACTCACCGAGGAGGCTCTGAACTCCCCGAGGATAAGACTCTGAAACACCCTGAGGAGGAGGCTCTGACCCAATACATACACTACCAGTAGGGAGCAGAGCAGAAGAACAACCGTCTCTACTGTGTTGCATCACCCACCAAGCTCAATACACATACAACAGAGCAGAACTTCTTTTTAAGTTCTACTCACCTTGACAATCTGAGGAGGAGGTCTGAAATTCTGAGGAGGCTCCCTCACTGGGAGGGAGGGTCTGAACTCACAGGAGGCTCTGAAACTCCCTGAGGAGGAGGCTCTGAAACTCCCTGTAACAGAAGTCCATAACATGGAGCCTGAATAACCCACGGAAGTCTTACCAATAGAAACGCGCCCAGTGACGTACTCTATGGCGGGTGAATTTCCGTGGTCCACTGCCCAATATGGCGTGGGACCAGGAAACTTTTTTGTTTTGGAAAAAAACATCGTTATTACAAAACATTTAGAAGGGAAGGAAGGAAGAGGTGTTAAGTGTCCAGAAGGACTCTTACCTACACCATGAGCGCAGGCTGAGAGGACTGCAACCATTGGTCTCTCCATGTAGACGAAAGTCCTCGCTGGCGGGGCAACACGGTGTAGGGCCGACTAACATCCTCTGTCAAAGATGACGTCGTAGTCAGAGTGTT
>NC_140166.1:141186491-141193991 GCF_963971535.1 Notolepis coatsorum | reverse complement strand
GAAGCAGAATAAGTGGGAGAAGAAGAAGAAGGAGACGAAGAAGAAGTGGGAGAGGAAGGAGAAGAAGAAGCAGAAGAAGAAGAAGACAAAGAAGTAGAAGAAGTGGGAGAAGAAGAAGAAGTAGTAAAAGAAGTAGAAGTAGAAGACGTAGAAGAAGTAGAAGTAGTAAAAGTGGTAGAAGTAGAAGACGTAGAAGAAGTAGAAGCAGAAGAAGAAGAAGTAGAAGTAGTAAAATAAGTAGAAGTAGAAGTAGTAGTAGTAGAAGAAGAAGCCAGTATGACAATGCCCCTTTTCCACTGCATGGTACCTACTCCACTCTACCCTACTCTACTCTACTCGCTTTAGGTACCTGGTACTTCGTTCCTTTTCCACTGCAGGTACTAAGTACTCAGTTTGTCTCCGTGTGGGGAGGCGGGGCCGCTGGTGTACAGCATGAGAGCTCCAGCATAGCTATGTCCGTGAGCTATGCGCAACTTACTTACTTACGCCTGCTACCCCTTCTGGGGCATAGGCCGTCAACAAGTGATCTCCAAGCATCTCTGTCTTGAGCTGTTCTTTCCAGTTGGTTCCAGGTCATCTTCATGGTCTTGGTGTCTGCCTCCAGGTCTCTGCGCCAGGTGTTTCTCGGGCGGCCCCTTTTTCGCTTGCCCTGCGTGTTCCATGTTAGGGCTTGTCTGGTGATGGTACTTGCGGGCTTTCGCAGGGTGTGGCCTATCCAGCGCCATCTGCGTTTCTTAATTTCTTTTTCTGCGGGCAGCTGGTTTGTTCTCTGCCAGAGTTCGCAGTTGCTGATGGTGTCTGGCCATCGGATGTGGATGATCTTACGCAGGCAGCTGTTAATGAAGACCTGCACTTTCCTGATGGTTGCAGCTGTAGTTCTCCACGTCTCTGCTCCGTATAGTAGGACTGCCTTGACGTTGGTGTTAAAGAATCTGACTTTAGTGTTGGAAGTCAGTTCTTTTGAGCTCCAGATGTTCCGTAATTGCACGAATGCTGTACGCGCTTTCCTTATTCGTGCTCTAATGTCAGAATCTGTGCCGCCCTGCTTGTCAATAACACTGCCAAGGTAGGTAAAGGCTTCAACTTCTTCCAAAGCCTCGCCATCCAGCATGATTGCGTTGGTGTTGTTTGCTGCATTGGTCTTGAGGATCTTAGTCTTGCCTTTGTGGATGTTGAGTCCCACTTGCGCGGAAGTGGATGCCACGTTGTTGGTCTTCTCCTGCATCTGTTGTTGGGTGTGCGACAGTAGTCCCAAATCGTCAGCATAGTCCAAGTCGTCCAGTTGCGTCCAAGGTGTCCACTGAATCCCGTACCTTCTCTGTGCTGTGGAGGTCTTCATTATCCAGTCAATGGCCAGCAGGAAGAGGAAGGGCGAGAGCAGACAACCTTGTCTGACCCTGGTCCTCATTTGGAATGCCTCTGTGAGCTGCCCTCCGTGGACCACCTTGCATGTCAGTCCCTCATAGGAGTTCCTGATGATGGAAAC
This sequence comes from Notolepis coatsorum, assembly GCF_963971535.1. Taxonomy (NCBI): domain Eukaryota; kingdom Metazoa; phylum Chordata; class Actinopteri; order Aulopiformes; family Paralepididae; genus Notolepis; species Notolepis coatsorum. The sequence continues at coordinate 141,192,505 of NC_140166.1, read as the reverse complement.
AATCTTGGTTGGCGCAAGCCAGAGTAAAACACAGTTTTCAATCAATCAATAAATCAATCAATCAATCAATCAATCAATCAATCAATAACAACATTAACGAGACTCGTTGTGTCTATTCTGCTAATGCTAACGTTACCTCTCATTGTGTATTCTACAAGCTTTAACATTACCTAGGCTCTTGTGTCTATCTGCTAACGTTATCGTTAGCATTAGCATTAGGCTAACAACAAGCTGTAACGTTATCAGTCTCGCGTCTATCTGCTAACGTTAGCATTAGGTAATAACCGGTTTTAAATGGATGGTGATTACCTCAAGTTGTGTCTATTCTACTAGCATTAACGTTACTAGTACAAACAATCAATAGCGAGTTATATTGATCACGCTATGTACGATAGCCATGCTAAAACGCTAGCACAACATTAGCACCTAACCTAACAACAAGCTTAACAAGTCAGCGGTCTTTTTGTGAGACTAAACTCTCCGCTCGGTGGCAAATTGTGTTGATGTCGGTTTTGTTTATCAATAAATGAGGCAGAATACACAGTGACTGTATCCTTTTTTGTTTATTGCACTTGTTCCTGCTGCAAACATAATGAAATCCTACGCGAGACATTAAAGATGGCGGCTTTCTGTTTTTGTGGAGACGCTCTTCTGACCAATCAGTGGTCTGCAGTATTTCACATGACTTTTCTGGTACCACTTCTACCCGCTTGGAACCTCGACAGAGCAGGGACTAAAAAAGTACCCAAAAAGTACCTGGTACTTGGTAATGGAAAACGGAAAATGCTGAGTAGAGTAGAGTAGAGTCGAGTAGGTACCATGCAGTGGAAAAGGGGCATTACTACCATTGTGTCTTTATACCTGTATCACTGTACATATTAATACTACAACTCTGTACATACATCTGATTAGCACTATTACTCATTTATATACTTTATATCCAGTTTAATCACCTGTACATTGTATATTACGATTGCACTTACTTACTGTTACATTTACACTCTGGTTGGATGCCAAACCTCTTTTCGTTGTACTGTACTTGTTCTGTAATGATGACAATACATTTGAATCTAATCTAAAAGATAAAATCGATCAAACAGCTTGATTTCTACCTTCCAACTTGTAAATGGAGGATTTCAGAGAGCGCTTGGTGAGCTGCATGGGATCAGACGGTGGGGTGGAGCTACTGGTGGAGGCCACTGCTGTAGAGGTAGACAGGAGGGCTGAGCCACCTGCCCCCTACAACTACCGGAATCTAACAAACATTAGCTCCAGTTAAAATGACCGCACAGAACTGTAGAAGATGGGGGAGTGTGAGTCAAGGAGGGTATGTACAGTCTGCACAGTATTCTCACAACAGGAACTCAGACCCCACTAGCCCCTACCTGACTGACCTCCTTCTTCCCTACCGCACCACCCGTTCCCTCCGGTCCTCTTCCACTGCTTCCCTCACTGTCCCGTCATCCAAACTTAAACGCTCTGGTGACCGGGCATTTTCACGAGCTGCACCCCGACTTTGGAACACCCTCCCTCAGACTCTTCCGAGACTCTCCCTCACTCTCCACCTTTAAATCCAGATTCAAAACCTACCTGTTCTCCCAAGCATACAACCTTCCCTACCCATTTTTTTTTATCCACTTTTTCTCCCATTTTCTATATTTTCTCCCATCCCAATTTCGTATCATCCAATTCAACCCTCCCCTGTCACGAACGCTGTTTCTTGCCTCCCACAAGCCGGCTGCAATGTGGACTAAGTCATACATAGCACAAGTCCCCTCCGGTACTTGAGGTAACAGCAGTCGCATCTTTTCACCTGCGCAGCTCGATCTCTCAGTGGCGAGGAGTAACGCGTGGGAGGCTCACGCTGCCCCTGACACTTCCTGATTCTACTGCACAGGCGCACCAACCGACCTGTAGGAGTCGCTGTCCACAACGCCCGATCCCCACCCATCAGTTTCCCACCCCCAAATACGGCCAATGTGTATTAGTATGAACGACCAGCTAAACTGAAAGCAAATGTGGAGCGCTGGGCTCGAACAGTCGAGCCCAGCGTCTCCGCATTCGTGGTGAGCGCCTTGCCCACTACGCCACGTAGCTGCCCCTTACAACCTTCCCTACCCATAACCACCCTCCTCCAACCTACCACCTCCCCTTCCCCTTCCCTACTTTATCTCTGTCTCCTGCCCCCCCTCCCCTTGGTTTCCTTACTTCCCTGACTGATCCCCTACTGGACTCTTTATTTGTTACTTGTTACCCGTGGTTGTATGTCCTGCGTATTCATACTGTTGCTTATTCCCTGTGGTTCTTTGTTTCTCTGTTCATTTGTTTTGCTCATTGTCAGCGTCTTTGGGTTCTTGAAAAGCGCTTTATAAATTAAATGTATTATTATTATTATTATTATTATTATTATTATTATTATTATTATTATTATTATTATTATTATTATTATTATTATTATTATTATTATTATTATTAGCCAGGTCGCATGACCGCGCATTTAAAAAAAGACTGAAAAGATAAACATTTATCCGAAGATGTAGATTCTAAGATCCTTTCTCGTGCACAAAGGCCCTGGTGTAAACGAATTTGGAATATTGAAGTCCCTGCCCTCCGCTAACCACTAGGGATGCCCCAATCGATCGGCCAGCGATCGGTACTATCGGCCGATATTCAATATAAATATGAGATCGGTGATCTGTGATAATGCTTTATTTTCGCCGATCGTGAAAACCGAATAGTGCCAACCTGAGAAGAGTATTGCCAGACTTATACCAGCATGTGACTTGTAACACCAGATGCGGTAATATTTTAGACCATTGTTACTCGCAATTTAAGTGTGGTTACAAGGCTCATTCTGCCAGCGGATTTGGCAAATCTGATCATGCCGCCATCTTCCTCTCTCCGGAGTATAAACAAAGTCTCAAGCGCACGCCGGTAGTCTCGCGAGAGGTGCAGAAATGGTCTGTAGAATCAGAGGGCACACTCCAAACTGCACTTGAATGTAGACTGCGGGGTGTTCCGCGATAACACAGATAACATTAATGACTACACAGAGACAGTGCTGGACTTTGTTTGTACTTTGGTGGAAGAAACAATCCCCACTACCACAATTAGAGTTTAGCCAAACCAAAAGCCCTGGGTAGACAAATCCGTCCGTGAGGCTCTGAAAGCCTGCACATCAGCATACAACGCCAGGCTTGTGGCAGGCAACATGAATGACCACAAGGTGGCGAGATACAACGTCAGGAGAGTAGTAATAGAAGCAAAAAGGCGTTACAGGGATAAAATTGAACTCCAATATGAACAGGCTGACTCCAGAGCTATGTGGCAGGGCCTCAGAACGATGACAGATTACAAAGGCACCTCTCTCAAGCTGAACAGTGACATCTCCTTAGCAAATGATCTCAATACCTTCTATGCGAGGTTTGAGGCTGGGAATAACAACACCAGCCTACAAGCCACTGCAATGGAGGGGGGGGGGGGGCTGCTGATGGAGACTCAGTGTTCAGGGTAACAGAACATGAGGTGAGGAGGACCTTTAAGAAAGTGAATATCAGGAAGGCAGCAGGACCGGACGGTATCCCCGGCCGTGTCCTAAAAGTGTGCCGGCCAACTGGCCCCGGTATTCACTGACATATTTAACCTGTCCTTGGAACAGGCTGTCATCCCCACCTGTCTGAAGAAGTCCACTATTATCCCTGTACCCAAAAAATCCAAGCCTGCTTGCCTCAACGACTACCGCCCTGTAGCTCTCACCTCCATAGCCATGAAGTGCTTTGAAAAGCTAGTAAAGGGCTACATCTGCTCCTCCCTCCCCATCAACCTGGACCCCCTTCAATTTGCATACCGCCCCAACAGGTCCACGGAGGACGCCATGGCCCATGTGCTGCACACAGCAGCATCACACCTGGACAAGAGGCAGGGGAACTATGTGAGAATGCTGTTCATCGACTACAGCTCAGCATTCAATACCATAGTCCCCTCCAAACTCATAGCCAAGCTCAGGGACCTGGGCTTGAACTATGACCTCTGCCAGTGGGTCTTGGACTTCCTGACGGGCAGACCCCAGGTGGTGAGAGCAGGCAACTGCACCTCCTCATCCATCACTCTCAACATAGGGGCCCCCCAGGGCTGTGTTCTGAGTCCCCTCCTCTACTCCCTGTACACATGACTGTGTGGCACAGCGGAACAACAACACAATCATCAAATTTGCTGACGACACAGTAGTGGTGGGCCTGATCTCTGCAAACAACGAGAGGGCCTAACTGGAAGAGGTCAAGGTCCTAGCGGGATGGTGTCAAGAGAACAGGCTCTCCCTGAACGTCAGCAAAACAAAGGAGATGATTGTGGACTTTAGGAGGTCGGGGGTCAGGGACTACAGCCCCCTCAGCATCGACGGGGCACCGGTTGAGACAGTGAACAGTTTTAAGTACCTCGGAGTCCACATATCCGAGGACTTGACATGGACCACACACATTGACAGTGTTGTGAAGAAGGCACGGCAACGCCTCTACTTCCTCAGGCGCTTAAGGAAGTTCCAAGTCAGTCAGAAGATCCTTAAGAACTTCTACTCATGTACAATAGAGAGCATCCTGACTGGCAATATCACCTCCTGGTTTGGGAATAGCACCGCACAAGACCGTAGCAGACAACAGAGAGTGGCCCGTTCAGCCGAACGCACAATTGGAGGGGGGCTTCCCACTCTCCAGAATATTTACAACAAGCGGTGCATGGGTAAGGCTAAGATAATTATCAAAGACTCCAGCCACCCAAACAACTGCCTCTTTGAACTGCTGCGGTCAGGCAAGCGATACCGGAGTCTCATGGCAATCACAGAAAGACTCAGAAGAAGCTTCTATCCCCAGGCCATCAGGATGCTCAACGAACAATAACACTATGTAACAACCATCAAAAGCACTCACAGCACACACAACCACACGCACACACTCACTTTAAACAAACAACTCACTGCAGCACCCACTTTACACACTTTAGAACACCTAAACACACTTTATATTTATTGGTAACGAATTTGCACTACAACCCATACCTCATTACACCTTACTGTAAATTGTACCTCATCCCATTTCTCCTTTGCACTATATAGTATATTGTATATTAGTATATTGTATAGTATATTGTATGGTAACTTAGTTACTTCTACTCTGCATTGAACATTTTACATATGTACATACTGAACACTTGTGTCTACGTACGTGACTTCTATTTTATACTTGCTATACTTATTTTATTTTGTCTAGCACAGTCTCTGGAGCATAACAGAAAGAAGCATTTTGTATAAAAGTATTCTGTACTTCTGTATGACAACTAATAAAGAAACTTGAACTTGAACATGTTAGCTAGCTGACAATTACACATCATATCCAACGAGAGGGCAGGGGCTTCACCTCCCCATACCTGCGACATGTTTGCAATTGGCCCCTCCCATTGCCACGCCCCCCTGTTTAGCCAATCGGTGTGAACACACAAACATAATGCCTTCACACACATACACCTCCATGCCCAATCTGAGAGAGAGAGAGAGACACACAGAGAGATAAGATAAGATAAGATAAGATATTCCTTTATTGATCCCCTTGGGGAAATTCAGGCATCATAGCAGCATGGGGGGGAGGGGGGGAGGGGTACAGGTAGTAAAACAACACAGTATACAGGTAGTAAAAGACAACACAGGCAGTGTAAACAATTTGATCAATATGGTCAATATAATTTACTATCTGACTAGCTGAGGAATATTCACATTATTCACAGTGTCACATGAGGTGCAGTATGCATGAGGTAGTGTTATAATTTACTATCTACTGAGTATACATTAATCAAAGTACCAGGGTAGTCTACTTTGTCCCCCTTGGGTTCCTATAAGTCCCAGGTCAATGTCTGGTAGCAGTCGCTGCCCCCTGTTGTGGGGCCTGGAGGCTGCTAGTCGCTGCCCACTGTTGTGGAGCCTGATGGCCGCTGGTATGAAGGACTGTCCGAGGCGGTTAGTTGAGTGT
>NC_140166.1:141176491-141181491 GCF_963971535.1 Notolepis coatsorum | reverse complement strand
GAGATAGAGACAGAGAGGAGAGAGATAGGGAGGGATTGAGACAGAGAGGAGAGAGAGAGGGAGTGAGACAGAGATGAGAGATAGAGGGAGAGATAGACAGAGAGAGAGATAGAGAGAGAGAGAGAGAGAGAGAAAGAGAGAGAGAGAGAGAGAGAGAGAGAGAGAGAGAGAGAAAGAGAGACAGATCGTGTGAGACAGAGAGAGAGAGAAAGGGAGAGAGAGCGTGAGATATGGAGAGAGAGCATGAGCCAGAGAGAGAGAGAGAAAGAGAGACCAGGAGATACATGTGACATTCGTTTTTTTGGTCCTTTAACCCTTTCGGTGATGAAAACCAACAGATTAAACTTTTTCAAGCATATCGAAATATTTCCTTTTATAACAATACATCCTGAGTACTCCCTGGCCCAGATGGCAGCAGGTACGGTAAGGTTAGACGGCTGAACTTTCACCCAGATAGCAGGGCCCAGATCCCCTTACTCTCTCTCTCTCTCTGCTAATGGGAATCCCTGACAGACCTGTATCCCCGGATCGCCCGGTCACTGCTCTCTGCGGGAGCGCGAATTAGAGGACAGCGGTGTTATAAATAGCCCTGGTTTCTACCTGCGTACTTCTGCGTGTATGACCCACTTTTGGTGCTCTAAATATAGACCGGGCTGAATTCTGAGAGAATTCTCTCCACGAGGACAAACCCCCCCCCCCCACTGGCTGCATCGTACGTTTTCTCAACACGAGGATAATGAGAAACATACAATAAAAAAAGAGTGGACTCCGATTAGTACATTTGCCTTATTGAGACAGTAGGAAGGCTGAGAGGGGGGCAAGAGTAGGGGAGACACAGGAGAGGAGGTTCTGTATTGAGACGGTAGGAAGGCTGAGAGACAGAGTAGGAGAGACACAGGAGAGGAGGTTCTGTATTGAGACGGTAGGAAGGCTGAGAGGGAGACAGCGTAGGAGAGACACAGGAGAGGAGGTTCTGTATTGAGACAGTAGACACAGTAGAGGAGATACAGGAGAGGAGGTTGTTTATTGAGACAGTAGACACAGTAGAGGAGATACAGGAGAGGAGGTTGTTTATTGAGACAGTAGGAAGGCTGAGAGGGAGACAGAGGAGAGGAGGTTCTTTATAGAGACAGTAGGAAGGCTGAGAGGGAGACATAGGAGAGGAGGTTCTTTATTGAGACGGTAGGAAGGCTGAGAGGGAGACACATGAGAGGAGGTTCTTTATTGAGACGGTAGGAAGGCTGATATGGAGACAGAGTAGAGGAGACACATGAGAAGGTTCTTTATTGAGACAGTAGGAAGGCTGAGAGGGAGACAGAGTAGGGGAGACACAGGAGAGAAGGTTCTTTATTGAGACAGAAGGAAGGCTGAGAGGGAGACAGAGTAGAGGAGACACATGAGATAAGGTTCTTTATTGAGACCGTAGGAAGGCTGAGAGGGAAACAAAGTAGAGGAGACACAGGAGAGAAGGTTCTTTACTGAGACAGTAGGAAGGCTGAGAGGGAGACAGAGTAGAGGAGACACATAATAATATTATATAATAATAATACACTTTATTTGTATAGCACCTTTCATAGAGAAAATGCAGCTCAAAGTGCTTCACAACAGAAAAAAGACAGGCATAAAATGAGCACATAAAGTGCAGACATAAAATCACAGTTTTTCACATTAGGATCTAACATGAGAGAAGGATCTTTATTGAGACAGTACGAATGCTGAGAGGGAGACAGAGTAGGGGAGACACAGGAGCGAAGGTTATTTATCAAGACAGGATACACAGTAGCAGAGACACAGGAGAGAAGGTTCTTTATTGAGACAGTAGGAAGGCTGAGAGGGAGACAGAGTAGAGGAGACACAGGGGAGAAGGTTCTTTATTGAGATGGTAGGAAGGCTGAGAGGGAGACAGAGTAGAGGAGACACAGGAGAGAAGGTTCTTTATTGAGACAGTAGGAAGGCTGAGAGGGAGACAGAGTAGAGGAGAGACAGGAGAGAAGGTTCTTTATTGAGACAGTAGGAAGGCTGAGGGGGAGACAGAGTAGAGGAGACACAGGAGAGAAGGTTCTTTACTGAGACAGCAGGAAGGCTGAGAGAGAGACACAGGGGAGAAGGTTCTTTACTGAGACAGCAGGAAGGCTGAGAGGGAGACACAAGAGAGGAGGTTCTTTATTGAGACAGTAGGAAAGCTGAGAGGGAGACAGAGTAGAGGAGACACAGGAGAGAAGGTTCTTTATTGAGACATTAGGATGGCTGATAGGGAGACAGAGTAGAGGAGAACACAGGCAGTGTTAATTTTGTCAACTAAAATGATGACGAAAGATGTTCGTCAACGAAGGTCTTTTTCATGACGACAACGAGACGTGACGTCACGTTATTGAATACCATGTGACGCTAACGAGACTAAATAGTTTATTAAATATCGTTGACCACAACTGAGGACACAAAAATGTAATTTACAAAAACCAGGATGAAATTTCTCTTCATGTATGTTGATATTGTTGACTAAAACAAGACGAGACAAAATAATTATAACTTTTCTTAATGCCATCGTCCCGACAGAGCAGTGTGACGGGGAGCTCTGTTATTAGCATTAGCTGAAGAGCTATTTGAAAAGCTAGTTTTAGCTTAACGTTACCTTGGCTAAAGTTGGGACTATTCATAATCCAGCTGCAGACCTGCAAGCAAAGTACAGCAAGTTGGCAAAGGAGTATTCCAAGGTAAATCACTTTTTCACCAGTAACTGTTTGTATTTCCATCTAGCTCACGTTAACTAGTGGCTAACCTAGGTCACGCTAATGTGGCTAACTGATCGACCTCTCCCACACAATTAATGACATGTTGCGGATAGCCATACCGGTGACAATGTTTAGCTTTTAGTGCCAAATGATAAGAGTCTGAGGCGGAGTCTCAAAAGAGAATGTTGAATATTTATTGTGCATTAAAAATCACAACAGAGCCTCTGCTACTAGCTGACCTAAACGGAGCCTTCTGGAAGCAAGTGCAACAACGTATAATGTCCGTGTGGAACACAGCATGTGAGCGGATCGGCGCGGGCGAGAAATCCGCTCTTCGCTCTAGACGGCTTGTTCCGCGCCGCTAATCGCTCATGTTGACCCCGCCCCCAAGTCGCTCTCCGCTCGCTCACCTTGAATCGAGCGCTCCCCGCTCCACATCGCTCGGCAGAATAATAAATTTTTTTGGAGCATGATGTAAATTTGCTTGATTTGACCAAACTACAACAGTCTACACTCCCTGGGCCCCTTAACAATTGTTTGTATTGAGCCGTATTGTAATTGTACCCATTCTGCAATGTTAAATAACGTTGTTTATCCATTCACTAGCTCTACTAAGCGATGATAGCTAGGTATAGTTAGGTGCTATGGTCGCTGCCATTAACGTTGTAATTAAGCATGTAAGCTAACGACAACAACAATGGCGTCATATACTTTTTCTAACAGGATGTGAGTGACGGTTCACCCTTCTCATTGGTTGAAAATGGCCTTCATGTTTGTACATCGCCATCTGTTGCTTTGGCATTGTACTACATGTATATTACATCAGTGTTAAACCACTGTGAGCGGCCGGAGTGGCTTGGAGCGGAGGAGAACTCTCGCTCCGGACGTCGCGCCGACCCATTTTAAAACCCACTCCGTCGCTCACGTCAAAACCACCCGCTCCGCTCCTCGCTCCGCTCACGCTCCGATCCGCTCACATGCTCTGGTGTGGAACCAATGCGCCAACAACCTTTCCGTGGGTGAAGCATAGTTGAGCATAGTTGTCATTTAATGATACTAATACTAATCTATGCAATCACCTGTTGTTGAATAAATACCATTACTTTCTAGTATATATAAAACAGTAGCTGTAAAAAAGAAAAGAAAAAAAGGTTTTATAATTTATATAATTTTTTGTACATTAACTAAAAATAGGCAAAAATGTCATCCGTTTTCGTCGACAAAATCTAGACTAAAACAAAAAAGACAAAATTGAGACAAAAACTGACCAAGACTAAAATGCTCAGACATTTAGTTGACTAAAACTGACTAAACGAAAAATAAATGAAGATGACTAAATATGATGAAAACGAAAAAGGAGCACTTGACACATGACTAAGACTAAAACTAAAATGAAAATAGCTGCCAAAATTAACACTGGACACAGGAGAGAAGGTTCTTTACTGAGACAGCAGGAAGGCTGAGAGGGAGACACAAGAGAGAAGGTTCTTTACTGAGACAGCAGGAAGGCTGAGAGAGAGACACAGGGGAGAAGGTTCTTTACTGAGACAGCAGGAAGGCTGAGAGGGAGACACAAAATAGAAGGTTCTTTACTGAGACAGCAGGAAGGCTGAGAGAGAGACACAGGGGAGAAGGTTCTTTACTGAGACAGCAGGAAGGCTGAGAGGGAGACACAAGAGAGAAGGTTCTTTACTGAGACAGCAGGAAGGCTGAGAGGGAGACACAAGAGAGAAGGTTCTTTACTGAGACAGCAGGAAGGCTGAGAGGGAGACACAAGAGAGAAGGTTCTTTACTGAGACAGCAGGAAGGCTGAGAGGGAGACACAAGAGAGAAGGTTCTTTACTGAGACAGCAGGAAGGCTGAGTGGGAGACAGAGTAGAGGAGAGACAGGAGATAATGTTCTTTATTGAGACGGTAGGAAGGCTGAGAAGGACACAGGGGAGGAGAGACACAATCTGGCAAGATTCGGTTCAAGGCTACAACACGCCATCCCTGGATATATGAGACGAGATCATTTTAATGGCAGAAGCACAATGTTCAGACTCCAATCACAGCGGAGAGAGACAGGTGTAGTCAGCCGCCCGCCTCAACTCGTCTTCAGGGAAGGGCCCGTCAACACTCACACCGACAGCAGGTGATGGATGCTTTCTGAGTCCATGAGAAAGGTAGTTAGCTCCTGCCCAGAACTCTCTCTGACGACCGCTTACCCTCCAACGCAGACGTGGAGGAGGCCTGACAACAGCCAAACTACTTCAGACCCAGACACAT
>NC_140166.1:141163991-141171491 GCF_963971535.1 Notolepis coatsorum | reverse complement strand
GGTCATTATTATCATGGTTTTATTCACTGTCAAAGATGAAAAGAAAAATCATAATTCATATTTTCCTTTGTTTCATCAGAATTTAAGCAAGCCTAGTAATAGACACAATATTTCTGACACTGAGAATACATTCATTGAGGTCCATAGATGTTCCTAGATACCAAGAATATGCAAATAGCCCTTGTAGAAGTGGAGCAATATTCCATTTACCTAGGTATACATTTTATGCAGATTTCACCTGGGGTGGAACAGGATTGTATGTATTGAGCTGTACTGTACTGTACCCATTCTGCAATCTGTTAATAAACTTTTCAATCAATCAATCAATTGCTTCCTGCACTGGCAGATGATTCTACTTGTGTCAAGCTCATATTAGCTTAAAACGTAGTTGTATTTCTTTATTTTATTTTGGTCAGACAATTTTTTGCAGTGTTCGAGTTCTCTCTCCTGATTGGATAAAGTGAGAACGGGATAACAGAACATTGTTTACTGTAGAGCAGGAGGGACTGGGAGACCCATGTTACAGACCAGACACTCTGTATCAGTGATGACTGTTTACTGCAGAGTGGAGGGACTGGGAGACCCATGTTACTGACCAGACACTCTATATCAGTGATGGCTGTTTACTGCAGAGTGGAGGGACTGGGAGACCCATGTTACTGACCAGACACTCTATATCAGTGATGGCTGTTTACTGCAGAGCAGGAGGGACTGGGAGACCCATGTTACAGACCAGACACTCTGTATCAGTGATGGCTGTTTACTGCAGAGCAGAGGGACTGGGAGACCCATGCTACAGACCAGACACTCTGTATCAGTGATGGCTGTTTACTGCAGAGCAGGAGGGACTGGGAGACCCATGTTACTGACCAGACACTCTATATCAGTGATGGCTGTTTACTGCAGAGCGGAGGGACTGGGAGACCCATGTTACTGACCAGACACTCTATATCAGTGATGGCTCTTTACTGCAGAGTGGAGGGACTGGGAGACCCATGTTACTGACCAGACTCTCTGTATCAGTGATGGCTGTTTACTGCAGAGTGGAGGGACTGGGAGACCCATGTTACTGACCAGACACTCTATATCAGTGATGGCTGTTTACTGCAGAGTGGAGGGACTGGGAGACCCATGTTACTGACCAGACACTATATATCAGTGATGGCTGTTTACTGCAGAGTGGAGGGACTGGGAGACCCATGTTACTGACCAGACACTCTATATCAGTGATGGCTGTTTACTGCAGAGTGGAGGGACTGGGAGACCCATGTTACTGACCAGACACTGTATCAGTGATCACTGTTTACTGCAGAGTGGAGGGATTGGGAGACCCATGTTACTGACCAGAGACTCTATATCAGTGATGGCTGTCAGAATATAGAGCTATTATCTTAACATGTATCTACTAGAGCAGGGGTGGCCAACCCGCGGCTCGCGAGCCGCATGCGGCTCTTTGCCCGTCAATGTGCGGCTCTTCCATCCATAAAAAAAAAAAAAAAAAAAATTATTTGTTTATTTTTTTTTTACTTTTTTTTTTTTTTCTTTTTTACTTTTTTTTTTTTACGTCACTCATTCCATAAGGATGTAGAATAAACATTTACAAATTTTTTTTAAATGGTCCATTTGCATGTTCTTGGTATCTGAATCTAGGGACATATATGGATCAGTGTCAGAAATAGTGTGTCTGTTACTAGGCTTGAGTAAATTGTAATGAACCAAAGGAGAATATCAATTCTATTTAAAAAAAAAATATATCTTTGACTGTAAATAACACCATGCTAAAATTGACCAGACCTGAAAAATCTAAGCAAATGAATAAAGGGAAGATGATTAAACAGAAGGTTTTGTAGATACAGTACTGAATTCTGCCATCTTTTTTATAATGTAAATTTCTCCACCATTCTTCATCATATTGCAACACCGTTTTTTGCAAGACGTTCACAGAAAGGTAGAGAAACTAACTGCGTTCTGTTTTATGACAATAACGTTCAGGTTTGTGGGAGATAATCCCAAAAAATAAGAGAAATTAAAAAGTAAATCCAGAAGTCAGATGATTGACAGGGGCTGGTGTGAGCTGGGTAGGGTAGTTTTTCGAAATTTGAAAGCCCTGAGTCTCTTCCTTCAAAAGACTACACTCACTTTTGGCTGTGCCACTTCCTCCTGTCAATATGCGCCGGTTTCCGACTCAATGCCCTGAGATTTCTATAATCTTATATTTCACTAATAACAGTTAAAATAATTGGTAAACAAACATAATGCTGAAAATATACACTTTTACTGTATATCTCGGGCTTTAGAGGTTAACCCTGTGAGGCCCAAATTAAAAAGAAATTAGCAACTTCAGAGGCCAGAGGGTGGGACATATAAACACATTTACTATCAAATAGCATTGTGAGGCTGAACAACAGGACCAATTGACTATACATGTGCTTAAAGGGGAACTATCTTATAAATGGCTTTTTTCAGTGTTTACCATTGTTTCTTAGCTATGTGGACTTATATTAATAGGATATCTGTCTCTAATTCTCATATTGGCGAATTCTTCCAATTCTCCTCTCACAATATTCACCCTCACTGAACTGAGTCATCTGAAAATGTGCATATCTGTGATGTCAGCGATTTCTCAGCTCCATAATAATGTGGCAGTTGATGTGGCAGTTGGCACCAGGCCACACAGTGGTTGGAGCCCAGCCTCAAAACGGCTTGAGGTAGAAAAATGCGGTTTTTAGTACTTGATTAGAAATACAAAACAATGCATTTAAAAAAAAAAAAACCTAGGTGTTCCATAGACTCACAGGAATTGTGTAAAAGTGCCCAAATAGTGAAAGAAATAGTAAAATAGTTCCCCTTTAACATTTTTTAAATAAACATTATTTTTTTAAATGGCTAAAAGTGATTTTGTAATTTTGCAACCGTGGGTCTCACAGGGTACTTTTAACCCTGTGAGGCCCAAATAAAAAAGACATTAGCAACTTCAGAGGCCAGAGGGTGAGACCTATAAACACATGAAGGGTGCCGTGACTGAAAAAAAAGGTTGAGAAACGCTGGTATATGGTGTGGCTCTTTGTGGTACCACAGTAATTTTTTTGTGGCTCTTAGTCTCTGACTGGTTGGCCACCCCTGTACTAGAGGCTCCCAGAAGCAGTCAAAAGAGGATCGGTAATGCAGCCTTTATCAACTATGCCCCAAAACTATGGAACAAACTACCCCAAAACATCAGGGAAGCCAACTCGCTAGACATCTTTAAAAGATCTTTGCTCAGGCATTTCACTGATAGATATCTGCTACCACCTAGTGGCAAGAGGAAACATCAGGGATATTCTGACACAACTTGTATTTACCTGCACTATTCTTACCCTGCCTACTCTTATACACTGCCTATCAAATTCATGTGTCGGTTATTGCACTTTTTACTTCTTACTGATGACTATTTTTAAACTGAATAATTTTAAACTATTCTTATTATTTGCTAGATCCAAATGTGAAACACTGTGATTATTTGTTCATGAATTACAGGAGTATTACTGAATAGAGAGCCTATTAGGATGCTAGATCCTAATGTGAAACACTGTGATTATTTGTTCATGAATTACAGGAGTATTACTGAATAGAGAGCCTATTAGGATGCTAGATCCTAATGTGAAACACTGTGATTTGCCATACCTTGCTATGCTCGCTCATGCCTGTATTTTTATGTCCGTTCTATTTATAATTTTTGACTATTTTTAACTGAATCATTTTAAACTATTTTACTATTTGTGTTACTGAAAACTGTAAGCGGAGAGCCTATTGGGATGCTAGATCCTAATGTGAAACACTGTGATTCTACCTGTCTATCTGATTCTACCTGTCTATTTTTTATGCTCGCTTATGCCTGTATTTTTTACTGTTGTGAAGCACTTTGAACTGCAACCTCTGTATGAAAAGTGCTATACAAATAAAGTTATTATATTATTATTATTATTATTATGTAGACCACTTATTTTAACAAACCAAACCACCTTGCAGCTGCTTTAATAGTTAGCATCAGTCAAAAGCCACAAGACAAACCTTTATTTAAACTCGAAAGCAACTGAGGTTTCCCTCGTGTACAGTCACGTCGAGTGTACATACAGTTGAGCAAAGAAAGGCATTATAAAATCACACAGTATTTAAAAGCATAACAATACGACAAAGTAAGGGTAACGAATCGATCAATTAAAACATGTACAACTTGATTGACAAGGGTTGGAGATCAAGGGTTTAAACTGCCATTACTTCCATGGCTCTTCAGTTACTTTCACAAACCAGTTCAAATGACAAAGACAGAGGAAGAGGAGTGATTTTGAGATAGAGAGAGAGAGAGAGAGAGAGAGAGAGAGAGAGGAGAGAGAGAGAGAGAGAGAGAGAGAGAGAGAGAGAGAGAGAGAGATGAGAGAGAGAGAGAGAGAGAGAGAGAGGGAGATAGAGAGAGAGAGAGAGAGAGATAGAGAGAGAGGGAGAGGGAGAGCGAGAGAGAGGGAGAGCGAGAGACAGTGATGTATAGAGAGAGGAGAGAGAGAGAGGGGGCAGGGATAGAGGAGATAGGGAGAGAGAGATCGAGAGAGAGGGGGTGTGAAAAAGACAAACAGTCAGAGGGAGAGAAGAGAGGAGAGAGAGAGATGGTTTCTTTCACAGTGAAATGACACTTGCAAAAAGGCGAGAGAGAGACACACACACACACACACACACACACACACACACACACACACACACACGCACACACACTACACTACACTACACTCGGAGCCAAAGGCTCATTATTGGGGACAGATTGTACAGAGCTGTGGCACGTACTGCATGTCCTTCCTGGATGGGACAGCGCCGTGGTGGTCTGCTATTGGTCCTCTTTAGGGGACAGCGCTGTGGTGGCCTGCTATTGGTCCTCTTTAGGGGACAGCGCTGTGGTGGCCTGCTATTGGTCCTCTTTCGGGGACAGTTAGGGACCCTTTCTTTCTTCTTTCTTTCTTTCTTTTTTCTTTCTTTCTTTCTTTCTTTCTTTCTTTCTTTCTTTCTTTCTTTCTTTCTTTCTTTCTTTCTTCTTTCTTTCTTTCTGTCTGTCTTTCTATGTTTCATTCTTTCATTCTTTCTTTCTTTCTTTCTTTCTTTCTTCTTTCTTTCTTTCTTTCTTTCTTTCTTTCTTTCCTTTCTTTCTTTCTTTTCTTTCTTTCTTTCTTTCTTTCTTTCTTTCTTTCTGTCTGTCTGTCTGTCTTTCTTTTCTTTCTTTCTTTCTTTCTTTCTTTCTTTCTTCTTTCTCTTTCTTTTCTTTCTTTCTTTCTTTCTTTCTTTCTTTCTTTCTTTCTTTCTTTCTCCCTCTCTCTCATTCTCTCGTTCTCTCTTTGTTAGTGAAGCCTAATGTGCCTGCTGTTTGTTGATGGACACTGGCTGTATGTGTTCTAAGTTACCTATGGTGGAGGTTATAGTCTGTAGTTAGTCTGGAGGAATCCAGTTATAAGCCTAATATCTGTGTAGTTAAACGCAAATATTTGACAAGGGCACACGGTGTCAAGTGTTGTGCCTACGACTAGAGATGTTCCGATACCATTTTTTCCTTTCGATCCGATTCCGATACCTAAGCTTTGGGTATCGGCCGATACCGATACTTATCCGATACCAGTGCATACATTAAAAAAAAAAAAAAAAAAAAAAAAAGTATATAAATTATATATATTATATATTTTTTACAGATACCGTTTTATATATACTGTTTTTTAGTAATAACTAGAAAGTAATGGTATTTATTCAACAGGTGATTGTATAGATTTGTATTAGTATCATTAATCAATGAGTATGGGGCTGCAGCACTGCAGATATACCCTACTCCAATGATCCACTCGCTTTGCACACGCTACCCAGTGGCTCTGCAGATATACCCTACTCAGTCTACAAGGCTCGTTGAAGTAGCAGAGGAACTGTTGTGATTTTTGCACAATAAATGTTCAACATTCTCTTTTGAGACTCCGCCTCAGACTCTTATCATTTGGCACTAAAAGCTAAACATGTCGCCGATATGGCTGTCCGCAACATGTCATTAATTGTGTACGCGACGTGCAATTGTGCAATGACGACGTTACCGTGAGCTAGGCTAGCTAGCATGAGCTACCGGTATATGGGAAGACCATAGAAGACTGTAACGTTACTGGTGACATTGTGATTTAACTTGGAATACTCCTTTGCCAACTTGCTGTACTTTGCTTGCAGGTCTGCAGCCATTATTGCTGGATTATGAATAGCCCCAACTTTAGCAAGGTAACGTCAAAGCTAGCTTTCGGTTAGCTGTTCAATGCTAATAACACCAGCCACCAAGCGAACTCATCAGAGCTCCCTGTCAACAGCGCTCTGTCGGACAATGGCAATTTAAGAAAGTATCTGCTCTGCTGTTAAAATGACAAATGGCAATTGACACTTTAATTCACGGTCGATAAGCACACGTTTGTTTATAAATGCTCACTCAGCGAGTAGGGTATATCTACAGAGCCCAACGTCTGCAGTGTTGTTGATAAATTACGTCATATGGTATCGCAGCGCAACAGAGGGTACTCGCCGATACCGATACCAGCATTTTAGGCAGTATCGGCGGCATTTCGATACTGGTATCGGTATCGGAACAACTCTACCTACGACCCACCACTGGGGGCAGAGTGGCTGACTGAGTGAGTGAGGAGGGAGTGCATTGTATGAGGTACAGCGCATCTTATAACGTAGGGTTGTTACCCCCCCCCCCCCCTATCCCATGTCCTGTGCTGCTAAATGTGACTGGCATGGCTTCCCCCGACATTCTCTCTTTCTCCTTTCTATATCTCTCCTCTCTCTGTCTCTCTCTCTCATCTCTTTATCTCTCTCTCTCTCTCTCTCTCTCTCTCTCTCTCTCTCTCTCTCTCTCTCTCTCTCTCTCTCTCTCTATCTATCTATCTATCTATCTATCTATCTATCTATCTATCTATCTATCTATATCATATATCTATATCTCTATCTATCTATCTATCTATCTATCTATCTATCTATCTATCTATCTATCTATCTATCTATCTATCTATCTATCTATCTATCTATCTATCTATCTATCTATCTATCTATCTATCTATCTCTCTCTATCTCTCTCTTTCTCTCTATCTATCGCTCTCTCTTTCTCTCTCTCTCTATCTCGCTATCTCTCTCATATATCCATCTCTCTATATATATCTATATCTCTCTATATCTCTCCTATATCCCTCTCTGTCTATCTCTCTCTATCTCTCTCTCTATCTCTCTATCTCTCTCTATCTCTCTCCCTCTCTCTTTCTATCTCTCCTCTCCCTATTTCTCTCTCCCTCACCCTCCATATCTCTCTCTCTCTATCTCTCTCTCTCTCTCTCTCTCTCTCTCTCTCTCCCTCGTTCTCTCTCCCTCGTTCTCTCTCTCCCTCACCCTCCCTCTTCTCTCTCTCTCTCTCTCTCTCTCTCTCTCTCTCTCTCTCTCTCTCTCTCTCTCTCTCTCTCTCTA
>NC_140166.1:141121783-141163791 GCF_963971535.1 Notolepis coatsorum | reverse complement strand
CCGCGAAAGGGTTAACCGTCTGTAGTGTGTTAGTGAAAGGGTTAACCTTCTGTAGTGTGGTAGTGAAAGGTTAACCTTCTGTAGTGTGGTAGTGAAAGGGTTAACCTGCTGTAGTGAGTTAGTGAAAGGGTTAACCTTCTGTAGTGTGGTAGTGAAAGGGTTAAAGGGATGTTTCCCCCCCCCCCCCCCCCGCCGGTTCTGATTGGCCGATGTGTGTGTTGTGTGTTGATTGACAGCCCAACAAATGCCGCACGGAGCTGAAGGAGCTGCGGATGCTGTGCTCTGAGGACGAGCAGAGCAGGACGTGCTGGACCACCGCCTTCAGACTCTTCAAGGTACCGCCCTCGCTCCCCTCCGCTCCCCTCCGCTCCCTGCCACTCCCCCTCGCTCCCCTCCGCTCCCCTAGGCTCCCCTCCGCTCCCTGCCACTCCCCCTCGTTCCCCTCCGCTCCCCTCCGCTCCTCGTCGCTCCCCTACGCTCCCCTACGCTCCCCTCCGCTCCCCTCCGCTCCTCGTCGCTCCCCTACGCTCCCCGTCGCTCCCCTACGCTCCCTGTCACTCCCCTACGCTCCCCTACGCTCCCCGTCGCTCCCCTACGCTCCCTGTCACTCCCCTACGCTCCCCTATGCTCCCTGTTGCTCCCCTTCGCTCCCTGTCACTCCCCTACGCTCCCTGTCGCTCCCCGCCGCTCCCTGTCGCTCCCCGCCGCTCCCTGTCGCTCCCCGCCGCTCCCTGTCGCTCCCCTACGCTCCATGTCGCTCCCCTACGCTCCCCGTCGCTCCCCTACGCTCCCTGTCACTCCCCTACGCTCCCTGTCGCTCCCCTACGCTCCCTGTCGCTCCCTGTCGCTCCCCGTCGCTCCCTGTCGCTCCCCGTCACTCCCCTACGCTCCCTGTCGCTCCCCTACGCTCCCTGTCGCTCCCTGTCGCTCCCCGTCGCTCCCTGTCGCTCCCCTACGCTCCCTGTCGCTCCCCGTCGCTCCCTGTCGCTCCCTGTCGCTCCCTGTTGCTCCCCTATGCTCCCTGTCGCTCCCCGTCGCTCCCTGTCGCTCCATGACGCTCCCTGTCGCTCCCCGTCGCTCCCTGTTGCTCCCTGTCGCTCCCCGTCGCTCCCCGTCACTCCCCTACGCTCCCTGTCGCTCCCTGTCGCTCCCTGTCGCTCCCCGTCGCTCCCTGTCGATCCCCGTCGCTCCCCGTCACTCCCCTACGCTCCCTGTTGCTCCCCTACGCTCCCTGTCGCTCCCCGTCGCTCCCCGTCACTCCTCTACGCTCCCCGTCACTCCCCTACGCTCCCTGTCGCTCCCCGTCGCTCCCCGTCACTCCCCGTCGCTCCCCTACGCTCCCCGTCGCTCCCTGTCGCTCCCCTACGCTCCCTGTTGCTCCCCTATGCTCCCTGTTGCTCCCCTACGCTCCCTGTCGCTCCCTGTCGCTCCCCGTCGCTGCCTGTCACTCCCCGTCACTCCCCTACGCTCCCCGTCGCTCCCCTACGCTCCCCGTCACTCCCCTACGCTCCCCGTCACTCCCCGTCACTCCCCTACGCTCCCCTACGCTCCCCGTCGCTCCCCATCACTCCCCTACGCTCCCCTACGCTCCCTGTCGCTCCCTGTCGCTCCCCGTCGCTCCCCGTCACTCCCCTACGCTCCCTGTTGCTCCCTGTCGCTCCCCGTCGCTCCCTGTCGCTCCCCGTCGCTCCCTGTTGCTCCCCGTCGCTCCCCTACGCTCCCCCTCGCTCCCCGTCGCTCCCCTACGCTCCCTGTTGCTCCCCTACGCTCCCTGTCGCTCCCCGTCGCTCCCCGTCACTCCCCTACGCTCCCTGTCGCTCCCCGTCGCTCCCCGTCGCTCCCCGTCGCTCCCCTACGCTCCCCGTCGCTCCCTGTCGCTCCCCTACGCTCCCTGTTGCTCCCCTATGCTCCCTGTTGCTCCCCTACGCTCCCTGTCGCTCCCTGTCGCTCCCCGTCGCTGCCTGTCACTCCCCGTCACTCCCCTACGCTCCCCGTCGCTCCCCTACGCTCCCCGTCACTCCCCTACGCTCCCCGTCACTCCCCGTCACTCCCCTACGCTCCCCTACGCTCCCCGTCGCTCCCCATCACTCCCCTACGCTCCCTGTCGCTCCCTGTCGCTCCCCGTCGCTCCCCGTCACTCCCCTACGCTCCCTGTTGCTCCCTGTCGCTCCCCGTCGCTCCCTGTCGCTCCCCGTCGCTCCCTGTTGCTCCCCGTCGCTCCCCTACGCTCCCCCTCGCTCCCCTACGCTCCCCGTCGCTCCCCTACGCTCCCTGTTGCTCCCCTTCGCTCCCTGTCACTCCCCTATGCTCCCCGTCACTCCCCTACGCTCCCTGTCACTCCCCCTTGCTCCCCTATGCTCCCTGTTGCTCCCCTTCGCTCCCTGTCACTCCCCTATGCTCCCTGTTGCTCCCATACGCTCCCCTATGCTCCCCGTCACTCCCCTACGCTCCCCTACGCTCCCCTACGCTCCCCGTCACTCCCCTACGCTCCCCTACGCTCCCCGTCGCTCCCCTACGCTCCCCGCCGCTCCCTGTCGCTCCCCTACGCTCCCTGTCGCTCCCCTACGCTCCCTCCTGTCGCTCCCCTACGCTCCCTGTCGCTCCCCTACACTCCCCGTCGCTCCCCTACATCCCAACAGGACGCCGCTCTTTCGGTTTCTCTTAATTTCACTGGATGCATTCAACAAGGCATTCTAAATGTAAACATGATCTCCTGTGCATCTCCCCTTTTCATCTCTCTCTCCCTCTGGTTCTCACTCTCCCTTTCTCTTTTTCCCTCTCTTTACTTCTCTCTCCCTTATTTATTGTAATTGTACTTACTATTGTATACTATTGCTACTGTAATTTTTTATTTGATTTACTTGTATGCACGTGCATAACCTTGTTTTTGTAGCCCCCCCTTCCCTCCCCTGCTTTTGTATATAATAATTTGTTCTTACTTGCTTGCCTGGGTAAATAAAGGTTAAATACAATTACAAATTATTATTATTATAATAGTTTTTTTAAACCGATACCGATCATTTCCGATATATTACATTTTAATGCCAATATCGGCAGATAATATCGGACATCTCTAGTTTTGATTTGTGTGAATGTATATTTCTGTGGCATCACCATGTAAATTATTATAATTATTATTATTATGAATTATTATTATTAATTATTATGTAAATTATTGGACCCCAGGAAGAACAGCCGCTGCTGTGGAAAAGATAAGGATCTAAATCAAACAAACAAGCAAACAATGGGAAGGGTTGGGGGTTAGATTCCCAGTGTTCCTGTACAGCCCAGTGGGAAGGGGGGTTGGGTGTTAGATTCCCAGTGTTCCTGTACAGCCTAGTGGGAAGGGTTGGGGGTTAGATTCCCAGTGGGGGGGGGGGGTTAACAACGTATGCATTGATATGTAAAGCTGTTTGCATCAAGCACCAGATCTCATGTGTTTACTATCGCCATGGTGATCTGTTTACTATCGCCATGGTGATCTTGAGCCCAGGGAATAGCCACAGGGGTGCATTCTTTCTGGGATGGTTTCTTTTTTCACACAAAGAACGCAAGCGGTCTGAACACAAAACAAAACAACAACAACAAAAGTAATCATCCATGCAGACGTTAATTAAGCGACGAACAAAGGGTGTTTTGGACACAACTCCACTGTAGAGATGATTTTCTGATTCTCTCCCATTGCTCCTTGTGTCTCTGTGTGGCGTTGCGTTGTGTCCTGACTACGTCATCCTTGTTAACGGGGTTCTCTGGTGGTCGCTGGAGCGTGGTCGGAAAGGACTAGACCAGCATCTCTTAAAACCCTTTCACTGCCGCAGTACAGAGGGTTAACCCTTTACTATCACACTACCGACGGTTACCCGTCGGTAGTGTGATAGTAAAGGGTTAACCTTCTGTAGTGCGGCAGTGAAAGGGTTAACCCGCTGTCGTGTGGCAGCGAAAGGGTTAACCTTCTGTGTATTGTCGCAGTGAAAGGGTTAACCGTTTGGTAGTGTGGCGGTGAAAGGGTTAAACCAGGGGGTTGGGACTAGGCCTGCACGATTAATAATGAAAAAAACGGGATCTCGATTCATAGACCTATGCAATCTCTTTCTAAATTATGACGATTTACTTTTATTAAAAAAGAAAATTATAAATAAAAAAATGTACTTAACTTTTTAAAATGATGACCATTCTGACTTGAGTTATTTAATTTTGTATGTCACAAGCACTTTCATATGTTATGTTTAAGTTTAAGTCAAGCACTTTGATAGATGTTATGTTGTCTGGCGGCTAGGTGGTGTAGTGGGCAAGGCACTCGCCACCAGTGTGGAGACGCTAGGATTCGCGTGTTCGAATCCAGCTCTCCACATTGTTTTCAGTTTAGCTGGTCGTCCGCAGTAATACACATTGGCCGTATTACGGGGAGGGAAAACTGAAGGGTGGGGATCGAACGTTGTGAACAAGCGACTCCTACAAGTCGGTTGGTGCGCCTGCGCAGTAGAATCAGGAAGTGTCGGGGGCAGCGTGAGCCTCCCACGCGTTACTCCTCGACACTGAGAGATCAAGCTGCGCAGGTGAAAAGATGCGACTGCTGTTACCTCAAGTACCGGAGGGGACTTGTGCTATGTATGACTTAGTCCACATTGCAGCCGGCTTGTGGGAGGCAAGAAACAGCGTTCGTGACAGGGGAGGGTTGAATTGGATGATACGAAATTGGGATGGGAGAAAATATAGAAAAATGGGAGAAAAAGTGGATCAAAAAAAAAAAGATGTTATGTTGTCTGTAAGAAAAAGTGCAATAAATGATTTGATTGAAAAAATAAGAATCGTGTGAGAGAATCTTTGAGCGAGAATCATGCGACAGCCCTAGTCGGGACACAAAAGTGGGGGCGCTGCCGTTCCCGCTGGGACAACGCCCATGAGACACTTTTAATTAGTCTCTGTCCCGAGGCAAGAGTAACTTCACTGTCCGGCCCGAAGGCTGGGAACCACACTACAGAAGGTTAACCCTTTCACTACACACTACAGAAGGAATCACAAGCTTCTGTAGTTAACCGGTTAACCGTCTGTAGTGTGGTAGTGAAGGGTTAACCTTCTGTAGTGTGGTAGTGAAAGGGTTAACCTCCTGTAGTGTGGTAGTGAAAGGGTTAACCTTCTGTAGTGTGGTAGTGAAAGGTTAACCTGTAGTGTGGTAGTGAACGGGTTAACCTGCTGTAGTGTGGTAGTGAACGGGTTAACCTTCTGTAGTGTGGTAGTGAAAGGGTTAACCTTCTGTAGTGTTGTAGTGAAAGGTTAACCTTCTGTAGTGCGGTAGTGAAAGGGTTAACCTTCTGTAGTGTGGTTGTGAAAGGTTAACCTTATGTAGTGTGGCAGTGAAAGGGCTAACCGGCTGTAGTGTGATAGTGAAAGGGTTAACCTTCTGTAGTGTGGTAGTGAAAGGGTTAACCTTCTGTAGTGTGGTAGTGAAAGGGTTAACCGTCTGTAGTGTGGTAGTGAAAGGTTAACCTTCTGTAGTGTGGTAGTGAACGGTTAACCTTCTGTAGTGTGGTAGTGAAAGGTTAACATTCTGTAGTGTGGTAGTGAAAGGGTTAACCTTCTTTATTGTGGTAGTGAAAGGTTAACCTTCTGTAGTGTGGTAGTGAAAGGGTTAACCTTCTGTAGTGTGGTAGTGAAATGTTAACCATCTATAGTGTGGTAGTGAAAGGGTTAACCGTATGTAGTGTTGTAGTGAAAGGGTTAACCGTCTGCAGTGTGGTATTGAAAGGGTTAACCTTCTGGTAGTGAAAGGTTAACCTTATATAGTGTGATAGTGAAAGGTTAACCATCTGTAGCGTGGTAGTGAAAGGGTTAACCTTATGTAGTATGGTAGTGAAAGGGTTAACCTTCAGTGTGGTAGTGAAAGGGTTAAAAAAAACGATTCAGGAATGTGATACATGATTAATCCACAATGTGATGGGTCTGTGTTCTGATTGACTGATGTGTCCATGTTTTCTCCACAGCATGGGATCATGTTGTACCAGAACTACAAGATTCCCCAACAGAGGAAAACCTTACTGTCGCACTTCTCAGCACCTGTGGTAAATCTCTTTCTCTTAAGTCAACAGAAACAGCCCTAAATATACAATAATGATTGAATGAATGAATGATTTTATTTCTGTCTTCTTTTACAAAGCATAGTAGTAGTAGAACTTAATAAAATGACCGAAAAGGTGTAGGCTGAAGCCAAGGCTTATAATTGCCTATACCCTTTTTTACATTACATTATTTACACACAAAAAATATATACAAAAAAGAAACATAATTCAGTAAATCATTTAGCAAAGGTTACAAACGTTTCATTGTTTTATGTACAAAACATATACACATTTATTTATGTTTAAAAAATTTGAAAAGAAAATTATATATATATATGTTTTTTCTTTTTCCCTTTGTCACTATTTGAATACAGTTATGTTATAGATCAAATATAATTAGGATAATAAGGAGGTTTTATATTTATGTATTGTTAGGGTAGCGTTAACTTGAGCCCAAGAGCAGAACACAGGGGAGAGGAGAATGAGGCGGGTTAGGTTGTTTAATTCAAAGGTACCATGCAGACAGGGTTAAATAATGTTTGGAATGTGCGACAGGCGAGAGGAAGGTCACTCCATGTGATTCGTAGGAACGTCCAGGCTAGATGATTCACAGGGAGAGTCCAGGGCCCTCATTTATCAACGTGACGTACGCACAGATATGTGCGTAACCCGTGCATACGATCATTTCTAAGCAAAGTGTGGGATTTATCAATTTGAACTTGTGCTTGACTTTGTGCGTATATTTAAGCACAGGTCGGACCATGCGTAGTTGGCGCCCGGTGGTAGAATATTTTTACAACGCGGAAATAAGCACTGACTGCGCTCCGCGTAACTCAACTCGTTATTATTTTGCGCATATATTGCAGAAATACGGGAACGTTTTGATTATATTTAAAAGGCTTTGCCATTGTTAAACGTAATAAGTGGAACCCCGAAGCTGTAAGCAGAATACAAGTCATATGAACACCCACGATATAAACGCATCGCAACGAGAACAGACAGAGGTTATTTGTTGAGTGTATGTGTATACAAAACCCTTGCAATAAATGTGTCTTAAATGAACTTCATATAGGCTGCCTAATACCAACAACAAAATAGATTGTATCATATGCCTCTACACACATTATATTATACACATCATATTATATCTTGGTTCGGCAGCGCCTCTGTGAACAATCTCTCAGAGTTTGCTCCATCAGTAATCAGTAATGTGAACGGGATTCCACTTGGTCAATGTACAGATAATCTGCGATGCGCATTTTGGCTGATAATGTGCCGGTGGCCGGAGTCTCATTCATATTCACTTAAATGCAGATCATAGTTATCCACTGAAGCCATATGACTCTGACCAGAACGGGCTCATGACGAGCGCACATAATAGGCATTAGAGCGCAGAGTTGTCTGTGAACTTGGCAACTTCATTGGATTTATTTATTCTCTAAAAATATCTATAATTATGCTGCCTGGTTTGAGGGATCGACCCCCTCTGGGGTCGTCTCCCCGGTGCGCTGCCTGCTTCCGCTGTAGTGTAGCCTTTTGTGTGCTTCGAGTTACGGCCATGCTGACTGCCTGAGTTTGTCAGGGTCAATGTGCCAGGCGGCGTACTAGTGGGGGGAAGGGCCCGCTCTTGGAGGGGCCCTGTCCGAATACGCTGGCGATGTGGGGGGGCGGTGTCACTAAGTGACCGCCTGGTGAGGTCTCGATGCTGTGGCGTCATTGACCTTTCCGGGCCCCCTTTTTCCGGGGGATCCAGTCCCTTCAGTGGGTCTGGGTCTTCCTTCGCGCTCCGCTGCTACGGCCTTGCCACAGGGTTGAGTTTGCTCTCGACCACGTGTTTTTGGGGGTGGTAACGAGGTTTGTTCCTTCCGTTCGTTCCCTGGTGGCATGCGGGTTGTGCGTGTGGGTAGTCGTGGGTTCAAGCCACGGTCTGCTCACCCTGTGCGTTGAGTTGCTTGAGTTTCTCTTCGCACGGTCAGATCCGTCTCCCTCCCGTCCTCCAATAGGGGGGGTATCCTCCATTAGGGAGGGTCGGGGGGCTCGGTCCTCCCCGGTTCTGATGGTTGTGGGGGGCCTCAGTGGGGTACATTTGTCGAGCTTCAGGCTCCCACTCAGCTCCTGTAGTGCAGATGACGCTGAGCGGCAGCCAGTATGATATAGAACGTAAGGTTATGAATATAACCAAGTTCTATGAATACTGGTGACGCTCAGCGTCTGGACGCCACTGCAGCCTTTGATCTCGCCTTGTGGTGAAAGATTGGGAAGGAGGCGAGTAGGTGGCCACACACCTGCTTATGAAGGTAAGCGGATAGGGGTGTGGCCAGACGAATGTTGGGATGTAAAGGTACATTGTGGATTTTTATTCAGTGCATATGCACGAAGTGAGGTTAGTGCAGATGACGCTGAGCGTCACCAGTATTCATAGAACTTGGTTATATTCATAACCTTACGTTACATTTGCCACACTTATTTACGTTGTACTGTACTTGTGCTGTATGATGACAATACATTTGAATATAATCTAAGATAGAAGTCATCCATTGTACATGACTGCATAGTTACCTGCATTGCAACACTGTCTACCTGCAAGCCTCTCAATCCATCGTACACAAACAAAGTATTGATTGACATGTAGTTTTGAAATCCACTGGCCAAAAGAAACACTGTTGAAGCCAGTCTAACCAGTTCAGCCACAGTGCTGTGGCACTTCATCTGACCGGGTCGTGTGTAGTCTTTTACCAATGGAGTTGCAGTTTTCCCCGATCTGATTTGCCACTGACGTTTCTCTCTGCGCCAATCCTGTGACGCCTACAGTAGTTCTATCACTGGTTAAGCTTGGCGACATCTTTCGAAGTTGGTTAAGGTTAGAGTTTGTCTTAGAGCAGGGCGATAGACCACCAGCCCTGATTCCAAACTCTAACCTTAACCAACTTCGAAAGAATCGCCAAGCTTAACCAGTGATAGAACTAACGGAACGTAGGCCAAATGCGTCCAAATTTTTATAGGATTCTATCACATTTTCATAACAATAGCACCCTGCGCCGTTTTCATTGAGGTTTCTTACAAATTAACGATGCTCTATGGTGTCCTTTATATGCCGATTATCATTAGAATCTTAAATTGTACCATATGTCCCCCTTTAGACAACATATGTAACGCTACCAGCGCACTTTTGTTAAGATAATTAGTTGGCCATTCTCGGTCGCTATACCGAGGTCGCAGTATTAGTTTACCGCTGTTCAGATCACGTCGGAGAATATAGACACATCCCAGTGACCTGCGACCTGTGCTAACACTCTTGGGAAATGCAGTGTTGTAGTTCTCAACATTTTCAGCTTTTAATTTTAAACCAATGCTGCCATCTACTGACAACAAAAAAGTGTTGTCTAATCGTCACCTTGAGAGCTACTTCCGTATACAGTGACGCCCCAAACCCATTCTAGAGATTCCCACTTTTTGCTGGGAGTGGGGCGTGGCCGTATTTGGTCCCAGACAATAAGAGTGGCCGCGATTGGGCACCGTGACGTTAGGCGTTAGCTAGCTAGCAGGCTGTTAGAGGCAGAAATATGCATAACGCGATTGCAGCAGAGAGAAACGTCAGTGGCCAATCAGATTGCGGAACCCGAACGCGGAACTCCGTTGGTAAAAGACTACACGCGACCGGGTCCTGTCTCTCTCTTCTCTGCTACTGTTCCACTAACGTCTGTGTCTCTCTGTCGACCCCTAGCGGAGTGTATCGGAGAACTCCCTCGTGGCCATGGACTTCTCAGGGAGGATAGGCAGGGTGATTGACAACCCTGTGGAGGCCCAGAGTGCGGCCATGGAGGAGGGGCACGCCTGGAGGGTGAGGCACCGATTGGGTCTTTGAATTCTCCCTGTCAACCCCCCCCCCCCCCCTTCCGCACCTCCATTTGGTCTGAAAGCGACTCGCCGAGAAATAAACAAACAGCTTGCCGGTGAAAATGGTCGTCGATAAAGTCAATTTGACTCACCGTGGCCATGTGCTGGTGTCTCATCACCATGGCGATGTGCTGGTGTGTCTCGTCACCATGGCGATGTGCTGTTGTCTCCTCTCTCGTGGCGCAATGGATTCCCGGTGCTGTGGTTACATTAGAGTACAGGAAAACAGATTATTCCTCCATGGGTCTCTGTGTTAACAAGGCTGTCAGTGTGCAATCAGAAAAGGGGCTTTTATATTAAAGCTTTCATGCGCGAGCTGTGCCTACAGTAGCTGCTGTACAGAGAAGGACACAAGATAGTCTTCTTCTACACTTTAATATGTCCCCCCCCCCCCCGACGCGAGAGGCAACACATCACCACGGTGAGTCAAATTGACTTTATTGACGACAATTTTCGCCGGCAAGCTGCTTGTTTATTTCTCCATGACCCTATGGGGCGAGCTTCTCCTACGTTTCCATGGGTCTGCCGCGTCAGGCTGGGTCCAAACGCTGTGTACAAGACTCTGTTCTGCAGATATATTCAGCATCTCATGTCCTTTACTTTTACTCATATTTCTTATATTCAGAGTTAATTATATTGTTTACACTGTTTATTTTACTCATATTTCTTATATTCAGAGTTATTTATATTGTTTACACTGTTTATTTTACTCATATTTCTTATATGCAGAGTTAATTATATTGTTTACACTGTTTATTTTACTCATATTTCTTATATTCAGAGTTATTTATATTGTTTACACTGTTTATTTTACTCATATTTCTTATATTCAGAGTTAATTATATTGTTTACACTGTTTATTTTACTCATATTTCTTATCAGAGTTAGTTATATTGTTTACACTGTTTATTTTACTCATATTTCTTATATTCAGAGTTAATTATATTGTTTACACTGTTTATTTTACTCATATTTCTTATCAGAGTTATTTGTATTGTTTACACTGTTTATTTTACTCATATTTCTTATATTCAGAGTTAATTATATTGTTTACACTGTTTATTTTACTCATATTTCTTATCAGAGTTAATTATATTGGTTACACTGTTTATTTTACTCATATTTCTTATATTCAGAGTTAATTATATTGTTTACACTGTTTATTTGACTAATATTTCTTATATTCAGAGTTAATTATATTGTTTACACTGTTTATGTTTCTCATATTTCTTATATTTTTTACACTGTTTCTCATATTTTTATATTCAGATCTAATTGTATTGGCTATATTCATGTATTTCTACTATTACCCTGCCCATACCTGTACCTCCCCTCCCCCATGCTGATATGACACCTGAATTTCCCCAAGGGGATCAATAAAGGAATATCTTATCTCATCTTGGTTTGGACAATAGAGGAGAGGTGGGAGGTGGGGCGGTGGTGTGTGTGTGTCTTAGGGGGTACTAAGTGCACTGCGCCCATCGCCAACCTTTAAAGGGGCTATGTACTGCTATTCCTAGCACTATTTGGGCAACTTTACACAATTCCTGTTAGTCTATTGAAGACATCTGTAAGTTTTTTTTTTTTTTAAATGCATTGTTTTATATTTCTAATCAAGTACTCAAAACCATCATTTTTCAGCTCCAAGATTTCAGGCTGTTATGGCCTGGCTCCGCCCATAAGCACTTTGAGTGACAGTCAGTCCACACAGTCTGCGACTGGTAGGCAGAGAGAGATAGAGAGAGAGAGAGATAGAGAGAGGGGGGGGGGGGGGGGGGTGCGAGAGAGAGAGAGAAAAAAAAGACAGGCCGTCTCTTCCTTTTGTTTTTTCTCTCCCTGCGGGGCAGATTGAAACCTGACACCTCTGCATACTCTGGAGGGAGAGAGAGAGAGAGAGATAGAGAGGGAGAGAGAGAGGGAGAGAGAGGGAGAGACAGAGAGAGAGGGAGACAGAGAGAGAGAGAGGGAGGGGGCACTTGGGGGGGGGGGGGGGACCTGCCGCGCCACACGGGAGAGGGGAGGAAGGGAGCCCCCCCCCCCCTCGTTTTCGAGAGGGTCCCACCTCCCGTGTGGCGCGTCAGGTCCCCCCCCCCCCCAAGTGCTCCCTCCCTCTCTCTCTCTGTCTCCCTCTCTCTCTCTCCCTCTCTCTCCCTCTCTATCTCTCTCTCTCTCTCTCCCTCCAGAGTATGCAGAGGTGTCGGGTTTCAATCTGCCTCGCAGTATGAGGAAGTGGGCGGGCATTAGCTCCAACCACAGAGCCAATCGCATCACTGTGCGCTACCCAGCGTCCGAATGACGTGACTCAGCCGTTCAAATCAAAATGGCCTGATTTACTGGAGGAGGAAAGGGGCTGAGCTGAATCAGAGCAATCCGCCAATATGGTATTTAGACACTAAAACACATTGATACGAACTCCTATTACTATAATACAATGCTAGAGACTGAAAAATGACATTTATAGTACATGCCACCTTTAAAAAATATATAGGCTATAAAACCACAAAACCTCCCAACATCAGTAGATATGGAATTATCGAGTCGTCTTTGATTCTGCTAACTCGTACAGAACTTGTAAGTCGCTTTGGATAAAAGCGTCAGCTAAATTAGATTTAGATTTGATTGAAGTTTATTTAAAATATGCAACATTACAAACAAACATCAAGTACATATATAGCCTTAAGCCGTTCAAATAATAAATGTATATAAAAAATGTAAAATGTAAAATAACAAAGAACAAACAAAAAAGTCAAACTAAATATATTTTTTTGTGTCATTTACATATTTGAAAAGGAGTGGGAAGAAGCATAGGCCTACACTTATTTAATCTCACCCCTATTTACTCATCAGAACATACTGTATTTTATTTTCTAATTCATACATTACTAGACTTATATTGATGAAAATGAACTTAGTTTAACAATACATTTTTTAATAATACCTTATTCATATTTGCCAAACTGTATGTTACCCTGTAAAGTTCCTCTAGCCATTTCTTATACATATATACAACTATACTCCTACATATGCACATATATACACATACATACACACAGGGGCGTAGCTGGGGGGGGGGGGTAGCTTAGGATGATTCCAAGGGCCCAGCACTTGGGGGGGGGGGGCCCACATTCTTTTTTTCACTCAGGTGTATTATTGATGCTCTCATTGATACTATGTTTGTTTCTGAAGTGTGTGTGTGTGTGTGTGTGTGTGTGTGTGTGTGTGTGTGTGTGTGTGTGTGTGTGTGTGTGTGTGTGTGTGTGTGTGTGTGTGTGTGTGTGTGTGTGTGTGTGTGTGTGTGTGTGTGTGTGTGTGTGTGTGTGTGTGTGAGATATATAGAGAGAGAGGGGGGGCTTTGGTAGACTATTGCATTGGTCCATTCATTGAAGATGAACGCAATGCGACATCCTTTACTAGGCTCACCCACCAACAGGCAGGTGCTGAACTGCTGATCCGAATGTATAGGTAAAAACCATATTATGCGTTTTCATCAATAAAAAAATTGCAAAAAAAAAAGATTCTCTCGCACGCTTACGCGCGCTCGCATTCACTGGGGGCCTACAAATACATTCTTTCATGGGGCCCAGAATCTGGAGCTACACCCTACACATACATACTGCCAGTTATCAAACGCCTTCATCTCTGTACCTCTGTAAAACCATTTGACTGTATTTTATTTTAAACTGTTTTTTAACTCACCAAATGTAAAATGTAACTAATCCCTGCCGTGTGGTCTCGCCCCGTGGCGTCTTCCTCAGAAGAGGAGTCAGCGGATGAACATCCTGGGTTGTCACAGTCCTCTGCACCACTCCACGCTGAGCTCAGGTGAGACACGCCTGTACTGGGAACCCTGCATTGTTGTCAAAACGTTTTCCACAAGAACCTGCGTTTTCAAGCTTATTATGTCTTGTCATTTCTCAGACTATTGTGTGGATTCGTTTTTACAATTTCTTAAGTTACATTGTTTTGTTTTTTTAAGTTGCCAATTTACAGTAGTACTACCCTACGATATTTCATTCAGCCTGTCTAGCGTTAGAGGGAATTAAGAATACGATTGATTTTTTTTTTAAAGCGCCAGCTGTTGAAACCTCTGGTACCAAAAAATAAAATAAAAACACAAATCACAAGTTCCTGTTAATGTTGAATATTAAACCGACTGAACCAGAGTATCTCTCTGTCGTCCAATGCAGTGATCCACGTAGCCCAGTTGTGGTTCCATGGCAGAATAACCCGAGAGGAGTCGCACCGCATGATCCACCAGCAGGGACAAGTGGATGGGTAAGACCCACCTAGAGTCCAGACCCCCCCCCTCCCTCCCTCCCTCCCTCCCTCCCTCCCTCCCTCCCTCCCTCCCTCCCTCCCCTCCCCTCCCATACCAACTCTGACTCCACTGCCTACACCCTAGGGCTCTGTCACCCATACTGTACCACTCTGTCGCCTACACAGTGCCCAGGGTGAGCAGCTTCAAGTACCTGGGGGTCCACATCTCAGAGGACCTGACATGGTCAACACACATAGACACAGTAGTAAAGAAAGCGAAGCAGCGCCTCTACCACCTGAGACAGTTAAGGAAGTTCAGAGTATCGGGGAAGATACTCCAGTCCTTCTACTCAGGAGCTGTAGAGAGCATCTTGACTGGAAACATCACTGCCTGGTATGGCAACAGCACGGCACAGGACAAGAAGGCCCTACAGAGAGTGGTCCGCTCAGCCGAGCGTACCACGGGTATTGCGCTACCTCCCCTGCAGGCTCTATACAACAAGAGGTGCAAATCCAGAGCCTGCAGAATAATGAAAGACCCCCACCACCCCAATAACAGCCTGTTCCAGCTGCTGA
Source organism: Notolepis coatsorum (assembly GCF_963971535.1). Taxonomy (NCBI): domain Eukaryota; kingdom Metazoa; phylum Chordata; class Actinopteri; order Aulopiformes; family Paralepididae; genus Notolepis; species Notolepis coatsorum. The sequence continues at coordinate 141,149,005 of NC_140166.1, read as the reverse complement.
GGTCAGGCAGACGCCTGCGAACCCCAGCTACTAGGACGGAGAGGCTTAGGCTAAGCTTCTTCCCCCAGGCCATCAGAGCCTTGAACAATGAACATTGAGAGACACAGAAACTGAACTATCCACACACAAGCACATACACGACACGCACGCTGAGCACGCTCACACACTAGCAGCCACTTTAACACTCATGCCGCACACATGCACACTTATGGCCAGAGGAAAGGCCACTTAAAGTAGTATAGCATCAGGAACAGTGTATTGCACTACTAAAGCTACCTAGCATGTCCTATATGCTCTGTAAATACTAATGTACAGATACCGAGATGGCACACCATGTACCTGTTTATTGCACTGTTTTATTGGATTCTATTAATATGTTGTACCACTGTATTTTATTGGATTCTATTATATGTTGTACCACTGTATTGCACATCGTCGCGGGCAAGACCAGCCGCATTTCATTGTATACCTGTATGCCGTGACAATTAAAACTCTTGACTTGACTTGACTTGACTACACTGTAATCATAGTAATCATAATTATCATACCTACCCACCCACCCCATTATAGTCTACCCATAGACTCTGTATGACAGCATGTACAACAGTGCTGTATATATATATATACATTGTATATTTATATTTACCCCATATATATGCATATCTATATCTGTCTGAATATACCTGCATATAATCCTCCTATATACCTATACACCTGCATATAACCCATATAACTCTGTATGATAGCATGTACAATAATGCTGTATATTTTGATTTGATTTGATTTGATTACAGATCCCCATTAGCTGGTGCCATAGCAACCAGCTAGTCTTCCTGGGGTCCACACAAAAAAATCATACAAAAACAAGTATTATTGCAAAACAAAATTATTAAAAGTCAGTACTCAACACACAATGAAACTAACAGATTATTACATGCAAATTACATGCTCGCACAGAAACTGAAAACAAAACAAAATACTTTACAGTGTTAAATACAATTTAAGATTATTTTTAAAAGTGAATCGACTGTAAATGCCATATATATATATATATATAGTTATTCTTATTCTTACTGTATGTATATATATCCACATCAGTCTGTAGATTCATGCATATAATCCTTGTTAAATATCTGTAGATACTATATCTGTACATATCCCTTATGTACTCTTACTAGTTACGCTGCTGGCCAGTATGACGGACTACCATAGTGTCTTATTAGCACTACAGTAGTACTAATTTATATACTTTATACCCAGTTTAATCACTTGTACATTATATAGTACTATTGCACTTCACTGTTACATACATTTTGCACTCTTTTAGTTGTACAGTACTGTACTTGTGCTGTTTTGATTGATTGATTGATTGAAAACTTTATTAACAGATTGCAGAATGGGTACAATACAGTACAGCTCAATACACACAATTGTTAAGGGGATGCAGACCAGAGAAAGACTTTCGTCTTGTTTCCACCAGGGTCCCCCATTTTCAATTCATCAGGACATATATGACATACATGACATACAGATAGTCAGTACTGCTACATCTATACATTTATGACATACCAGATTTGCAAATACAGTACTGTTTGTGATACAGAAGGAGTCAAGAAAAGGGAGTATATACATTTGACGTAGAAACTGTACATTGGAGGAGGTTGGGTGGGGGGGGTTGGGTACACTGGGATATTGACAACCATACTGGGTAATTTACATTGGAGGTGGTTGGGGGGGGGGGGGGGGGGGCACACTGTATAAACAAGCAAAACTGTACATTGAGGGGGGGGAGACTCTGTACAAACAAACAAAATTGTACATTGGACTATTGACAAAACCATACTAGGTAAATGACTGTACATTGGAGGGGGTTGGGTTAGGATATTTACAGGGGCCAGTGTTGAATTGCAGTCTCCCGTAGGTGTCTCTTGAGAGAGGTTTTGAAAGTGGGTAGTGATCCACATTCCTTTACAGCTTTGGGTAGGGCGTTCCACATTGATGTGGCATAATTGCGAAACGTGTTTAGTCCCTTATTTGAGCCGAATCTGGGTTTAACATGATTTGTGGAGCTCCCTCTGGTGTTGTGATCGTGGTATTCACTGACCTTTGGGAAGTATTTTGCCATGTACATGGGTACCTTGGTCGTGTAGTGTATCTTGTAGACCAGGCCCATTGCAAGTTGCTGTACTCTGTCATCTACTCTAAGCCATCCTAGGTTGTCAAAGTGGGCAGGGGTGAGGTGGGTTCTAGGAGTAAGGTCAAGCAGTAGTCTGACCTGTATGATGACAATACATTTTAATCTAATCTAATCTAATATATATATATATCAACAAGACACCGGTGGTCAGAAGGAAGAGACGTCAAACTATATTATCCCATTGTTGTTGTTGTTGTTGTTGTTGTTGTGAACACCTAAAGCCGAGGTGCCCCCTCAGACCGCCCGACCGTTTTAGATATTTGGCTCATTTTCCCTTGTGTTAGTTTTTTTTTTATGTCAAAATATTGGTTGCCGATATAGGGGGGCGCAAAAAAATTCATATATTATATAAATATATATCATATCTTCTTTTACTTTTTTTCTTTTTTGTGTGCAGTATTTAGCGCCCCCCCTCTGGGTGGAGCTCTTGGCAACCGCCTATGTTGCCTATAGGAAGCTCCGCCCCTGGCTGCACGTTTTGGCAGGTAACCGAGCGTCCGCGTGGAGCTTCTGGAAGACTTGGCTACAGGTGTTCTTGTGTCTCTCGCTCTGCAGGTTGTTCCTGCTGAGGGTCAGCCAGAGTAACCCCAAGGCCTTTGTGCTGACGCTGGGCCATCATCAGAAGATCAAACATTTCCAGATCCTACCGGTGAGCATTGTCCTTATGCTTATCAAGTTTCTTTATTAGTTGTTGTCATACAAAAATACAGAATACTTTTATATGAAATGCTTTTTGCTGTTTTGCTCCTGAGAGTGTGCTGGATAAAAATAGATAACTATGAAATAGAAAGTCAAAAGTACTTAAACAAGTGTAAACAAACGTGTTCAATATACATATATATACAATTTACAATACAGAGTAGGAAAACATATTTGTAACTGAGTTACAATACAATATACAGTACAATGCAGAAATGGGATGAGGTACAACTTAGGGTAAGGTGCAATGAGGTATGAGTTGTAGTGGAAATCTCTTTACCAATAAATATAAAGTGTGTTAAAGTGTCTAAAGTGGGTAAAGTGGGTGCTACAGTGAGTTGTTTATTTAAAGTGTGTGTGGATGTGTGTGCTGTGAGTGTATTCCATGGCTCATGACTTGAGGAGGGTTTTATTTGAGAAAGTAAAATTTGTAAAATCCAGATTTGTTTTGGCAGTCTGAAGAGTTGTATGTTGAGTTAAAAAAAATTGGAGATGTTCAGTTTTGCAGGATTTTTGGAGAAAGCATTAAAACCTGTTAACCTGCAATGAGTCTCCTGGCCATTTTAGTTTTCGTTTTTGAGGACTGCATACTTTTTTTGAAAACCAAAACAACATACTTTATACATGCATGAGCCTGGTCCCTTTGAAAGATGACATTCTGAAGTTTCTGATTCCAGAAAAAAATTCACATTTAGTGCTAATAGTAATAGAGTTACATAGGTCTGAACTTGAGTTGTAAAAAAACGTGTTACTCAAGTTTTTCTGTAGTAGTTAGTAGTCCAGAGGTAGTATTTCCCCAGAAGGTGGTATTATGGGGGTAGATTTCTATCAAAAATAAACAAACGCAAAAGTAGAATCCACAATCGTAAAAACGATCCACACACACACACCTCAGAATCCACAATTGTAAAAACTATCCACACACACACACCTCTCAATTTGTGTTTCATAAATCATAAAAACACGCTTGATTTGTTTAGATTTACGTACGGAATTCTAAAAACAGCTTGATCTGGTTAGATTTACGTACGGAATTCTAAGGACACGCTTGATCAACTTGGAGTTACGTACGGAATTTTGAGACAAATATTTCGCTGTTTTCCCCGTGGGGATTCGTGTGTGACGCTTCTTCTTCTTAGAGGTCTATCAAAAATAAACAAACGCAGAAGTAGAATCCACAATCGTAAAAACTATCCACACACACACACCTCTCAATCTGTGTTTCATAAAACGTTTGATCTGGGATATAGACAAGTATGTGGGCAATATAGAACAGCTGACAGATTAGAAATATAATTTATTGTTCAAAAGTTATGATAATTATAGTGATAGTAATAAAACAATTCCGTCTGAAAATTAACTTGAATGGGTTTATGATGAATATCTGTTTGTGCTCAAAGTAATATATTATTCATATCTTTCATATTTGATACAGAAATTATTACAAAAATCTTGTCCGGCCACCACATTTCAACAAACAACTGCATTCTGAATTAATTTAGCCTTGTAGTTTCTAATCCCATCGTTTATTTGTATTGATTAAACATAAGTCAGTTACTGTACATGACACTAATGTCTTTTTTATTTGGGCCTCGCAGGGTTTTTAAGACTTTTATTTATTCTTTTGCCAAAAGCTAAGACATTCAAAATGCACCAAGAATACCCATACCCATAGTATGATAGCATACAATAATGCTGTATATACCATAGATATACTGTATATTTATTCTCACTGCATATATATATATACCTATCCTCACCTGTGTACTTACCTGCACATAGTCCTTTACTATATCTATATCTGTACATATCCTACTCTTACTAGTTACGCTTCTGGCCAGTAGTAGTCCCAGTTTAAAGGCCAACCTTCACGTTGTATTTTTGTTCAATAAACAATGTGGACTAGGCCAACGGTGACTTTCATGACGAAGGGAAAAAAAGTATTGAAATTGACCCAGTTTTAGCGTTTTTATCAAACATTTTGTCTGCCCAACACAATCACCACGCACGTGGATATTTTAATCAATGGTTCATAACGTGCGTGTGTAATCGAAATGATTTAGTCACAACAGGTGCAGGGCACCAGGGGGCTCACCAGGGGGCGCTGAGAGTCACACACAGCTAGTGGCAGGCACTGCAGGCACAGAGCCTTGCTACCATAGATATATGCTTGCTACTACTAGCCGAATGAAAATGTATCTGTTTCACCTAACACTATTGCTCCGTGATTATAGCCACCCATCTCTAAAGCCACAACCACGTTACCATATTTGTAATAATGTAAATCATTGTGTCGTTGTACACATATTGTGTTTATAACGTTAGTAGCTAACATAGCTTAGCTTAGTAGCTATTGTACTAACAACATATCCCGACGTCCGGCTCGCTGGCCGGCATGAACGGCCGACCCAAAATGGTTCTCTCCTCTCTGTACACCCCGTCCCCACGGGTACCCTGCCGGGGGGCCCATGGACGCGACAACGGCGACAATGGTGGCAGCCTGTAGGGTGCTCGAGCCCGTAAAGGCTAGTGGTACACGATAGCTATGAGCTAACAACGGCCGCCGCTGTTGTCGCGTCCACAAGCTCCTCCGCAGGACACCCGCGAGGACGGGGGCACACAAAGAGGAGAGAACCATAGGCTAACGTCAGTGTAGTGGTCCCGACTGTAGCCGGGACGCCTATTGCTTATTAACAGCGGAGGCTATAGGCTAAGTTGGCTAACTGTGATGCACCGAGTGGGCCACCATTGATTTAGTACTATGACCCGGACGGGCAAGGCATTTCCTGAAGTGACGTCACGGCCATGCTAGCGTCTGATAAGCTTTTAGATTCGGCTCATTAATATGCACCTGTAGTGACGTCGGCGTTTGATAAGCTTTTTTGATTTGCGCGTGCATGTTATTCGTGCATGGACCTTTTTAACTCTTTCAGAGTGGCATTTCCGGTGTGTCAAATGGAAGAAAAAAAAATGAAATTATATACCAATGATGTAAACTACCCATAATTGATCAGTAGGGTTTAACCTGGAGGTTGGGCTTTAATCACCTGTACATTGTATATTACTATCGCACTTTACTGTTACATTTGCACTCTGGTTGGATGCCAAACCTCTTTTTGTTGTGCTGTATTTGTGCTGTATGATGACAATGCTCCTCCTCCTCCTCCTCCTCCTCCTCCCTCTCCTCCTCTCCCCCTCCACCTCATCTCCTCCTCCTCCTCCCTCTCCTCCTCCTCTCCCCCTCCTCCCTCTCCTCCTCTTGCTCCTCCTCCTCTCCTCCTCCCTCTCCTCCTCCTCCTCTCCCCTCCTCCCTCTCCTCCTCCCTCTCCTCCTCCTCTCCTCCTCCCCCTCCGCCCTCTCCTCCTCTCCTCCTCCCTCTTCTCCTCCTCCTCCTCCTCCTGCTCCTCCTCCTCTCCTCATCCTCCCTCTCCTCCTCCTCTCCTCCTCCCCCTCCGCCCTCTCCTCCTCTCCTCCTCCCCCTCCTCCCTCTTCTCCTCCTCCTCCTCCTCCTCCTCCTCCTCTCCCCCTCATCATCCTCCCTCTCCTCCTCCTCCTCCTCCTCTCCCCCTCCTCCTCCCTCTCCTCCTCCTCCTCCTGCTCATCCTCCCTCTCCCCCTCCTCCTCCTCCTCCTCCTCTCCTCCTCCTCCTCCTCCCCCTCCTCCTCCTCCTGCTCCTCCTCCCCCTCCTCCTCCTCTCCCCCTCCTCCTCCCTCTCCTCCTCCCTCTCCCCCTCCTCCTCTTCCTCCTCCTCCCTCTCCCCCTCCTCCTCCTCCTCCTCCTCCTCTCCCCCTCCTCCTCCTCCCTCTCCTCCTCCTCCCTCTCCTCCTCCTCCTCCTCCTCCCTCTCCTGCTCCTCCCCCTCCTGCTCCTCCTCCTCCCTCTCCTCCTCCTCCTCCTCCTCCTCCTCCTCCTCCTCCTCCTCCCCCTCCTCCTCCTCCTCCTCCTCATCCCCCTCCTCCTCCTCCCTCTCCTCCTCCTCCTCTGTGTCTCCCCCCCCCCCCCCCCCCCCTGCAGTGTGAGGAGGACGGTCAGATCTTCTTCAGCCTAGACGACGGCTCCACTAAGTTCCTGGACCTGATCCAGCTGGTGGAGTTCTACCAGCTCAACAGAGGAGTGCTGCCATGCAAACTGCGACACCCCTGCACCGTTGTGGCCTTATGACATCGTCTGACCTCACGATGATGACCCTTGACCTGACTGCCTAAAAAAAAAAAAACAACACAAACAAGAATTTGTTTGTCGGTTGGTCCTTTTTTTTTTTTTTTTTTTTCGAAGCTGGTGAATGAACTAATGTTTCGTCGTTGTTGTTTTTGTTGTTGTTGAAGTGAGTTCCAGCGAGAGACTGCAGACCGACCGCTCGGTCGACCGCTCGGTAGTCACTCTTAAAGAGCAGCTCCTCCGTCTCCCGCACGGGAGCGAGGAGGAGGAGGAGAAGAGACCCTTTAGTTCGAGGAAACGATGGACCCGCCATTTTTCTTTTTCTCAACTGCCGTCACGATATCCTCCATAAACGTACGTTTGCTCAAAGTCAATCGATAAGCTTGGATCCATGACGCAGGTTTTTTTTTTACCGGTACAAGTTGTGTGTGTCACGTGGATCAAGTTGTCGTTTTATATATATATACTTTCCTTTCAAACGGGGACAATCAGCGAGCCACTTTATATTTCAAGTCTGGACCACTTTTGTTTCCACAGAATGAACAGTCTTTAGTGTCTTAGTTATTAAAACAATAATCCGCACAGCCTGTTAGACGGGAGTCGACCGGTTCTTAGTATTTTGCACTCACGGAGCTGGGAGTAGCCTTTTCTTTTAATGATGGAAGCATGATTTCTCCACCGTCACCGTTTTTACCGAGACCTGAGACGTGCCTCGCCGCCGCCCTCTACTGGGCACAGACGTGTAAGGACACAGTTGGATTTCAACAGTAAGAAGGTTCTGGAGGAGGAGGATGACGACAGGGTGTCCAAACCTGGATTCAAAACCAACAGACAAATCTGGAATTGTAGCAGGGAGGGAAAAAATTCGTGTTTTCTTTAGTTTTATTTTATTTTTTACACTCTGTTTTGTTCTGTATATCACCCCTCCCCCTCCCGTTCAGTTCCCTGTCTGCCCTCCGGGTCAGTCTCTGATTCTCCCTCACGTTCCCTCAAACTCACCACTACGGGTACCTTCCTCCTCTGCCTATTTGAGTCATGAAACATTATCTCATAAAGCCACAATCAGGTCGTAACACAGTAATAAAGCTAGAAGACGTACGTATATATATACAGACGGCCATTTTGGTCGGATCTTTGAGTGAAAACCTGATGGCTGCCTGTATACCGTAGGGAGTGGGGGGGGGGGGGGGGGGGGGGTTTGTGCAGTTTCATACGGTAGTGTGTCTCCTGGAATCCCCCCCCCCCCCCCCCCCCCCCCCCCCCCCCCGAGGTGGAAGCCAAGTCACGCCAGCCCTCTCTCTCTCTCTCTCTCACGAGTCACCGTTAGATGAAACGACAAGGCGACTACCTTTTTAAAAAGCACTGTGTCGTCGTCTGTGACGAGTGAAAGTTAACACGACGCTATGTCGCAAAGTATCTTGCAGCACGTTGCCCCCCCCCCCCCCTGAGAGTAGGGGCCCGGTGTCTGCGACGATTCGATACTTTGATGTCATCGATCGAATCGCTTCAATTCTATCGAGTATCTGGAAGAAGGGGAAAAAGCGCTGCGTTATTCGATGCCAAATTTCAATACCTAAAGTAGTTGATCTCCGTCAGCGCCGGTGAGCCAATAAACATATTTTGTTTCCGAGATGGGCTATAATAATAATAAGGCTGTTTCGACCGCTCGCTCGAAATGTAGCGGCGACGCCTCTGATTGGTTTGTACACAGCACACACGCCACCCACGTATAACTCTGCAAAGTGTAGGTATAAAAAAGGTATCGGTGGCACCGGTTTCGAAAGATTTTAAACGATACTCGGCACTACCGACGTGTTTTTGAGAGAGTTTGCCTTCGCTTAAGATTCAAGATTCAAGATTGTTTATTGTCATGTGCACGGTTAAACAGACAGTTTGCCGTACGATGAAAATCTTACTTTGCTAGTCCGCCCTTCACACAAAATCACACATTACGTAACAAAAAAACAATTACAATTTAAATACAAGCGAGTGCTAAAACAATAAGGTAAAAATAGATATTTTTTTAAAAAGGATATACAATATATACAAGGCACAGTGAGTAACATTGCACGTTCCGATTCACAGTGTTTACAATTACAAAATGGAGGTGACAATGGGTCACAGCAGCAGTTAGAAAGTGCTTTATAGTTCGGGGGAAGGGCGACAGTAAGCACAGGAAAAGGATAACCACTAGCGTTCCCATCGGGACGCTTCGCAGTGTGTGGAGTGGAGAGGACACGGTATGTAATGATACACATACGTGCTCACAAGTGAACAACCGCAGTTAACTTCTCTTTCTCAGTCGAATGAAACCAGAGGAAAATCAGAGGCCTCTAAAAGTCTTTGGATGCAAATACAGGGTCTTGTCTTATACGGTTTTCACTAGGGATGTTCGATATTGGCTTTTTTACCGATATCCGATATACCGATACCAATATCAACCGATACCGATATATGCGGGGTCCTCCCCCCCCCCCCAAATGGAATAATTTCAGGTAATTAACATTACATATCTCTTGTCGTGGAATTAACACAACATTATGCATACTTTTGACAATAAATAAAAGAAGAATTTGTTCTTACTTGCTTGCCTGGGTAAATAAAGGTTACATAAATGTAAAAAAAAAAAAAAAAAAAAAAAAATCTTTTCTTTTTAAAACCGATACCGATAATTTTCGATATTACATTTGAATGCCAATATCGGACATCCCTAATCCGTTCATTTGAGTTGCCGTAGTTTTCTTGTTGTCCCGGTTCACATGACATGCCTAGCCTTCGCCTGTGGTTAACTTAGCCCCGCCTGTGGTTAACTTACGCCCAGCCCCGCCTGTGGTTAACTTACGCCCAGCCCCGCCTGTGGTTAACTTACGCCCAGCCCCTCCTGTGGTTAACTTACGCCCAGCCCCGCCTGTGGTTAACTTAGCCCCGCCTGTGGTTAACTTACGCCCAGCCCCGCCTGTGGTTAACTTACGCCCAGCCCCGCCTGTGGTTAACTTACGCCCAGCCCCGCCTGTGGTTAACTTACGCCCAGCCCCGCCTGTGGTTAACTTAGCCTCGCCTGTGGTTAACTTACGCCCAGCCTCGCCTGTGTTTAACTTACGCCCAGCCCCGCCTGTGGTTAACTTACGCCCAGCCCCGCCTGTGGTTAACTTAGCCCCGCCTGTGGTTAACTTAGCCTCGCCTGTGGTTAACTTAGCCTCGCCTGTGGTTAACTTAGCCTCGCCTGTGGTTAACTTACGCCCACCCCCGTCTGGTTAGGCCCAGCCTCGCCTGTGGTTAGGTTAGGCCCAGCCTCGCCTATGGTTACGCCCACATGTGGGCCCTCTTGAGGACGATTTGCCCAGCCGGCACTTTGGCGACCTCTCGTGGCTCGGGTGTGCATATTTTTTAATACAATATATATATCGAATAAAAGCCCCATTTGTTGTCTGTCGATAGCCCTTTCAGGTGACGAAATCTGTTCAGCGGTTCTCGAGTTACATGCCGATATGTGAGGCGTGCAAGGTTTAAGAGATGAATCGGGTTGGAATATCGAACACGCATTGAGACATTGAATAACCATAATTCTGGACAGCTTTATTTCAATAAAACTAATGTCACTGCTATCGGTTACTAAGGATTTCATATCACTGTTGAAAAGGATTTCACATCACAATTGTAAAGATTATTTAAAAAAAAAAATTGGCCACGACTACCGGTATGTCCAATCTTTGCTCATAAACTGTTCCTGGAGGTTTGGCTTTGTCAACGTTTTGGGAGTTACCCATCTCGACTAGGGAAGCACCGATATCACTACTGGTGTCCGGTATCAAACTGATACTGATGCCGGTACAGGCCATCAGTATCTTTTTCCCCCCAACGCTTAACACGTCAGAAATCATAGCAAAGTGATTATGACTCAATAGTCTCAATGACCCAAAAAGAATAGTTTGTGTGTATTGTCTATTTGTACCTATAGTGATGCATTCGATTTATACACATTAAGTATATAAATCTAATATAATGTATACAAGTGCAGTACTCGGCGGTATCGGTGCGTCCGTAGTCCAAAACGAACCACCCAACAACACCTTTTGTAGAAATGTATTTTACCTGTGAGATGCGATGTTTAAAAAGAAAAAAAAAAGAGCCATGATTTTTTTTATTGGAGTATTTTACCAACAGGTTGTGCCGATCAGAGGCGCAGAAATAGACCATAATAATCAACACTCGGCGCACAGTGAGGATTATTTAACTAAGATGCAATGACTCAATAATTTTTTTAAGTATTGTTTCAAACAAATTATTTATTTATCCGGATGTGAGTGATTACTTGAAATTTTCTTTAATTTCTTTTCTTTCTCTGCGCTGTTCTGTACTGTTTTCTTTCGTCATTACCATGAAATTATTGAACAGCGAAATTAATTATTATTATGACATAGAATCTATTGATAGCCTATATTTTGTTTACTTTTTTCTTTATATATATATATATATGATCGCTCAAACATCAAACAGCATTTTGCATGAATCAATATCTCGTTCTGAAGCTCCCTGGTATCGATAGTGGCACAGTCATTCCAAAGGTTGCAGAGAAGTCATGTGATAAGTCATGTGATCACCCTGGGTCATGTGATATGTCATGTGATAACCCTGGTGGTTGTGCTGTAACACTGAGGCGTTTCACGCCTGGCATGCGCTGGGTGGCGCGTGGTTCCACAGATGAGATGGGTCAACAATTGACAACTTCATTTTTAATAAAAAAAATTATCTTAATTCAACAACATTTTTAAGAAAGATCTTTGAAATATTTTAAAACATTTAAAAAAATAGTTTTAAGAAATAAAAACGTTCCAAGGCTCTTATTATTTCTTCCTACATTGTAATATTGTCCTACTGTAGCAATCCATAATTGGATGTACAAACATTTATTATAATAATTATAATAATAATAATTGTTACCTTAAATTAACCTCCAATTTTAAGAAGATGATTTTTTTTCAAAAAACTTCGGAGAGCAGTGAAGTGAAAGGAATGCCGCCATGGTTTTCTTCACAATTCTCAATGCATGAAGCACCTGAACAGCCACAACATATAACGGGCGGGGCAGGGGAGGCCACACTAGAACCAGGGGAGGGCACAGTAGAACCAGGGGAACCAGAGGAGGGCACACTAGAACCAGGGGAACCAGAGGAGGGCACACTAGCACCAGGGGACACGACTTCTCTACTCTATGGGTGCCAGCCAGTAGGAATGCTTCTGAACAACACGGTATCATCAAAACATGTAAATAAAGTACTAAATCGACCATATGAAAAAAGGTACATAATGTATGTTATGTTATATAGCTCTAAGTAATATAATTTACATTTCGTATCGGCAAAAGTCCAAAATAAACAGTGCGACCGGGAGTCGAACCAACAATGATTGTGGTCACGGGCGAGTGCACTCACCACTAGACTAAGACACCCACCCTGATACAAACACAGCTCTCACCACTAGACTAAGACACCCACCCTGATACAAACACAGCTCTCACCACTAGACTAAGACACCCACCCTGATACAAACACAGCTCTCACCACTAGACTAAGACACCCACCATGATACAAACACAGCTCTCACCACTAGACTAAGACACCCACCCTGATAAAAACACAGCTCTCACCACTAGACTAAGACACCCACCCTGATACAAACACAGCTCTCACCACTAGACTAAGACACCCACCCTGATACAAACACAGCTCTCACCACTAGACTAAGACACCCACCCTGATACAAACACAGCTCTCACCACTAGACTAAGACACCCACCCTGATACAAACACAGCTCTCACCACTAGACTAAGACACCCACCCTGATACAAACACAGCTCTCACCACTAGACTAAGACACCCACTCTGATACAAACACAGCTCTCACCACTAGACTAAGACACCCACCCTGATACAAACACAGCTCTCACCACTAGACTAAGACACCCACCCTGATACAAACACAGCTCTCACCACTAGACTAAGACACCCACCCTGATACAAACACAGCTCTCACCACTAGACTAAGACACCCACCCTGATACAAACACAGCTCTCACCACTAGACTAAGACACCCACTCTGATACAAACACAGCTCCCACCACTAGACTAAGACACCCACCCTGATACAAACACAGCTCTCACCACTAGACTAAGACAACCACTCTGATACAAACACAGCTCTCACCACTAGACTAAGACACCCACCCTGATACAAACACAGCTCTCACCACTAGACTAAGACACCCACCCTGATACAAACACAGCTCTCACCACTAGACTAAGACACCCACTCTGATACAAACACAGCTCTCACCACTAGACTAAGACACCCACCCTGATACAAACACAGCTCTCACCACTAGACTAAGACACCCACCCTGATACAAACACAGCTCTCACCACTATAAGACACCCACCCTGATACAAACACAGCTCTCACCACTAGACTAAGACACCCACCCTGATACAAACACAGCTCTCACCACTAGACTAAGACACCCACTCTGATACAAACACAGCTCTCACCACTAGACTAAGACACCCACCCTGATACAAACACAGCTCTCACCACTAGACTAAGACAACCACTCTGATACAAACACAGCTCTCACCACTAGACTAAGACACCCACCCACCCTGATAAACACAGCAATACTATGATGATGGCTCGTTTTAATATTTAACAGAAAGTTATGTTATGCTTAGTTTAAGGTAACTCCTCCCATGTGATCATTCCGCGTTCGGGGAACTCAGATGTTTTTTTTTCTCCTGAAGATTTTTTATATCTGTACTTATTTGTAAATACATCAATATATTACTTATTTGTAATATGTACACATTGTGCATTTTTGTAAATATGTCAATTTATTACTTATAGCTATAACACCTGTGGTCGATAAGTATTGTACTTTATTTACATATGTTAAGAAAAACATAAAGATAGTTGGGTTTTCCTAAGTATGTGAGGCTCTAGCTGGCTCTTGTCTCTCCTAAGACATGAAAGAAAGTGTCTAAGTGTTTAATTTTAAGGATGAATTATACATATGTATGAAAATACATCATTAAGTGTTTCTTTTTATAACCATTACTGTTGGTATAATAAGAGAGAGAGATGTCAATAATAATCAAAAGAGCTACTTTGGCTACAAATGTTTTGGGGACCCAACAGGCCATTCTCACCACACTGTCTTCCTAAGACAGATTAAAATGTATGCCTTGCCTCAAAAGTGACAATACCTGGAATTTAGATGAAGAAATAATTATTGTGTGGAGATTGTTCACATTAAACCTTACATGATTTACCCTTTGAGCAAACAAAAAAAATATTACCGTGATTATTTCAGCTGTACTGTTATGAATTCCAATATTGTCCCTTTTATGAAATGCTATATGGAAATGTCATATCCTGAAATTGGCATACTATTGAAAATAGCCATTGCAATGTTATGTAGGTTACTGCATTGCATCACTACCTTACAAAATGAAGACACTTACATTTAATTTCTTTTGGATTAATGTGCACATTGATTTAATTTCAATTGTTTTTATTATTATAATTTTCTTACATTATATTAAAGACACCACTAATATGCCGGCACATTTTCCTGCCAGGAATCTGGACGCTAAATGGGCGTAAACTCAACTTCACATTTACTGAAAGTCATCTTAAGCTACTGAGATGTCACACAATTGAATTGCTGATGCATTTTTTATTATTTTTATGTTTATTTCACATTTCTTTCTTAGATTCAGTTTGTTGACAAGCAGCAACCCGTTTCTAAAGTTACAGTCATCATGGCCCACTGTTGCTTCCTCTACCTGGTTGATATCGGAGCTAAAGACATTCAACACATGCAGCCCATCAAGATATAGAGGCCAATTCACATAGAACCTGGTGGAATAGAATGTCACATAGTGTCTTACTTAGAGAGTAGGGATTGACAGTAGGTGTTCTTCTTTTAATTTTTAAGAACGGGACGGTTGTTTCCCCTCGAAATCTATACTTAATAACGAGGAGTGATGCATTTTAATAATTTCAACCCCCTTCATCTCCCAAAAATAAATCCAATTACCCCTTGACAATAGTCCCATTAATTGACCTATCTCGAACCTTAGCCCTCTTTTCTTGATCCTCCAATCACAACGGTTGTGATTGGAAGAAGGAGAAAAGAGGGCGGGACTTGAGATGGGTCAATACCAGTCACAGTCGGTCACCTGCAGGTGGTGAAGAGACGAAAGTAGAACATTTATAAAATAATAATTCAAATACAAAAAACTATTTACATGAATACAAATTAATGTAATGCTCAGGGTTGACTTGGGGCATGTTGGAAAAACGACTGGTCCAAGAGGGTGTCCATGCAGGATTCACAAGCGTTGCACTCTCTCTTCTCATTAAAGCAGGGAAGTTGTAACAACAGAAGTTGCCACTTTAGCCGCGCCAACTATCTGTTTGGACTTTTCCCAGTGATTAGATTACTTGAAGGATAACAACACACTTGGGTTCACACTTAAAGCAGTGCTCTCACTTTTCTCCCATCGAAGCTGTTTGTAAGAAGAGGCCTAAACTACTTGCCTGGGCGCCAAAATCGATTCCGCACTTGGCTCCGACATAACGCTTCAACGGATTAGGCCACCTGGACGTTTTGACTTTTAGTTCACTTATAGAATCTCGTTACAATGTTGGAAAAGAAATCTCTAAATGCGCCCCTTCAGTTTCCCTATAGATGTTTTATTTTTTTGTTAGCCGTTACTCTAGCATCGTTAGTATTTCTCGCTAAAACAAAAACAAATGGCACCGCTAGCCACAAGCGAACTAGTTAGAACGCGTGTAGAAACCTCGACGTTCAAAAGGTCGATAAATGAAAAGCTGACTCGTGTTTAAGACAGAGATGACTAGCAGGAACACCTAGCTAGTCTTTGTCAATTGACCTATCTCAAACCCTGCCCCCTTTTAGGTGTTTGGAGGGTCAGGAAAAGAGGGTGGGGTTTGAGATAGGTCAATATAATCCAAAAGGTTATCACTTTAGCAAGGGAGGTCAAATGTTTTTCTGCAGTCACTGAAAATATATATTTAAAAAATCTGTGGTAGAGCCAATTATGTATTTAAATGGCATATTCCACCTCCATGAGATGGTCTACAACATAAAATAAAAAGCGTAACATTAGTTTTAGTGGCGAAATAAAGAAATAATAATTTTCACTCAATCGATCATGGAAAACGGCCTTTTAACCCTCTTGAGACGATTGTAAATAGCCGCATTCTCAACATCTGGATGCATCGGAGCAACATCTTGGCTCCTATTTAAGGGGGGGTAGCCATTTGAATCAAATGCGTCAACGCTATTTTGACCGGCATTTCTCCCAACAAATCATCAACCGACAAACACCATTGTGTGGCACAGGAGTTGGCTACAGTTTGAGTGGTTGTTTGTTCTACCAAGTGAAAGTGACTTCTGGTACTCTGGCGTCCCATTCCATTACATCATGGCAGGACGACTGACCTCCCTACTTTTTGTGTCGCTTATGTCTGACTGAATCACCTATCGATCTATTTCAAATCCTGACCCCACAGTGACTCTTAGATCTGCACCCCATAGATAGAGAGAGAGTTCACAATAGCAAAGCCCCACGATAACCGTGAGCTAAGTTAACATTTTATTGATATAAAAAATTAACGTTGACCGGGTCCGTTAGCGGAGCGCGCGGTGTCAGTTTGGGTCGCCAGGCAACCAAGACCACAGCGGGTTGCCAGGCAACCAAGACCACACAGCAGCGGGTGCCTCGAGATGAGCCGTTTCTCTCAGCACTAAAAACACGAGCTGACATTTTGGACAGACTGACGAGACGTGTCGCTACCGTTCACTCCACGTATATACTGTTGAAATAGGTTTGAAGGCTCAATACACTTTCAATTCACTCAAGTACTTTTACCAATATAAATCAAAGTTGTAAAAAAAAGTATAATGAAAAATAAAAAGGTTTGGTAGAATATAACACAATAGAACATTTCATCCTGTTGGGAAACTGATTGGGTATATATAGGAATATTCTTGTTTCATTCATTGAATTGCAGTTCTAAAATTGTTTTATGTTTTTATTGATTTTTGCTACCAGGCAGTCCGGTAGAGAGAGAGAGAGGAGGAATGGGAGATAGACCGGGGGAGACATTCGGCAAAGATCACCGGGTCCGGGAGTCGAACCCGGGTCGCCCGTGTTGCACCGTAGTGCTGTATGCGGTGCGCCACTCGGACCTGCAGTTCTGATGAGCTTCTCTGAATTGAAAGTGAATTGACCGTGCATTGATAGAATGATCAATCGTCATCTTGAATAACATTGTCACAATGCAAGATACAATGGCTGTACAAATGAAAAAGAAATATATATATATCTATATATAGAAATATAAACTATTATGTATTTCAGGGAATGCGAAAAAGAAAACAGTAACTTGTTATCTCTTTTTGTGAAGAGAAAAGCTCCTGTGTTCATAATGTGCTTTGCTTCGATCTGTAAATAGCTGAATGGCTTATGAATCTTAATTGTAACCTTTTCAGGTATTTTTGTACAAACAAGGGACTGATATATTCTGTTTATTGTAATTAGAATAAAACATTAATACATTGCTATAAAATGGATGCGGTGCGTGTGTTTTCTTGGATAGTTATAATGACTACACCTGTGTTTTGCTGTACTGCTGCATGCTGGGTAAACAACGGTTTAGACAAATTGTGGTTGTTGAGGACATAGCCCCTTACGTGACTGCGAGCGAGCCTGGGTCTCTACCGCAGTCACTCTCACCTAGACTGTGACCATTTGCAACTTAACGTACCAAGCGTGATCACATGGAGCGCGCTGGGTCAAAAATATATCATATATGAATTTCAAAGATACCCAGCGTACAATATGGGTTTAACACAGCTTTACAGTGGGGTCTGGAAGCTCGGAGTTGCTAATAAACAGTTTAAAACATTGTTACAAAACGAGTGGTACTCACAGAGCGAGCCGTCTATTTCCGCCATTGGTGTCACCGCGCATGCGCACAGGCCTTGTAAGTCTAAAAGCTAAATTACTAAATGTAAATGTATTATAAGGAAAATGGGGGACCCTGATATAAACAAGACGAATCAAGTGAAAGAGTTAACCTTCTGTAGTGTGGTAGTGAAAGCTTAACCTTCTGTAGTGTGGTAGTGAAAGGTTAACCTTCTGTAGTGTGGTAGTGAAAGGTTAACCTTCTGTAGTGTGGTAGTGAAAGGTTAACCTTCTGTAGTGTGGTAGTGAAAAGGTTAACATTCTGTAGTGTGGTAGTGAAAGAGTTAACCTTCTGTAGTGTGGTAGTGAAAGGTTAACCTTCTGTAGTGTGGTAGTGAAAGGGTTAGCCTTCTGTAGTGTGGTAGTGAAAGGTTATACCTTATGTAGTGTGGTAGTGAAAGTGTTAACCGTATGTAGTGTGGTAGTGATATGCTTGTGGGGAAAAGGAACTAAAAATAATTGATGGCAATGAAAACCTGACTTGTAGAGTCTGGCCATAGAGATGCACATTTCATGCAGACTAGTACATGCACGCACGCACACACACACACACACACACACACACACAAGATGTGTGACATGGCTTGGTTTCATGTTTTGAGGTACCTTCAATTATCTGTAAATAATACATACATACTGTATCTAAATTAGCCCTTTCCTGTGTGAGTGTTCCGTCTGGTCATAATCACTGATATTATAGATGGAAATAGATGAAATATTATTGTCCCTGAGGGCAAGTTGTGTTGTTGTCTTGATTATTATTATATATTATTTCATATAATCAAAATAAAATGGGGGACCCTGATAATAAACATCATCTGGCTCTTCAGCGTTGCTGTCAGTGATTATAGCCCGAATAATTTCGTCTGCGTTGTCTTCTGCTTCTGAACCAGAATCTGAGTTTTTTTCTGGATCTTTGTTATTCGGCTCAAATAAATCCGCGATGAATGTTCCCAGTGCGCGTTCGTCTTCAACACAGTGTGCTCCGAAGTGAGCAAACCGGTTTAATGCTTCGGCAACGGCTCTCGCTGTAGTCTCCATGGTGACTGTCAAGCAGAGCACTGTCTGCTCGCTGTTTAATTGTTAAGAGGATGCAGACCAGAGAAAGACTTTCG
The DNA here is from genome assembly GCF_963971535.1 of Notolepis coatsorum. NCBI lineage: Eukaryota > Metazoa > Chordata > Actinopteri > Aulopiformes > Paralepididae > Notolepis > Notolepis coatsorum. The sequence goes on along the minus strand of NC_140166.1, from coordinate 141,129,784 downwards.
TCTTGTTTACATCAGGGTCCCTCATTTTCAATTCATCAGGATGGATGGTGGATGGTGTGTGTGTGTCGCTATTTACATGGCTGCCTGACCAATAAGTGAAAACAACAACAACCTCTCTCGCTCCGATGAAAAGGAAGCATTGGTATCACTCCGCGTCCTGACCTGATAATGATGATAATGATAATGATAATTGTTACATAAGTTGTTTGTTATTTTCTTTGAGTTTCCCTATTGAATGAATTTACTTCTTATGCCATTAGGTTGCAATAAATCATGGCCCATCATGGCCATTTGGTTGATTACAAACGTTATTAACGTGGCTATGATTCAGGATGCTTGGTCATGACTCATGTTGAAATTATTTTCATATGAAAGTCCATTATAAAGTATGCAGTATGATAACTACATCTCTGGTGTGTATAACAAGCCAAGCCGTTTGAAAATCGGTTGCACATTTTGCAAGCTATGGTTATTTCAATAGTACATGCACCAATGCACCATAGACATTCTATGAGTCGGTGCGCTGCCTGTGGCAAGATGGCCACCATGTGGCAAGTCGGTCTCCATTGGCCAGCAGCGCGGGTGAGGCATCTAGCCTTTATATATGTCTATGGTTGAGGAAGGGTGATGGTGCTTCTTGTACACATCCCCAAGTCAACCCAGAAGGTCCTACTGGGCTCTAGCTTTATTTAGATAACATATTCCTTTATTGATCCCCTTCGGGACATTTTGGCCTCATAGGTTGCGGTCCGTGCAGGTTTTGGTGGAGAGTCAGGGTCAGACACGCTTAGTGGTCACTGGTCAGACATTCCTAATATAGTTACTAAATCTGTACTAAATCATGTCTCACAACAACAACAATCTTCTCAGATTATGGAGCTATGAGACAAAATTGTATCATACAGTAGTGGTCTAATGCATTATAATTAGGGTTGTCAAAATGAATGCTTTAATTTTAGAGATTAATTTAAATTATTTAAAGCATTAAAATAAATTAATCTAGATTCATCTTTGTAGTGAAAAATCTTCAATCTTAGCGCCGCGGATATAAGAAAGAGGTCTAGCTGAGTCAATGTTGATGGTTTTGTTGAACATTTGTATTTCACAGGAGACCAACTGTATTCAAAGAAAGCTATTAAAATAGTCTTTGAATCGAAATATACTTTATTTGTGTTGATTTTACATTAATTCCATGATTTTACTCAAGTAAATATCTGTTACAAGCTTCGGTCTTAAGTAGAAAAATGCTATTTTTTATCTAGATTAATTACAGAAAATTGTGAGATTAATTAGTTAATTTTTTCAATCCATTATAATGTATTAGGGGTGTAACGGTACACAAAAACCACGGTACGATACGTACTTCGGTTTTGAAGTCAACGTTCGGTACGGGTTTTCGGTACATTGGGGGAAAGTTTGGCTTTCCATGTTCCACTCAGGGGTGATGTAGTGTGCACTGTGCAGTAACTGTATAGGGCTGTCAACAAATATTTTATATTGAAATTAATAATCGACTTGTAAATTTTTTTTTTTAATAATAATAATTATATTAGATTGTGAAAAAAAACAGCCCCCGGTGGGGGGTCGTTAGTGGTTAATTAACATACTGTTGTATTCGTTCGGTGCACTACACAGCCGTTCGGTACGGTACGGTACACACTGAAACTGTTCGGTACAGATACGCATGCCTTTACACCCCTATGTGTTTGTCCTGTTTATTTTGTGATCTCGTATGTTGGTTTACTTATTTTGTAATGTTATTTCTTAGTTGATTTTGTTGTTTGTAGACTCTGTTTTGATGCCCAATGTTTTTTGTGTGTTTTTTCTTTTCTTCTGAAACTGTACATACAGTGTATTGTGTTAGGAGCCCCTCGAAAACGAGATGCTACATCTCAAGGGGTTATTCCGAATAAAGAATTTCAATATATAGTGGTCAGACATTCCTAATAGTTACTAAATCTGGAGCTATGAGACAAAATTGTATCATATACAGTAGTGGTCTAATCATGCATTATAATGTATCTATGCAGCCTGCTTCGTGGTACAGGTGTTCCATCTGTAATTCTGTGGAAGTGTGTTTTCCCCTTTGAGCCTCAAGGGGGCAGCACTGGACCGTTAACAGGATGGTAGACTGGCAGACCACCGGTGGATCACTGTGCATCAGGATACTACATATTTGGTTAGATTAGATTAAATTCAAATGTATTGTCATCATGCAGCACAAGTACAGTACAATGAAAAGAAGTGCAAATGTAACAGTAAAGTGCAATAGTAATATACAACGTACAGGTGATTAAACAGGGTATAAAATATATAAATGAGTACTACTGAGTAATAGTGCTAATCAGATGTATGTACAGAGTTGTATTGTTAATATGTACAGTGATACAGGTATAAAGTAGTAAGTCATACTGGCCAGCAGCGTAACTAGTAAGAGTAGGTAAGGGATATGTACAGATATAGATATGTAGTATCTACTGATATGTAAAAAGGATTATATGCAGGTATGTACAGACAGATATGGATAGATATATATGGTAAGAATGAAAATATATAGTATTTACAGCATTATTGTACACAGAGTTATTGTACAGAGTTATATGGGTTATATACAGGTGTATAAGTAGGTATATAGGAGGATTATATGCAGGTACAGTATATTCACACAGATATTATGGTTATATACTATACACTACTCCATACCTGTCCGACCTCCTCCACATCAACATTCCCACCCGGTCCCTCAGGTCTGCCTCCTCCATCAACCTGACCGTCCCCCCAGCACGTCTGTCCACCATGGGGTCAAGAGCCTTCAGCCGCTCTGCCCCCAGCCTCTGGAACTCCCTCCCCTTCCCCCAACATCAGGAACATTGACTCCATTATCACATTTAAAACCCACCTCAAAACCCACCTGTTTAGGCAGGCGTATGTCTGATTTGATTGTATATTTGATTGTAATTGTAAATTAACCGTTTTTTGTTGTACGGCGACCTTGAGTGCCTTGAAAGGCGCCTTATAAATACAATGTATTATTATTATTATTATTATTATTATTATTATTATTATTATTATTATTATTATTATTATTATTATTATTTTTTTTTTTTTTTTTTTTTTTTTTTATTATTATTATTTTTATTATTATTATTATTATTATTATTATTATTATTATTATTATTATTATTATTATTATTATTATTATTATTATTATTATTATTATTATTATTATTATTATTATTATTATTATTATTATTATTATTATTATTATTATTATTATTATTATTATTATTATTATTATTATTATTATTATTATTATTATTATTATTATTATTATTATTATATGTGTGTATATATATATACGTTATATACTGCAGTATTGTACATATTATTATAAAACTGAGATTTGATCAAAAATCACCCTAGCAAAGGATTCGTGGTGATGGCAGCTGGACAAAGGGGCTTCCCATTTCCCAGGGTCCAACACAAACCAACATAAATACAGTACGCTGGGCGGCTGAGTGGCGCAGTGGGCAAGGCGCTCGCCACTAACGCAGGAGATGCTGGTATCGAGCCCAGCTCTCGGCGTTGCTACCGGCTTGGCCGGCCGTCATACTAACACAATTGGCAGTGTTAGAGGGTGGGAAAGCCGGTGGGTGGGGATTGGACGTTGTGGACAGCGACTCCTACAGGTCGGTTGGGTGACGCTGGTGCGGCGGAAACAGGAAGTATCGGGGGCAGCGTGAGCCTCCCACGCGTTACTCCTCGCCACTGAGAGTTCGAGCTGCTGCGGTGAAAAGATGCGACAGGCTGCCTCCTCGTGTACCGGAGGGGACACGTGATGCAAGGCTTCTGTCCTCACTACAGCCGACCAGTGGGAGGCATAGTCTAGCAACTTTCAAGACAGGGGAGGGAAGAATTGGAAATACGAAATTGGGATGGGATAAAAAAATTTAATAAAAATACAGTACACTTTAGACTCTAAAGTTTAGAGAGACTATTTAACCCCATAATAAGCTCACCCTAACATCAAGACGAAGTCAGAATACCACCATCGAAATGTTTTTCCTAGAAACATAAAAGAATACATCTATAATCAATCAATCAAACATGAAATATTAGAATAAAAAATTACACGAAGCACAAAAAATTAAAACATTCAATACAATTATTGAATGTGTAAAGCACTGAATAGATTCAGAACCATAAAAAGTTAAAAACACAAACACCACTTAACAAAACTACGCCTACATACTCGAGCAACAGGAACGCAACTGCGACACGACATCGACAACGCAACAAACACTCTGCATTTATACTTCTGCAACAGCCACGTGCAGCCCATGCAACATTGTACCCCTGTATGTAGCTCGGTTCCCTAGATGAAACATAACGGATTTCCCTTCTCAACCAAACCATTGAAAACAACCCATATAATAGCCGTAGTATAATAGCCGTGTTTATGTTTGTTTTTGCTCGTGTTCTTGTATATAGTGTAATATAGTTATATCTAGTTAGTTTAGTTAAGTTAAGTTTGTTAGTTAAGTTAGTTCGTTAGTTTAGGTTAGTTTTAACGTTAGTTTAGGTAAATTTTTTCCATTAGCTAACGGTTAGATACGTTAACGTTAGCTAGCAGCGGGGATGGACGCTGTTGTACAAAGTAATGTACAAATGCAACTACAGCTAACGTTACAGCTACAGGCAATTGACGATGAGGAGGAAGAGCTGCTCATTTATATCGGCGGGAGAGAGAGAGCGCCCCGAAGCTGCCGAAGATGGAGCGTGAGACCGCTCGACATGTCGAGGCCAGAGGAGGGAGAGTTTAATTTGCTTATACAGCAAATGCGGAGTATAGAGAAGCATTTCCAGTACTTTAGAATGACAAAGGACGGGTTCGACCACCTGGTGCGTCGCCTGGGTCCGTTCATAAAACACCAGCAAACCACCAATGCCCCCATCGACGTTGCTCAGCGGCTAGCAGTCACTCTGCGACTCCTTGCCTCTCCGGGGGAACCCAGCAGTCCGTGGCTGCAAGCTTCAAATTGGATTGTTTGGATTGGAACGATTCCGATTCTCCATTTCGATTCCTGTTCTAAACTATTCTCGATTCCAATTCTTTGAGGTGCAGGTCAAAACAGGTCACAGCTTATTTAGCAGGAGAATAATCTTTTTAGAAAAACTCTTAATTTTTTTCATACTATTCACATTGTCAGTTGACTTGATACTGTTTAATTTGGTTGCTGTACTGTAATTAGGGTATTAATTAACACAAAACAAAAACAAATTTAAATGCAAATGCAAAGGTTCCAGAACCGGAAGTTAGGAACCGGTTCCAATCTCGGTGCCCAACCCTAGACACCACTGTGTCCAGCATTGTGTCGGAGGTATGCCAGGCACTATGGTTGGCACTGAAGACCGATTGTGTGTGCCAACCAGCAGCAGCGCAAATTAGCAGTCATTGCTGATGATTTCTGGAGGCTGTGGGATTTTCCCAACTGCATTGGCAGCAGTGTGGATGGGAAGCACGTAGTCATCATCAAGCTCCCCCGAATGCAGGCAGTGACTACTTCAACTATAAGCAGCAGCACTCCATTGTGCTCATGGCTGTTTGCGACGCCCGCTACCGTTTCACAATGGTAGACGTGGGGGCCATATGGCCGGGACAGCGACAGAGGAGTCTTCCAGGACAGCCGGTTTGGAGGCAATTCTTGCTCCAGGTATGTTATAAATGTCTGGATGAAACAGTATTGTTTATCTGTTTGTCATGTATATCATAAATGTGGGATCATCCCTATGTTCCCCGGGTCCTATGTTCCCCGATTGATTGATTAATTGATTGATTCTGTCTCAGTCAGTTCCAAGATAAGTCTTCCAAGAGAACTCTTTGGAAAATATTGGGGAATGAGACCCATTGTCCATTCTGTTTCTCTGCTTTGTCTTCAGCTGGACCAGAACTGAGAAGCCACTTTCACAAAGATAGGCAGTGAAAAAAAAAAAGAAAAAAATATATACATATCATTTTTTTTTATTTATTTTTTTTACACACACACATCCACGACCCACTCAAAATGGCCCCGCAACCCACTTTTGGGTCGCGACCCACCAGTTGAGAAACATTGGCCTATAGGAAGCTCCGCCCCTGAGCACAGGTGCCACGTTGGAGCCTGATGATGACAGGTGCCTCTGTCATGGTTTTAGCTTTATTTCATCTTCCTGTGAGGGACAGCTGTCTATTTCGTCTTCCTGTAAGGGACAGCTGTCAATCACTGGGCTGAGCTCTGTGGGTTAATTGCCCCCTCAGGAGGGCAGGTGTGTGGGCTTGATTGCACCTGATTCAGTGCAGCTGTGCCTAATGATATCTGAGTCTATTTAAGTTTGAATCTCGTAGGGTCAGCTGCTTTCTCATTTCCTTTTGTGTCGGCTATCCTTCCGGTCAGGCTTGTTATATTAAAGTGTAGTGCTGTTCTCTGCCCTGTTCAGCATTTAGCCTTTCTCTGTAGCCATTCTGGTTTTAGGCTACTGGCTTATTTTAGCACTTTATTTTCTAGTAGCTGAGCCTTTTATTGTAGTGTGTTTCTTTTTATGACGGTTTTCTTTTGTTTCCTTTTGAACTGTCATTAGTCCACTAAACTCCCCGGAGTGTAGGTTTATTGTTATTTAGGTTATTTGTATGAACTCTGTTATTAGGAGGTGCCTTTGTGGCTTATTTCAGTTATTTCTATAATACCTCTTTATTCTGTTCTTTATTCTGTCCTGTTCTTTGGACTTGATTTATTTTCTTAAAATACTCATGTTGAGGCTTCCACCTGTAAAGGTTGTTTTTAGGGATGTTCGATATTGGCTTTTTTACCGATATCCGATATACCAATATTGTCCAACTCTTAATTTCCGATACCGATATCAACCGATACCGATATATGCAGGGTTTCCCCCCCCCAAAAACGGAATCATTTCAGGTAATTAACAATACATATCTCTTGTCATGGAATTAACACAACATTATGCATACTTTTGACAATAAATAAAATCTGAATTTGTTCATACTTGCTTGCCTGGGTAAATAAAGGTAAAAAAAAGTATTTTTTTGAAAACCGATACCGATAATTTCGGATATCACATTTTAATGCCAATATCGGTAGGCTGATAATATCGGACATCCCTAGTTGTTTTTTGTTGTTTACTTTTCCCCTTCTCCTTAACGTCTGCTTAGCAGTTTAGTGGTTATTCATTACACGAATAACTTAAAGAGTCCCTATTATCTGCTTGTGACCCAAACACCCGCAGCCCTAACAGCCTCGGGTGGTTTGGTTTGGTTTGGTTGTTTGTGGTTTGGTTTATGCGTGTCTATGCACACACGATTCATAGACCTATATGCAATCTCATTTCTAATTTTTTTACATACACATGCATTTCTTTTTTACTTTTTACTTAACTTTTTTAAATGATGACGAAAAATATGAATCGTGTGAGATAATCGTGATCTCAATCACTTACGGAGCCACCCTGTGGAATGGGCTAGACTCGAGGATGAACTAAAATATTGTGAAAACATAAATCAATTCAAATCTAGACTAAAAAAATCTATGAACAACAACACAGACAATAAATATAATAAACATAAATGGCAGTAAATAATATTAATCAGGTGAGTGAGCTGATGCCAGATCTGCCAGATCTGGATCAGCCCACCGGTTGGCAATGTTGTAGTATGAAGGGGTGTATGGAAGGGGAGTTGAGACGGTCCGACACCTGGACCAGTCGAACCGGGAGAAGGGTTGCCGTCCGGTCCCGCAGGACCGGGGGAAGTGTTACACCCTACACCCACTCACTGCGGATCTCAGAGCCATGTCCATACCCACGGAGAGCAGCCGGGCTCCATTCCAGGTGGGATGAAGGCCATCCCTAGCAAAGAGCTCCGGACGTCTCCAGAAAACATAGAAATTCCACAAAACATGGCAGCCCTTCCTACTTCATTTCAAAACCCATATGACTCCTTCCAAAGGA
>NC_140166.1:141111783-141116783 GCF_963971535.1 Notolepis coatsorum | reverse complement strand
CACCTACTCGCATCCTTCCCAAACTTTCACCACAAGGCGAGATCAAGGGCTGCAGCGCCGTCCTGACGCTGAGCGTCACCAGAATTCATAGAACTTGGTTATATACATAACCTTACGTTCTATTTCATTCTGGCCTCCGCTCAGCGTCAGTCTGCACAAGAGGAGCTGAGCGGAAGCCAGAAGCTCGACAAATGTACCCCCCTGAGGCCCCCCACAACTATCAGACCGGGGAGGACCGAGCCCCCCGACCCTCCCTAATGGAAGGATACCCTCCCTATTGGAGGACGGGAGGGAGACGGATCCGACCATGCGAAGAGGAACTCAAGCAACTCAACGCACAGGGTGAGCAGATCGTGGCTTGACCCCACAACTACGCACACGCACAACCCGCTTGCCACCAGGGAACGAACGGAAGGAACAACCCTCGTTACTGCCCCCAAAATCACGGGGTCAAGAGCAAACTCAACCCCGTGGCAAGGCCGTAGCAGCGGAGCGCGGAGGAAGACCCAGACCCACTCAAGGGACTGGATCCCCTGGAAAAAGGGGGGCCTGGAGAGGTCAATGACGCCAGGCATCAAGACCCCACCAGGCGGTCACTCAGTGACACCGCCCCCCACATCGCCAGCGTATTCGGACAGGGCCCCTCCAAGAGCGGGCCCTTTCCCCCCAATAGTACACCGCCTGGCACACTGACCCTGCAACACAGGCAGTCAGCATGGCCGTAAAGCATTCAAAAGGTTAACCAACGGAAGCAGGCAGCGCACCGGGGAAACCAGGCAGCAGGCTGTAGACCCGAGCCTGGAGCACTGCGGACGAGACAGGCGCCAAAGGGGTCAACTGAAAACAGCCCCCCCGGCGGAAGGGGCGTATGCTGGCATTGTTGCGCACCATGACAAAGCCTCCATAAAAAAAAAACCACCCAGAGGGGTCGAGGCAGAGAAGGCTGACACGATTGGCAGACGTCATGAACGTGCAGGGGCACACTCAACCGGGTAGGCCGGGAGTTGACTCTGCTCCAACACACCAGGGAATCAACCACCCTCTTGGTACCACATACGTTGGTTGTTCCTATAACCCCTCAAGAAAAAAGGGTTATCCCAGGCCTACGGTTTCAACGAAACATTACTTCGGACCGGGCCCGGCGGCTCGGGAAGCACACAGGGTTACCAGAGGAGGTCCAGAAGACCACCCCAACAGCCCCCTCTTCGCCATGCGTGAGAGAGGAGCGAAAGAAAGGAGAACCAGCCCCTTATAATAGTGCCAGGTACAACGTGTACCCAACAAAGGGTCTCCATAACGCCTAACCCCGTGACACCCGGGCCGACCCGGCATTTTTCCCCCCGAAAAAAGCACAAGTCCCTCAGGGTACCAGACCAGCAGATCTGCATCCCCGGCGGACAACGGGTTAACTGACCTGGACCAGCACGACCAGAACCAGTCCCGTGCCCTAACCACGCCGACATGCCCACTCCAGGAGAGGGGGCAGGTATGCGTGTTGATCTAAAACATGAAAAGAGGGCGCCACCCAGACGGTCCTATTTATACCGCGCTCAGTGGCCCACCCCAAGGGCGTGAGACCCCTCTAATTCCGTTAACATCCCCCAGATATGAACGAGAATCCGTCGAGACCCAGTAACAGGCTCTCGGAAGAGGAAAAAATCCCCCATCCCAGTTGCCCTATAAAAACGCTGTTTTAATAACAAGCAACCAAGGCGTACTAGCCTCCCGCATGATTCTTAACAGAAACACCCCGAGCCAGCACTATGTATGCGTCGGGACCCAAAACATATCAATGGACAGTCTAACCAGACCCCACATTGATCCTTCAAGGCGCCTGGGAGAACGACAAGAAGGTTGTCGTGCTTCATATTCTCCACTCTTTTTTATTAAAAAAGAAAGAAACACCGACTGACATGAATCCCACGTGACGCAGCCGAGGGTAAAAATGGTTTACATTTCTACATCCCGCCACCCTCACCACAGAGGAGAGACGGAACTCCTCAGAGAGACTTCCCACGTGAGCCATAGATTGAAAAGTCACGGTAACATTGAGTCATGTGACCAACCGACTCAAGTTACACGTATATCGAGCGTAGTAGAACAGTAAGTTCCTACGCTCTGCCCCGACAACTTGACAACAACAGACCCTACATACGGGTCTAAACTCACGGAAGCCGTCGTCCAATAGAAACGTGCCTAGTGACGTTTGCTATGACGGGGGGAAACCCAAGACTCAATCGCCTGTGATAGGTGCGGAGTCTGGGAAACCCTCCCCCCCCCCCCCGTGCCAAACTGCCTAACAGCTTGACCCTGACCGAATGAAAAGAGAGTCCCAGAAACCCCCTGACGAATCAGAAGAGGGAAGGAGGGGTTTATCCGGTACCCCCTCGCAAGCCCAACCCTCGCATATGACAACAACAACAGCCATATGATACCTTCAGTAGCAATGCCAATGAATAGCGCAAGCTAATTCAATGCATGCTAGCCACAGACACATCTGTGAACAGGGTTTATAGCAAGGCCAAGTTGTGTATGTGTGAACCCGACACCCGTATCTATGTTGTAAGACACAGAAAATCTGATAGAGAGAGAGAGCGGCTGAGCCGTGATACATTTTCATACGAGCATTACTGCAAACCAACACAATAGTGTTGCAGCTCAATATCACTGTTTAAGCAACAGAGCACACAACTAACCTCTACCTTTATGTGAAGATTCAGGTCGAGGCAGAAAAAAACCTTTTTCAACCGAGTGTAGGCTGCAGGCCTTGCTTAAGCTCTAACATGAAAATAGCGTCTAGCCCTCCTATCAAACCCATACTAACAAAAGATTCACACGTTGCATCCCCATCATATGTTTGGTGAATAAACACACAGTTTGTTTAACAAAAAATACAGTCCTTCCTTAGGAGGGACTCTTTATTTTTCAACAAAATCATAGTGGGGCCGGGAAGGGAACAGGGGGGGACCACAGAGGGAAAAAGTCAATGAACTTAGCGACGCCTGCCACGAGCCGCTCTGGGTTTTCTACCCCGTGGAGCCCCGGAGGGACGGTAAACGATCGGCGGCTGGTCTCGACGATCCCTACCGTCACCTCCGGGCGTAGATGGGCTGGCTGCAGTGGCGGAGGCGCCCTCTCTCCTCCTGGCCTTCTTCGCCGAAGGTCCAGCAGTGGCGGTGGTAGCAGTGGCGGCCACGGCGGAGGAACCTCGACGACGCGGCGGCCGTCTGACTCCACCGGCAACATCGGGCGGGGGGAAATGAGGCTGGAGCACGGAGCGCTCCTCCTGCATCTCCCTGCAGGTTGAGGTCATCAGCTGCAGTGCCGACCCGAATAGTCCAGCCTCGGAGAGGGGTGCCGTCAGAAGTGGAGTTCTCTTCTTCTCCGGCACACGCGCCTGCTCCAGCCAAAGGTGGCGCTGGATCAGAGTGGCCAGGGCGCGCACTTTCCCAGCGGCTATAGCCTGCGGCTGAATCAGATGCAGGATGGCTCCTGCCGACTGGGCTAGCTGATCATGTTGTAAATCAGTCAGCTCCGTGCTGCCCGTCAATATCCCGGACATGAATCTCGCCAGCTTTGCGATGTTGGAAGTGGCAGCTAGAGATTGTGTCCCGGAGATAAATGACTGGTCACTCCAAAACGGCAACCGCCTCACCGATTTCCCTTGGGGAACCGGCTTCCGTAACGGCTCCCACACCACCTCAGGACAAAGGAGTGCCGCCATCGGCCTATCAAGCCGTGGCACGCCCTCCTTCATGCCGTCTACCAAACCCACCACCCGCGTGACTTGCACGTAGGCGGGAGTAAGGCCCATGATGTGGGAGACCACCTGTCCCTGACGGACGTAGGCCGCCATTGAAGGGAAAAATGGGTAGACAACGTCCACCCCTCTCACCGGGCGACGTTGCCATAGATGACCTATGAGATCGTATGGGACAGGAACAGGCAGTGGCTGCGGCAGCGGCACGCCGTTTGTGACTGGCGCCGCCGCCATGAGCTCGGGGAACAAAGCATGCAGTTCCCCCTGCATACTTTCCCCCTCCGAGCCCGTGTCCCTCACATGCAGCAGACTACTGGTTAAGGAGCCACATTCTGATGTGGCTGATAGCAGGACATCCCGCCGCCGAGTCGGAGGTTCTAACCCAACATCTGCGGATGAGGAACTCCAAGGAGACATCTCACCCCCCTCCAGTGTTACCTGGACGGGCGGGAGACATGTCTCCACCGGGCCTTCAAACAAGAACCCGTCCGCCTCTATCATGTAGTCAGTCCTCTGTTTCCATCAGCCATGTAGAGACAGACGCATCCTCATCCGGCTCCAGCAACTCACCAAAACCAGGCCGTTCGCGTCTGCAAGCCACCATCTTGCGACGGGAGCGAGCTGACGCAAAAAGTTTGCGTCTCAAATCCCCCGCAACCAAAGGCGCCGGCCACCCAACAGCGGACGACTCCCCGGAAGCAGAGGAACCAGAGCCGGAACCAGGCCATCGCACAGGAGACGGCACTGGTGCACCAGCTCCTTGGAGAGGCAAACTACCCATCGGACGCCTACCGGGCGTGGCTGCCGACCACGAGAGAGGCCTCAACCCCGCTCCAAGACGCACGACAGAGGCGGCAATGGAGAACCGCTGGTGAAGAGTGGCGTTGCGAGCGCGACCCTCCGAGGTAGACATTATGACTTAGCTTTTTTCTTTTGAAATATATGAGAGAAGAAAAAAGCAAGAAAAAATGTAAACACGTATCAACTTTCTTCAACTAACAACCTCGTCAAGTGTGGGTATCTACCGAAGGCACTTCATTGTGGTGAAAGTGAAGAAGGAAGCGAGTAGGTGACCACACACCTGCTTATGAAGGTAAGCGGATAGGGTGTGGCCAGACGAATGTTGGTATGTAAAGGTACATTGTGGAATTCTTTATTCAGTGCACGTGCACAAAGTGAAGTCAGTGCAGACTGACGCTGAGCGGAGGCCAGAATGAAATAGAACCTTCTGTAGTGTGGT
>NC_140166.1:141069283-141109283 GCF_963971535.1 Notolepis coatsorum | reverse complement strand
ATTTAACACAAAAGGATGACCCTCATGCATAGCAAATTTGCCTCAAATTCAAAACAGAGTGATGCACAAAATAACTTTTTTTAAACAAAAAAAATTATAATTTAAAACAATGAATAAAGTGGATGAAATAATAGGGGAAAGAAAAAGTTAGGAACTTGTTACATTCACCCACACAAGGGCTAAAGAGGTTTTATTTCTGGGAGGGGATTTTAACTGTACTGTTAACCCCGTTTTAGATAGGAACCATCAAGAGCCTCACTCTGCATCTCGTAGTCGTCTCTCTAGGGTGATTGAGACGTATGAGCTGAGTGATGTGTGGAGACGAATGCATCAAAAGCAGAGGCAATACACATGGGTTCACACTAGAGATAATTTATTATCATTGGCCAGACTTGATCGGTTTTATTGTTTTAAACACCATTTTAGTGTTTTTAACAATTGTTATATAACCCCTGTTGGTTTTACTGACCATTCTCTTGTGTACTGTTCTGTTTTTATCAAGTGTGTAAAGCCACAAAGTGCTTACTGGCATTTTAATACGTCTCTTTTAACTGATCAAAATTTTAGGGACGCTTTTACCTTCTTATGGAAGGTTCATAAGCAGACAAAGGCCAGTTTTAGCTCACTACAGCAGTGGTGGGATGTGGGGAAGTGCAAAATTAAGCAGTTCTGCCAACAGTACACTCTAAATGTTACTAGGGATATCGCCAGATCTATGAAGGCTCTGGAGATTGATGTGGAGGAGCTTCAAGAGCTAGCAGAATCCACAGGAGATCGAGGCCATATTGGAGCTCTCAAAGTTAAAAAGTCTGCTCTGGCTGACCTGTTAGGTATTTCAGCACAGGGTGCTCTGGTGAGGTCACGTTTCAGAAACATCTCAGAGATGGATGCATCTTCCCGTTTCTTTTTCGGTCTGGAGCGCAAGAATGGGCAGAAGAGGCTCATCCACAGCATGCGCTCAGACACAGGTCAGATACTGTCTGAGTCCACTGACATCAGGAGGCATGCTGTGGGTTTTTATAGTAGCCTCTTCCAGTCTGAACTTGGAGAGGTGCAGGAGGAATCTCATGGTTTCTATGAAGGCCTACCAAAGGTAGAGAAAGAGTCCAGTGCAGAGCTGGAGGCGGATGTGTCTCTTGATGAGCTCAATACTGCCCTGCAGAGCATGGACAATGGGAAAGCTCCGGGTATAGACGGATTACCTGTAGAGTTCTATAAGACCATGTGGGCAGTGTTGGGGGAAGATCTCCTGATGGTGCTCAGAGACAGTCTTATTGGAGGGCAGCTGCCGCTGAGCTGCAGAAGGGCAGTACTCACACTGTTGCCAAAGAAGGGAGACTTAATGGAGATAAGGAACTGGAGACCTGTCTCACTTTTGTGTACAGAATACAAGCTCCTCTCCAAGGTGCTAGCTACCAGGCTGAGAGAGGTAATGGGGCAGGTGATCCATCGTGACCAGACCTATTGTGTGCCTGACAGGTTGGTCAGTGACAATGTTTTTCTGATTCAGGATTTTTTGGACATCTCTAGTGCATTGGGTTTGGAAACTGGTCTTATTTCCATAGATCAGGAAAAGGCTTTTGACAGGGTTGAACACCAGTACTTGTGGAAAACTCTAGAGGCCTTTGGTTTCAGCCCTGGTCTCATAGCCAAGATCAAGGCTTTGTACAGTAACATTGAGAGTGTGCTTAAGATTAATGGTGGTTTGAGTGCTCCTTTTAAAATCCAGAGGGGTATTAGGTAGGGGTGTTCTTTGTCGGGAATGCTGTATTCCCTGGCATTTGAACCCCTGCTACACAGGCTCAGGGCAGGCATCTCGGGGGTAAGTGTCCCTGGGTGCATTGCACCTTTTAAGCTTTCAGCATATGCAGATGACTTGGTTATTTTTTATAAATAAACAAGAGGACATCAATGTGTTCGTTGAAAATGTGGGACGTTTTGCTTTGATTTCATCGGCTAAGGTCAATTGGGGGAAGAGCGAAGCACTCATGGTGGGTATGTTGTGCAGCAGACTCACTTTACCAGGGGGCCTGCATTGGAAAAAGGGAGGTTTCAAATATCTGGGAGTTTTTTTAGGGGATGAGACTTTTAAAAGAAAAAACTGGGAAAATTTACTGGAAGTAGCTCAAGGCCGTTTAGAGAAATGGAAGTGGATTGTACCAAACATGTCGTATAGGGGCCGTGTTCTGGTAATCAATAACCTAGTGTCTTCTAAACTGTGGCATCGTCTGATGTGTGTTGATCCCCCAATAGACCTTCTCCCTAAAATTCAAGCTTGTTTTTTAGATTTTTTCTGGGACAAGCTGCACTGGGTGCCCCAGAGTGTTTTGTATTTTCCCAAGGAGGAGGGTGGGCAGGGTCTTGTGCATCTGTGCAGTAGGGGTGCAACTTTTCGACTCCAGTTCATTCAGATTTTTTATGGACCAAAAGACTTGGTGTGGAGGCCGGTGGCTTGTGCCATACTGAAACAGCTTGGGGGACTGGGACTGTCGAATTCTCTGTTTTTGATGGATTTTAGCGGTGCTCGGTTAAATGTTCTACCTGTTTTTTACTGTGTACTTTTTAAAACATGGAGTTTGTTTGATAAAGGACCGCTGGATTACTCAAAATCACTGTTCTGGCTTTTGAAGGAGCCAGTTGTGCTGGGAGCACGCTTGGACGTAGCTGGTGGGCCAGGTCTGACACTTTCCGGGCCGCTCTGCAGGTCAAAGATCACCACACTGGGCCATGTTGTGGAATTGACAGGAGCGAACATGGACAATGCTCTTGCTCAGTGAGATAGAACGTTGCATGTTGACAGAGTTTAAAAACGGGTCTCTTCGTCCTAGTGATGAGGATATGTTTCCTACGTTTAAGCTGCAGCCTGATTAAAAAAATTGCACAGGGCCTCTTTTAGCAATAGGAGATGTTTCTGGTGTGTTTTTTGATGAGGTTGATGGAAAATGTTTGTACAGACTGTTAGTCAAGGTTCTCCACAAGGAGAAGCTCAACAGGAGAGGTGACACTCCCTGGAAAGCGCACCTTGGTCTCAGTGATGAGGTGAAACCAGAGTGGCGAGCACTGTACAAACCACAATTATTCAAAAGAATTGGCAATCTGCAGTGGAGGGTTTTACATGGCATAGTGGCTGTCAATTCTTCCATTTCCATATTGAACCCTAACGTCTCACATGACTGTCCTTTTTGTGCGCAAAGGGAAACAGTTTTCCACTGTTTTCTGGACTGTTCCAGGCTGCTGCCTCTGCTAGGGTTACTAGAGAGACTTTTCCAGTCCGGTGAAGAGGTGTTCTCGAAAGAGAGGTACATTTTAGGTTTTAAATGCTGTAGAAAGGAAAAAAGCAAGTGTCACCTTTTTAATTTCATTTAGGGAGAGCAAAGATGGCTGTGTATCTCAGTAGGAGGAATAAGATAGAACAGATCTTGGATCATGATGCTGTATGTCTGTTCAGAAAAATGATCAAAGCCAGACTGAGCATGTATTTTAATTATTATAGAGCATTGAACAACCTAGATCAGTTCACTGATATATGGGCACATAAAGGAGTGTTGTGCTCTGTAATGGAAGATGAGTTGGTGTTGGCAATTGAGCTGATTTGAGTTTTTTCTTTGTTGTGGTTGTTTTTTGTTGTTGTTGGTGGTGTTTTCTTTTGTTGTTTTTTTGTTGTTGTTGTGCTTTTAAAAATTGATTGTCAAATTGTTTGTAGGTGTTCTTGGAAGAAAGACAAGTGTTATACAGTTGACTGTGTAATACTTTTTGTTGTAATGTTGTAATGATTTATAAATAAAGTGTTGTTAAAATTAAAAAATGCTCTCTCTCTCTCTCTCTCTCTCTCTCTCTCTCTCTCTCTCTCTCTCTCTCTCTCTCTCTCTCTCTATCTCTCTCTCTATCTCTCTCTCTCTCACACACACACACACACACACACACACACACACACACACACACACACACACACACACACACACACACACACACACACACACACACACACACACACACACACACACACACACACACACACACACACACACACACACTTTGAGTCAGAAACAAGTATCAATGAGAGTATCAATAAGTGAAGTCTAGAAAAAAAAAAAAGTAAAAAGTAGATATATATATTAATATATATATTTTTTTAAACGCTAATCGTGCGTTAAAAAAATAGTGGCGTTAAAGGAATTGTGCGCTAGCGCGTTAATATCGCGTTAACTGTGACAGCCTTTTTCACGTGTACATGTATTTGAACGCTCTCACAGTTCCACGCGTGCGCTCGCCCCTGCAGCGCATGTGTCGGCACATCTGTGAACATCTGTTTGTTTGTGTTTGTGTTTGTTCGTGGACCTCCAGAGGGACACGTCATCATGGACGCGTCGGAGTTCCGTCTGCGCGGGAAGGAGATGGTGGATTACGTGGCCGACTACCTGGAGAACATCGAGCAGCGGCAGGTCTACCCCGACGTGGAGCCGGGCTACCTGCGCAGCCTCATCCCCGGCGAGGCCCCCCGGGACCCCGAGCCCTACGAGGACGTGCTGAAGGACGTGGAGAGGGTCATCATGCCCGGGGTGAGGGGCTCTCACTCCTTCACTCTTTAGTCTCACTCCTTCACTCTTTAGTCTCACCCCTTCACTCTTTAGTCCTGTCTCACTCCTTCACTCTTTAGTCTCACCCCTTCACTCTTTAGTCCCGTCTCACTCCTTCACTCTTTAGTCTCACTCATTCACTCTTTAGTCTCACCCATTCACTCTTTAGTCTCACACCTTCACTCTTTAGTCTCACCCCGTCACTCTTTAGTCTCGTCTCACTCCTTCACTCTTTAGTCTCACCCCTTCACTCTTTAGTCTCACCCCTTCACTCTTTAGTCTCACCCCTTCACTCTTTAGTCTCACCCCTTCACTCTTTAGTCTCACCCCTTCACTCTTTAGTCTCACACCTTCACTCTTTAGTCTCACCCCTTCACTCTTTAGTCTCACCCCTTCACTCTTTAGTCTCACCCCTTCACTCTTTAGTCCCGTCTCACTCCTTCACTCTTTAGTCTCACCCCTTCACTCTTTAGTCTCACCCCTTCACTCTTTAGTCTCACCCCTTCACTCTTTAGTCCCGTCTCACTCCTTCACTCTTTAGTCTCACCCCCTCACTCTTTAGTCTCATGCCTTCACTCTTTAGTCTCACCCCTTCACTCTTTAGTCCCGTCTCACTCCTTCACTCTTTAGTCTCACCCCTTCACTCTTTAGTCCCGTCTCACTCCTTCACTCTTTAGTCTCACCCCTTCACTCTTTAGTCTCACCCCTTCACTCTTTAGTCTCACGCCTTCACTCTTTAGTCCCGTCTCACTCCTTCACTCTTTAGTCTCACCCCTTCACTCTTTAGTCTCACTCCTTCACTCTTTAGTCTCACGCCTTCACTCTTTAGTCTCACCCCTTCACTCTTTAGTCTCACCCCTTCACTCTTTAGTCCCGTCTCACTCCTTCACTCTTTAGTCTCACGCCTTCACTCTTTAGTCTCACGCCTTCACTCTTTAGTCTCACGCCTTCACTCTTTAGTCCCGTCTCACTCCTTCACTCTTTAGTCTCACCCCTTCACTCTTTAGTCACCGACTCGTAATGTATATAATGTAATATTTATTTTGGTTTAGCATAAAATACTACATTAATTATTATTATTTATTTGTTTACACTGCAGTAGGGATACAATGGAAATTCAAGCAGGCAACTTTTGAGCAAAATAAATGGATTAATTAGTTGAAATCAAATTGTAATCTTGGAATTCATTCATTCATTAAATCCCTCCACACGTCCTCTGATTCAGCTCACATGCAGCTATGCTCAAAGTCTGTCATACTACAATATACGTAACAAAGGTCAAATACTTTTAATGATTAAGCTCACGGCCAGGAGACGAACAAACAATGAAATCTGGCTACTGTATGTTCTATATGCCCATTGCCCAGACAGTAAGCCTTTCTCCATGTGTTTGATTTGTTTTGTCTAATAAAGTAATGGGTAGATAAGCTCAAGGCCTACATTCGTATATTCTGAGCTTGAAACTGCTAATTGTAAGATTTTCAATCCTTTGGAATGAGGATCATGTCCACTCAACCACATACAAATAAGATAAGATAAGATATTCCTTTATTGATCCTCTTGGGGAAATGCGGGCGTCATAGCAGTGTGGGGGGGGGGGGGGGGGGGGGTACAGGTATGGGCAGGGTAATAGAAGAAAGCCATAAATATAGGCAATAGAATTAGGGAAAAGAAATATGAGGAAATACAATATAATGAACTTCAAAATGAATCAATGAATCAATGAATCAATGAATCAATCAATTAATCAAATTATCAGAAAAATAAACAGTGTAAACAAAGGTGCAGATGAGGGTCTGTATGCCCTATCGATTATATTATACGTTACAATATATAGGCAATAAAAATGTGAATGTGAATTTATTTGTAAAAGTAAACAGTATACACAAGGTGCCGTATACACACAAAGTACCCTAACTGGCATGATATATGTCAAATAATGTGGAATAAGCACATACAAAAAAAAAAGAGAAATACCATTATACAGACACACCCATTCAATGATGTGCTTTAGAGCTAAATGTTTTTTCCTTTTACGATAAGCTAGCATAAAATGTCCGACCGCACGGCCTACATCACTGTCTTTTAGTTTCAGAGGTTGTAAGCAGGCTCAGTCTTAAAGCTTGAACAGAGATATTATAGGTAACACTAGCAAACCGAGGAAATTGCGTTCTAAGGCATACTAATCCTAAATGGTCCTGCGTCTACTTAACTTTACTTCGACATTTGACGTTTTATAATTAATACTTCACACACACACACACACACACACACACACACACACACACACACACACACACACACACACACACACACACACACACACACACACACACACACACACACTGACCACCACACTGACCCCCCCCACACTGACCACCACACTGACAACACACTGACCCCCACACTGACCCCCACACTGACCCTCACACTGACCCCCACACTGACCCCCACACTGACCCCCACACTGACCCCCACACTGACCCCCACACTGACCACCACACTGACCCCCACACTGACCCCCACACTGACCCCCACACTGACCACCACACTGACCCCCACACTGACCACCACACTGACCCCCACACTGACCCCCACACTGACCCCCACACTGACCCCCACACTGACCACCATCCTGTACACATATTGTAAAGCAGGGCTTCTTAAAGGGGCACGCCACACAACGTTATGGCAAATGCACCAGTTTCCTCTCTGTGTGCGTTCAGTAGAAAGCTAGCCTAGCTTAGTACAACATGTAGAATGTCTCCATTGTGCACAGAATAAAGTCAATATTGACCAAGAGGCACCAAGGCTTATTAAAACATGAATTCAGAAGACTCCGGCTGCAAGCCATAAATGAATGGGAGTGGATATGGACCAGCTATAGCTTAGCTGTTGGCCAAACACACCTCTCCCAGAGTTTTAAGCTACATGTAGGCTAGAGTGGTCCATGTCTAATATTTTGAAAGAGGTGTGAGACTATTCTCTATAGGATTATTTAAAGTCTATTTGTTGTATTGCACTGTATTGCACACTACTACTTGGTTGAGGAGCCAAGGAAAACAAGCATCTCACGTTTTTTCGGAATGTATGTACATTTTAAAAGCTGTGACAATAAAGGAATCTGAATCTGAATCTGAATCTATTAGTCGTCTTGTGGAGCTACAAAGTTTTTACCAATAAGAGAGTTTTTTAAGCTAGGTTAGTGGTCCGTATCCGCTTCCATTCATTTGTGCTAATCTAGGCTAGCTTGCAGCCGGATAGCTTTCTACTGAACACACAGAGAGGACATTGGTATCTATCATCTTGTCTGACTCTGGAGAAGACAATTACTTATGTCAAGAAATCTTGCCAAGCCAAATTCCCTTACTGCACTGGAAGATTATTTGACTTGTTTCAAGCACATCATTTGCTAATAACGTTAGGTTATGACTATAACCAAGTTCTGTTAGTTAGGGGCGATGCTTGGCATCGCTACTGCACTATCTCGCGTACGTGCACGCGTACTGAATAAACCACAAATGTACCTCTAATACCAGTATTAGTCTGACCACACCCCTCATCAGCTTACCTTCATAAGCAGGTGTGTGGTCACCTGCTCTCCTCCTTCCCAAGCTTTCACCACAAGGTGAGGACAAGGGCTGCAGCGGCCGTCCGATGCCAAGCATCGCCCCTAACTAACAGAACTTGGTTATAGTCATAACCTAACGTTCTGTATCGTTAGTGGCTTAGCTTGGCATCGCTACTGCACAAGGGAGGCCAAGCGGAGCCACTTGGCTGACAAATACACCCCGCTGACAGCCCCCCAAAACCATCAGAACAGGGAGAGCCGAGCCCCCCCGACCCCCCCTAATGGAGGGTAGCCCCCCTATTAGGGACGTCACGGGAGGGCGACGGACCCGACCGTGCGAAGAGGCACTCAAGCAACTCAACGCACAGGGTGAGCAGACCGTGGCTTGACCCACGACTACACACACGCACAACCCGCATGCCACCCGGGAACGAACGGAGGAACAACCTCGTTACTGCCCCCAGAATCACGGGGTCAAGGGCAAACCCAACCCCGTGGCAAGGCCGTAGCAGCGGAGCACGAAGGAAGACCCAGACCCACCAAAAGGACTGGACTCCCTAGAATGGGGGCCCGGAGAAGTCCATGATGCCAGCATCAAGACCCCACCAGGTGGGCACGTAGTGCCCCGCCCCCCACATCGCCAGCGTATTCGGACAAAGGCCCCTCAGTTACTGCACCTGGTATTCCCAGGCGGAACCAACCAGGCCAGAACCTGCCCAGCTTCCGAGATCGGACGAGATCGGGCGTGTTCAGGTCGGTATGGCCGTAAGCCGAGCGGGCCCCGTCCCCCCAATAGTACACCGCCTGGCACACTGACCCTGCAGAATAGGCAGTCAGCATGGCCGTAAGCACACAAAAAAGGTTAACCAACGGAAGCAGGCAGCGCACCGGGGAAAAACCAGGCAACAGGCTGTTAACCCTAGCCTGGAGACTGCGGACGAGACAGGCGCCAGAGGGGACAGCTGAACACAGCCGCCCCGGCGGAAGGAGCGTAAGCTGGCGGTGTTGCATGACCAAGCCTCCATTTAACAACCCCCACCCAGAGGGGTCGAGGCAGAGAAGGCTGACACGATTGGCAGACGTCATGAACGTGCAGGGGCACCCTCAAACGGTGAACCCGGGAGTTGACACTGCTCCAACACACCAGGGAATCAACCACCTCGGTGTTACCCAATGCGGTGGTTGTTCCTATAACCCCTCAAGAAAAAACTCCAAAACACACCTGCGGGTATACACCGGCTATACCGCAGTACAAGTGTTTCAGTTTCCAAAAAGGGTTAACCCAGGCCTACGGGTCGCAAACATCACTTCGGACCGGGCCTGGCGGTACGGGAAGCACAGGGTCACCAGAGGAGGTCAAAAAACCACCCCCACAGGCCCCTCTTCGCCATGCGTGAGAGAGGAGCGAAAAATAATGGAGAACCAGCCCCTAAGCACACCGTACCTGGTATTCCCCGGCGGTCTCCCAACCAAGTACTAACCAGGACCAACCTGTGTAGCGGCCGAGATCCGACGAGATCGAGAGCGTACAGAATGGCATGGCTGTAAGCCATGACGACAGTGCTGAGTAAAAACATACCCAACCAGGGTCTCCATAGCGCTTAACCCTGTGACACCCAGACCGACCTGGCATTTTTCCCCCTGAAAAAAGCCCAAGTCCCTCAGGGTACCAGAACAGCAGATCTGCATCCCCGGCGGACAACGGGTTCAACTGATCTGGACCAGCGTGACCAGAACCAGTCCCGTGCCCTAACCACGCCGACATGCCTACTCCAGGAGAAGGGCAGATATGCGTGTTGATCTTAACATGAAAAGAAGGCGCCACCCAGACGTTCGGACGAACCGCGCCTGGTGGCCCACCCCAAGGGCGTGAGACCCCACTACATATGTTCAGATCCATCCCGTCATCATCCCCCAGACATGAACGAGAATCCGTCGACAACCCACCCAGGTCATGGGATGTGGTCGCCGGAAGAGGAAAAACCCCCATCTCAGTTGCTTTATAAAAACGCTGTTTCAACCACAAGCAACCAAGGCGTGCCAGTCAATCGCCTGTTTACAGCGAGCTAGCACTATACGTGCGTCGGGACACACCCCCATCAATGAACAGGCTATTTAGACCTGTCATTGAATCCCCAAGGCGCCCAGGGGAACGACAAGAGGGGTGTGACACTCCCTAACTCCAACACTTCTGGAATAGAAAGAAGGAAGCATCAACAGTATGTATCCCAGTCTACACAGCCGGGGTAAAAAATGTTCACATTTTTACATCCCACCACCCTCCCATAGGAAAGAGACGGGGATCCCCAGAGAGACTTCCCACGCGAGCTGTACAGATTGAAAAGAATATATTGCACCTCGAGCCATGTAAAAAACTGGTTTTAGGGCCTCCGGGGAAGAGGCACTGAACCCATACACACTCAATAAACGAATTGAATCGAATATACATACAATAGAAAAGGACCCTTCTAGAGGGTCCACTCACTTTGACAATCTGAGGAGGAAGGCTCTGTACTCTGATGGAGGCTTCCTCACATGGAAGAAGGAGTCCGAACTCACAGAAGGCCTGAATAGGCGCTTGGTGAGGAGGAGCCCTGACCACCCCCCCTGAAAACAGATCCATCACATGGACCTGAACAGCACACGGAAGTCCTACCAACAGAGACGCGCACGGTGACGTACTCTATGGCGGGGGAATTCCTGCGGTGCACACGCCCAATATACCAGGCCGTGGGACCAGGAACTCCCTCCCCCCCCCCCCCCCCCCCCCCCCGTAACGTGCCGAACCGCCACGTGACGGGAACCTTGAAGGACAGGGGGTGTACCCCTGACCGACAGAACAATGGGGAGAGGAAAGGTTACCAGTTCACCCCTTTACGACCCCACACCCATGATACGACGTAACGACAAAAAGAGAATATGACACAGTCATAGTCAGCTCTATGAAGCGTTTCACAGCTCCACACAGCGCATGAGCTAACCTGCTATCTGATTTTTACTAAGGAAAAACACAGAATAGAGAAGGCTCTAAGAACCCCGGTCCAACATACACATGTGCTTCTGTGGCCAGTACAACCCAGTTGTAGGTCACATGACACACACAACCCATCATCACCTACAAAAAATGGCAAAAACACTCAACAGAGGAACGCCGTTTTTTTTCACAATGAGAGAATACATCATTCTTGATTAGTATCGACCACAGGCCTTGCTAAGCACACATGACAGCAACCAAACCAATTTCCCTTTAGGAAATAAGTTTCTCCAGCAGATTTAGCACAACCTCAGCAATCAAGCTAAGAGTTACATCGTATCCCTACCACACAAAAGACACAATTAATGCACAACATGTCTGATAGGAGGTGATAAAGTCCCCAGGGAACCGGGGGGGAAAAACACAATCCTCCTATTTTACCCTCAATACGGCCAGTTAAAACAGGAAAACCTGTTAATGTGTGAACTCACTGTTCATTGTCATTACAGTCTGAGAAAGAACATTCTTTTACTCACTTGTCACCAAGCATAGCTTCATAGGTTAGTTGCCTTAGTAGTGAGTACACGGTACACATAAACACCATGATGTTTCTCACACAACAACCAGATCAATACATCACGATCTGCACGGAGAAGCTAACTGCCAGTGACAAAAACAGCTCACACACAACCCGCAACGTATCCCAAATGCATTGCAACAACACACGTTTTGGGAAAAAACACCGTTATTCACAATACATTTTGCAAAGTAAAACCAGAAGACGTGTTATGAGGTCTGGCCAACCCCGTACCTACCCGGAACGCAGATCAGCGAAGTGCAGTCACAAGACACCGTAGAACACAGCCGTCCTGTGTTGTTCGATCCGGGCAGCGTCGCCGCTCCACCAGTCGCTACAGTCCTCTTTGTTGACGCAATCCCCGTCTAGGCTCAGGCAGGGTCGACGAACATCCCCTGTCAAGGATGACGTCGTGGTCAAGAGTGTAAAACATGTTAAAATCAAAGCACGTTCAACAGAATAGCATCAAGCTAACGGCTGCTCCAACCGTTCGGGTGCTATTGCTTCCGCTCGCGAGACGCCGATCTAACGACGCACGCGATCAGAAGCGAGCTCCCGGCGGCGCGCGAGAAGCTAAGCTACCCCGCGCCAGGCCACTGACCGGCTAACCGTAAGCTATGAACATGTAAACAATGACATAACACTCACCCAGACAGGCTGCCGTTCTGAACCCCTCCTCACTTTTTAAGAGAAAAGAGAAAACAAGACGTCAACACCGCTTCACAACGGTGACATTACCACGTCCGGCGGAATCAGCACAGTACCAACTGGCCTGTATAGCTGACTTTGAACATGAATCTGCCGCTATCGCACATTACATGCACATATCCCCTCGTGAAGGAATACTCTCATTTGGATATGAAAGATGGGGTCTTAACACGGTGACAGAGAGAATCCACTCGTCCAGAACACACAGGGATCACCAGTGTCAATGGTCGCGGCCCACTAGTTAAAACTATAATGGTCGCCAGACCAAGGCCTTCTGTCGCCTAGGCGGCTAAACAAAGGACCCTAGCCTGGGGCCGGTTTCCATAAACTTTGTCAAGTAGCCCCCATAGCACTAACAGACAAGTGGAGCCCGCCAGCAAACACTACTCACCCAACCTGGAACGCACCGCTCCTCACAACAGCGGCATGTCCGACAGTTCAGCTGTGGCCTGACAGGTTTCACCCCAACAAACACAGCAAGGAACTGCAGTTGAGAAGCATGCAGCGGCGTGCTCCCAATACGAAAACCGGTGGAGGGTTTTTAGAATGATCATCATCTTCTAGACACTCCAGTACGAAGACAATATCGCCGTATTTTCTCGAAAATAGTGAGAGAGAAAATAAAGATATGATGTCAACGTATCCTTGTTTCCCAAGCTGTTCCTAATCCAATTTCTTCCATCATGGTGTCAAGTGTGGGGATCTACCGAGGCACCTCTTCCTTGTGGTGAAAGCGAGAAGGAGGAGAGCAGGTGACCACACACCTGCTTATGAAGGTAAGCTGATGAGGGGTGTGGTCAGACTAATACTGGTATTAGAGGTACATTTGTGGTTTATTCAGTACGCGTGCACGTACGCGAGATAGTGCAGTAGCGATGCCAAGCTAAGCCACTAACGATACAGAACTCGTTTTTTGTTTCTTATTTTTTTTACCACTTTTGCAGCGTAGAGATCTCTCTCCCGAGTCTTCAGTCTCATCAACCTAGAAGCTCTTGTTTCTTGTCACATTTTTTATTTGTCTGTCTTGCTCTCAGATCACCCACTGGCACAGCCCCTACTTCTACGCCTACTTCCCAGCAGCCTCCTCCTTCCCGGCCATGTTGGCGGACATGTTGTGTGGAGCCATCGGCTGCATAGGATTCTCCTGGGTGAGAACCAGTTCTTTACCCCCCCCCCCCCCCCCACTCTGTTAAACGTCTGTAGTGTGGTAGTGAAAGGGTTAACCGTCTGTAGCATGGTAGTGAAAAGTTAACCTTCCGTAGTGTGGTAGTGAAAGGGTTAACCTTATGTAATGTGGTAGTGGAAGGGTTAACCTTATGTAATGTGGTAGTGAAAGGGTTAACATTCCGTAGTGTGGTAGTGAAAGGGTTAACTGTCTGTAGTGTGGTAGTGAAAGGGTTAACCTTCCGTAGTGTGGTAGTGAACAGGTTAACCTTCTGTAGTGTGGTAGTGAAAGGGTTAACCGTCTGTAGTGTGGTAGTGAAAGGGTTAACCATCTGTAGTGTGGTAGTGAAATCGTTAACCTTCTGTAGTGTGGTAGTGAAAGGGTTAACCGTATGTTGTGTGGTAGTGAAAGGGTTAACCTTATGTAGTGTGGTAGTGAAAGGGTTAACCTTCCATAGTGTGGTAGTGAAAGGGTTAACATTATGTAGTGTGGTAGTGAAAGGGTTAACCGTCTGTGTTGTGGTAGTGAAAGGGTTAACATTATGTCGTGTGGCAGTGACAGGGTTAGCCTTCTGTATTGTCACAGTGAAAGGGTTAACCATTTGGTAGTGTGGTAGTGAAAGGGTTAACTTTCTGTAGTGTGGTATTGAAAGGGTTAACGGCCTGTAGTGTGGTAGTGAAAGGGTTAACCGTCTGTAGTGTGGTATTGAAAGGGTTAACCGCCTGTAGTGTGGTAGTGAAAGGGTTAACCGTCTGTAGTGTGGTAGTGAAAGGGTTAACCGTCTGTTGTGTGCGTTTAACCTTTCGAAGTGGTAGGCGGGGTGGGGGTGGGGGGGCAACTTTACATTGGATTATCCAATGTACAGTTCTTCTATTATAGTATATTATAGTGTAGCTTTAAAGGAATTCATCAGATTAGATTAGACTCGCTGTACAGGTGCAGATACAGAGTGCAAAGTAGCAGTGATGTGCATGGCGGTATACAGTGTAACATGTGAACTTGTGGAGTATTATGGAATACAGTGTAACCTGTGGAGTATTATGGTATACAGTGTAGCATGTGGACATTTGTAGTATTATGTGACGAAGCTACGCAGTAAATATGCTAAGCTAACGTAGGCAGCAGATGAGAACGGAATGAGTATAGACACCCTACCCTACCCCTATTAACCCATGAGGTCAAATAGAATTGAATTGAACTGTGTGAATTTCACTGAGGTGTAGTCAGCAATTAGCAACCCCTAATCAAATCAAATCAAATCAAATGAATTTCACCAAAGCAAGAAACACCGGTTTCGAATCCGGCTGTCGGCGTTGCCTCCGGCTTGGGCCGGCCGTCATACTAACTCAATTGGCAGAGTCAGCGGGTGGAAGTCGATGGGTGGTAATCTGGACGTTGTGGACAGCGACTCCTACAGGTCGGTTGGGGGACGCCTGCACAGCAGAGACAGGAAATGGCGGGGGTAGTGTGAGCCTCCCACACGTTACACCTCGCCAATGAGAGTCCACGCTGACAGGTGAAAAGATGTGACAGGCTGCCTCCTCGTGTACCGGAGGGGACACGTGATGCAAGGCTTCTATCCTCCCTAAAACCGGCCTGTGGGGGGCATATGCGAGCAACGTTCAAGACAGGGGAGGGAAGAATTGGCACAGCGAAATTGGGATGGGAGAAAAATAGAAAAAAGAGGAGAGAAAAAAATATCAAATGTATTTGTAAGGCCCGACAACACACGTTAATGTCCCCATGGGCCGGACACGTCAAGAAGAAACATCCCAGTAAATCAAGAACAAAACACAATGAAATCCAAAATAAAATGTAGGATAAATCAATTAAATTAATGCAACCCTCCCAGACAGACCCCACACGAAGGTAAGGAAAAACTCACTAAAAACCTAGCAATAGGAAAAAAGCACCACAGGCGATGTGGAGGGGAGAAACCTTAGAAGGGCCGTTCAAGGGGGGATCACCCTTCTTAGACGTCAGTGATAGTAGTGTTGCAATAAAACAGGCAAAACAGTCGCTAAGCATGTACATTATACGTGTAATGAAACACAACAACTCAACTCCAACCCACACACCAGACAAAAAAATTATAATTCTAGTAAATAAAAAGACCAATCGGGGGCTCTGTTTAATGGCATTACAGATTCTACCAACCTCTTATCAAGCGGGCAGAAAAGTGGCAATTTTTTTTACTTGAACTTGAGGACTGCATACTTTTATTGCAAACCAAAACAACATACTTGATACTTATAGCACATGCATGAGCCTGGTCTCTTTTGAAAGATGACATTCTGAAGTTTCTGATTCCAGAAAGAAAATTCACTTTTAGTGCTAACGTAATAGAGTAACATAGGTCTGAACTTGAGTTGTAGAAAAACTTGTTACTCAAGTTTTTCTGTAGTAGTTAGTAGTCCAGAGGTAGTATTTCCCCAGAAGGTGGTATGGCTTACAAATCCATACGGACCCATAGCCTAAAGCCCTGTGTAGTAGATATCCAAATTTCATAAAGATCCATTCAGAAATGAGTGATTAGAAGTGATTTTGGTAAACTGTGTACAAAAGACTGTGTAGACTTCAATTCATTCTGCTGTTTTTCTCTTCCTGTTTTCGCTCGTTAGTTATTTTTTTGTTTTTTAGATTCATACATCCCCACGTGGTGTTTCATTGGTAAGCCACACTCATTGGCTACAACGATCCACAATAATTTTCAAGATCAGATCTAGATTGACGGAACTACTGCGCCAAGAGTCGGGAGTGGTACTTTGCACAAGCCTCAAATACCGGCATGTAACTCGAGAACCGCTGAGCGGATTTTGTCGGATTTTGTCGCTATCGACAGGCAACAAATAAGCCTTCAATTCTATATATTGTATTACAAAATATGCACACCCGAGCCACTAGGTGGTCGCCAAAGTGCCGGTGGGCAAATCGTCCTAAAAAGGTCCCGCCGGCGGGACGTTGCATGCTAAGAGATCGATCGTGATAAGTGTAGACTCCACTGTTTAACCATTTCACTACCACACTACAGAAGGTTAACCCTTTACTATCACACTACAGACGGTTAACCCTTTACTATCTCACTACAGATGGTTATTGAAAGGTTAACCTTCTGTAGTGTGGTAGTAAAAGGGTTAACCTTCTGTGTTGTCGCAGTTAAAAGGGTTAACCCTTTGGCAGTGTGGTGGTGAGAGGCTTAACATGTCGACGTGTGTGTGTCCAGGCTGCCAGTCCTGCCTGCACAGAGCTGGAGACGGTGATGCTGGACTGGCTGGGGAAGATGATCGAGCTGCCAGAGGTCTTCCTCGCTGGGACCAAAGGACAGGGAGGAGGGGTCATCCAGGTCAGTGTGTGTGTGTGTGTGTGTGTGTGTGTGTGTGTGTGTGTGTGTGTGTGTGTGTGTGTGTGTGTGTGTGTGTGTGTGTGTGTGTGTGTGTGTGTGTGTGTGTGTGTGTGTGTGTGTGTGTGTGAGATATATAGAGAGAGAGGGGGGGCTTTGGTAGACTATTGCATTGGTCCATTCATTGAAGATGAATGCAATGCGACATCCTTTACTAGGCTCACCCACCAACAGTGCAGGTGCTGAACTGCTGATCCGAATGTATAGGTAAAAACCATATTATGCGTTTTCATCAATAAAAAAATGGCCAAAAAAAATTCGCTCGCGCACTTACGCGCGCTCGCATTCACTGGGGGCCTACAAATACATTCTTTCATGGGGCCCAGAATCTGGAGCTACACCCTACACCAGGGGTGGCCAACCAGTCAGAGACTAAGAGCCACAAAAAAATGACTGTGGTACCACAAAGAGCCACACCATATACCAGCGTTTCTCAACCTTTTTTTTCAGTCACGGCACCCTTCATGTGTTTATAGGTCTCACCCTCTGGCCTCTGAAGTTGCTAATGTCTTTTTTATTTGGGCCTCACAGGGTTAAAAGTACCCTGTGAGACCCACGGTTGCAAAATTACAAAATCACTTTTAGCCATTTAAAAAAATTATGTTTATTTAAAAAATGTTAAAGGGGAACTATTTTACTATTTCTTTCACTATTTGGGCACTTTTACACAATTCCTGTGAGTCTATGGAACACCTAGGTTTTTTTTCAAAAAAAATGCATTGTTTTGTATTTCTAATCAAGTACTAAAAACCGCATTTTTCTACCTCAAGATCTTAAGCCGTTTTGAGGCTGGGCTCCAACCACTGTGTGGCCTGGTGCCAACTGCCACATCAACTGCCACATTATTATGCAGCTGAGAAATCTCTGACATCACAGATATGCACATTTTCAGATGACTCAGTTCAGTGAGGGTGAATATTGTGAGAGGAGAATTGGAAGAATTCGCCAATATGAGAATTAGAGACATATATCCTATTAATATAAGTCCACATAGCTAAGAAACAATGGTAAACACTGAAAAAAGCCATTTATAAGATAGTTCCCCTTTAAGCACATGTATAGTCAATTGGTCCTGTTGTTCAGCCTCACAATGCTATTTGATAGTAAATGTGTTTATATGTCCCACCCTCTGGCCTCTGAAGTTGCTAATTTCTTTTTAATTTGGGCCTCACAGGGTTAACCTCTTAAGCCCGAGATATACAGTAAAAGTGTATATTTTCAGCATTATGTTTGTTTACCAATTATTTTAACTGTTATTAGTGAAATATAAGATTATAGAAATCTCAGGGCATTGAGTCGGAAACCGGCGCATATTGACAGGAGGAAGTGGCACAGCCAAAAGTGAGTG
The DNA here is from genome assembly GCF_963971535.1 of Notolepis coatsorum. Lineage (NCBI taxonomy): Eukaryota > Metazoa > Chordata > Actinopteri > Aulopiformes > Paralepididae > Notolepis > Notolepis coatsorum. The sequence continues at coordinate 141,090,963 of NC_140166.1, read as the reverse complement.
TAGTCTTTTGAAGGAAGAGACTCAGGGCTTTCAAATTTCGAAAAACGACCCTACCCAGCTCACACCAGCCCCTGTCAATCATCTGACTTCTGGATTTACTTTTTAATTTCTCTTATTTTTTGGGATTATCTCCCACAAACCTGAACGTTATTGCCATAAAACAGAACGCAGTTCGTTTCTCTACCTTTCTGTGAACGTCTTGCAAAAAACGGTGTTGCAATATGATGAAAAATGGTGGAGAAATTTACATTATAAAAAAGATGGCAGAATTCAGTACTGTATCTACAAAACCTTCTGTTTAATCATCTTCCCTTTATTCTTTTGCTTATATTTTTCAGGTCTGGTCAATTTTAGCATGGTGTTATTTACAGTCAAATATAATTTTTTTTTTAAATAGAATTGATATTCTCCTTTGGTTCATTACAATTTACTCAAGCCTAGTAACAGACACACTATTTCTGACACTGATCCATATATGTCCCTAGATTCAGATACCAAGAACATGCAAATGGACCATTTAAAAAAAATTGTAAATGTTTATTCTACGTCCTTATGGAATGAGTGACATAAAAAAAAAAAAGTAAAAAAAAAAAAAAAAAAAAAAAGAATTATGGATGGAAGAGCCGCACATTGACGGGCAAAGAGCCGCATGCGGCTCGCGAGCCGCGGGTTGGCCACCCCTGCCCTACACATACATACTGCCAGTTATCAAACCCCTTCATTTCTGTACCTCTGTAAAACCATTTGACTGTATTTTATTTTAAACTGTTTTAAATCACCAAATGTTAAATGTAACTAATCCCTGCCGCGTCGTCTCGCCCCGTGGCGTCTTCCTGGGTGTGTGTGTGTGTACTTGTATTTCTATACTACAGGGGAGACTGACCTGTTTACACACTCACGCAATGGCTACCAAAAACATTATGTCGACAAATTTGGGTGTCCCCATGACACAAATTAGGTTATGGTTAGGGTTATGGTTATGATTAGGTTATGGCTATGGTTAGGTTATGGTTATTGTTAGGGTTAGGGATAAGGTTAGGGTTAGTTACAGAATGCATGTAAGTCCCCCATATTTCACATAAACAAACATGTTTGCATGTGAGTCTGTGTGATGTTTTTTTTTTTTTTTTTTTTTAGAAATGTAACCTTAGCAACAGTGGTCAGGGGGTAGAGCCGTCGTCTGGTAATCAGAAGGTTCCCGCCCGGTTCAATTCCCATTCCTCCCGCTCTGCATCTTCTGGCCGCCTCAGACCCACTCCTATCCGAGCACCAGGGGGGTCATCAAAGAGGTGGAACAAACTTCCCACCACAGTCAGGAAGGTCGAATAAAAATACACCCCTTCAAACAATATTTGAGAAAGAAATTAAAGAATAACCTTCTATTTAATCTAATTAGCATTTTAGTAATTTATCCAAAGCGACTTACTGCCGTTTTACTATTATGTACATTACTACTATGCTATAATCTTCAAATATACTCGTCATCAACTATTCTACATCATGATAACATCACTGTCCTTGGGTTACATAATATCCCTATATTTGTCTGTGGTTGTGCCTGTTCCCATGCTGGCCTCTACAGTCATATACAGTATGTACATATACAGTATATACTGTATATGAAATCTTTATTTCGAACATGTAAATAAATACAAACAATATCAAATCAAAACAAATCATTGAGCTTGTTACGACCCTGGCTCAAAGGGACGCAACATAAGTGCAAACAGACACCAATGGTCTGTGTTTAAACCAAAAGACTATTCTAACTATGATAACTAGCACAAACTAAAGATCAAAGTGGTGGAAAGGGAAGAGACACTGTTTCAATAATCTCTTCTAGCAACCGTGACCCTGCATGTGTGAGTGAGGAAGTGCCTTTGAACCTTCCAGCCAGGTGTCCAATTAGCAGCAATCAGCCAATTAGCAGCAATCACCTGCATGCACAGTGACACAGGAGTAACCAAGATCATGGTACATAACAGAGCTCAAGAAAAAATATATATATAATAATAATAATAAATAAACAAAAGCAAAACATAACTAAATTTGCATGTTCGAAAAGGAGTAGGAAGAAGTATACACTTATTTAATCCTACCCCTTTTCCACTACTCAAATGAGTGTACTAATTTAAAACCTTACAAAACAAATATAATATATATATATGCAAAACAAAAAACTAAAATTGTAAAAACATGAAAGAAATAAAATAAAAATGTAAACACCCGTGAATATCAAATCCCTTCCTCATCCCTGTACCTTGTGAACATCATTTCCTTATAATTCAGTTTGAATTGTCTCATATTTGGACATTGCTTTAGCACCACATTCAGACTGTTCCACAGTTTCACTCCACATATTGAAATGCAGTGTATTCTCCTGGTAGTGCGTGCACTAAGAACTTTTAAATTGAGTTCTCCCCTCAGATTATAACCCCCCTCTCTATCAAAGAACAGTTCTTGAATGTTTCCTGGAAGTGCATTACCTTTTGCTTTATACATTAATTGTGCTGTTTGGTTGCTATACACGACAAATGTCTTGTCCCACAATGGTGGAATGAACTACCCACCCCAGTTAGGACAGCCGAAACCCATCCAATCTTTCGCCGCCGACTAAAGACGCACTTCTTCAACCATTATCTGAAATAAATATATATATTTTATAACCCTAACTATAACCATAACTAACCGTACTGTCATGCACTTGTCCTAATAAACTAACCTACACTGTAGCACTCAACACTTTGATGAACATTGTTACTCAGCTGATAGAGCTGTGCCCTTCCTGATGACTTGTCGTACAGAACTTGTAAGTCGCTTTGGATAAAAGCGTCAGCTAAATGACTAAATGTAAATGTCATGTGGGGAGACAAGTCAGTGGGAAGCGACAGTCGTGATTGGAGGATAGAGAAAAGAGGGCGGAGCTCGAGATACCGTGATCCCGCCCACACCGTCTGCCTTTCGAGACAGCAGCAGCGTTTGAAACACGATCGACTGAATCTATATTTACCAGCAAATTGTCTGCCATTGATTCAGCCTTCATTTGTCCCCCTGGTTCATAACAGCAGAGAATTGGCAGGAAATTACCTTTTAGTCAGAGAGGCGAGGATGACCGTGTTGAAGAGGGCCGGCTATTCGTTTAGCGTTCCGTCAATCAATACCCACAGCAGCAGCTGAGCACTGTGTCTGTGTGTGTGTGTGTCAGTGTGTGTGTGTGTGTCAGTGTGTATCAGTGTGTGTGTGTCAGTGTGTGTGTGTCAGTGTGTATCAATGTGTGCGTGTGTGTGTGTCAGTGTGTGTATGTCTGTGTCTGTCTCTGTGTGTGCGTGTGCATCTGTTTATTGTCTCTGTGTGTGTCTGTGTCTGTCTGTGTGTGTGTATGTGTTTGTGTTTGTCTGTCTGTATGTGTGTGTCTGTTTATCTGTCTGTCTGTCTGTCTGTCTGTCTGTCTGTCTGTCTGTCTGTCTGTCTGGCTGTCTGTCTGTCTGTCTGTCTGTCTGTCTGTCTGTCTGTCTGTCTGTCTGTCTGTCTGTCTGTCTGTCTGTCTGTCTGTCTGTCTGTCTGTCTGTCTGTCTGTCTGTGTGTGTGTGTGTGTGTGTGTGTGTGTGTGTGTGTGTGTGTGTGTGTGTGTGTGTGTGTGTGTGTGTGTGTGTGTGTGTGTGTGAGTGTGTCTGTTTGTGTGTGTGTATTGGGGGGCTGGAGATTGGTGGAGCATGAGAGAGCACTCTGATGACAAATCATGTCATGGCCTCCTATTGAGGCCACTTGAGTGTGTGTGTGTGTGTGTGTGTGTGTGTGTGTGTGTGTGTGTGTGTGTGTGTGTGTGTGTGTGTGTGTGTGTGTGTGTGTGTGTGTGTGTGTGTGTGTGTGTGTGTGTGTGTGTGTGTGTATATGTTGTGTGTGTGTGTGTGTGTGTGTGTGTGTGTGTGTGTGTGTGTGTGTGTGTGTGTGTGTGTGTGTGTGTGTGTGTGTGTGTGTGTGTGTATGTTTGTGTGTGTGTATGTTTGTGTGTGTGTGTGTGTGTTTGTGTGTACGTGTGGCACCCTGTGTCTTTGTGTATTTCTCGTGGCTGTGCTTTTTAAGTGCAGCTCACTATGGCAACTATGGCAACAGATGCCTGGTATGTCATTATGGAAGCAGGGTTAATGAGGGCTATGACGGCCCTCATCCAGGCTGTAATTATAGACCTGCACCCACCTACACAGAGGGATGAGAGCCCGCTCATCCCTGATCCCCTCAGTGGTAACGTGAGCCATTAGAACTCCTCCATGGAATATGTATATACAAAATTAAAAAGCGGAGTGCAAATGTAACTGTAAATGGTAAATGGCTGCTTTTTTAGTGCTTTTATCCAAAGCGCTTTACAATTTTGTTCCTCACATTTGACCCATTCACTCACACACCGACGGCGGAGGCGACCATGCAAGGTGCCAACCTGCTCATCGGGAGCAATTAGGGGTTAAGTATCTTGCTCAAGGACACATCGACACGCTGCCCGGGCGGAGCGAGAATCGAACCGGGAACCTCCGGATTGCCAGACGACTGCTCTACCTGCCGAGCCACTGTCGCCCCGTACAGTAAAGTGCGATAGTAATATAGAATGTACAGGTGATTAAACTGGATATAAAATATATTAATCAGCGCTACTGAGTAGTAGTGCTAATCAGATGTAATGTACAGAGTGGAGAGAGGCTACCCTTTTGTTTACATTTGGATCTTGGATTGGGCCTTTAATGTCTGAGTCGTGAGTCATCCGTTTAGTAGTAGTCGTTTTATTCGGTCATCATCTCACACAATACAATATGCACAATAATTTTACAATATTTGATTTGACAGTGACTGAAAAGGTACAGACTGAAGCATAATGCTTATACATACTTACTTACTTACTTACTCACGCCTTTTACCCTGTTTGGGGCATAGGCCGTCAACAAGGGTTCTCCAAGCATCCCGATCCTGAGCCAACCTCTCAAGCTGGCCCCAGGTGTGTCCCATCTTCTTGGCATCATCTTCCAAGTCTCGGCGCCAGGTGTTTCGTGGTCGGCCTCTCTTTCTTTTCCCTTGAGGGTTCCACCTGAGAGATTGTCTTGTGATGCTCAGGGATGGTTTACGGAGTGTATGGCCAATCCATCTCCAACGCCGTTGGAGAATCTCTTTCTCTGCTGGCTGTTGTTGTGTTCGTTGCCACAGGTCTTTATTGCTGATGGTGTTAGGCCAGCGAATCTGGAGGATTCGGCGCAGACAGGTGTTTAGGAAAACGTGTAGTTTATTGGTTGTTGTGACAGTGGTCCTCCAGGTCTCAGCGCCATAGAGTAGGACTGACTTCACGTTGGTGTTAAAGATCCTGATCTTGGTTGTGATGGAAATGTCTCTTGAGCTCCAGATGTTTTTTAGTTGGAGAAAGGCTCCTCTGGCCTTGCCAATCCTGGCTCTCACATCAGCATCTGTTCCTCCTTGCTTGTTAACCATGCTGCCCAGGTAGGTGAAGTTGTCTACCTCTTCCAACGCTTCTCCTTCCAGAATGATGGGTGATGTGTTGTCAGCATTGATTCTCATGACCTTGCTCTTCCCTCTGTGGATGTTAAGCCCAAGCCTAGTAGAGTTGTCAGCGATGGTACTGGTCTTTTCCTGCATCTGCTGCTGGGTGTGAGAGAGAAGGGCCAGGTCATCTGCAAAGTCGAGGTCTTCTAACTGCGTCCATAATGTCCATTGTATGCCATTTCGTTTCTCTGCCGTGGATTGCTTCATGACCCAGTCTATTGCCAGCAGGAACAGAAATGGTAACAACAAACAGCCCTGTCTCACTCCAGTTTTTACCTGGAAGGCATCGGTGGGTTGACCGCCATGAATTACCCTGCAGGTCATCCCCTCATAGGAGTTCCTGATGATATTTCTGTACTTCTCTGGCACTCCGTAGTGTCTGAGTAGCTTCCAGAGGGTCTCTCTATTCACGCTGTCGAAAGCCTTTTCGTAGTCAATGAAATAAATGAATAGGGGTGAATTCCACTCTAATGACTGCTCCAGTATTATCCGCAGTGTTGCAATCTGGTCTGTGCAGAATCTGTTTTTGCGGAAGCCCGCCTGGTGGTCTTGTAGCTGTGGGTCGACGGCGTCCTTCATCCTGTCCAGTATAATCCTGTTGAATACTTTTCCTGGGATGGAGAGTAGTGTGATCCCTCTGTAGTTTGCACATTGGCTCATATCTCCTTTCTTCGGTATTTTGACGAGGTAGCCCTCCATCCATTCTGATGGGATGTGTTCTTCTTCCCATATCTTCTTGAAGAGAGGATGGAGCATCTCTTCCATGGTCTCTATATCGGCCTTCAGTGCCTCTGCCGGAATACCGTCGGGTCCTGCAGTCTTGCCGTTCCTCAGCTTCTTGATGGCTTTGCGGATCTCTTCTTTTGTTGGCACGCTGCAGTCTATCAGCAGATCCCTGTCAGCTTGCTGGATGTCTGGTGGGTCCTGTGGTGCTGGTCTGTTTAGCAGTTCCTCAAAATGTTCTACCCATCTTTCCTTTTGTCTTTCCTCTCCGATGATTGGCTGTCCATCTTTGTCCTTAACTGGTCTTTCTGGTTTACTAAACTTTCCTGACAGCTTCTTGGTGGTGTTATATAAGTCTTTCAAATGTCCATGTTTCCATGGGAATACATGCCTATACATGCCTGTCCTATATTCTTAACAAAATTAAGACTCCAAAACTTTTAGTATTCTAAAAAAAAAGCACACACAAAAAAAGTATTATTCACCTATAGTTTTCAAAAATATTATTATGATTCCTTTTCCTGCTCTTCAAAAAACACGCTGGGCTGCGGGACAGAAACCTATCCAGGGTCTGTTGTAGACCGCCCAGGGTCTGTGTCTGTTGTAGACCGCCCAGGGTCTGTTGTAGACCGCCCAGGGTCTGTTGTAGACCGCCCAGGGTCTGTTGTAGACCGCCCAGGGTCTGTGTCTGTTGTAGACCGCCCAGGGTCTGTTGTAGACCACCCAGGGTCTGTTGTAGACCACCCAGGGTCTGTGTCTGTTGTAGACCACCCAGGGTCTGTGTCTGTTGTAGACCGCCCAGGGTCTGTTGTAGACCACCCAGGGTCTGTGTCTGTTGTAGACCACCCAGGGTCTGTGTCTGTTGTAGACCACCCAGGGTCTGTTGTAGACCACCCAGGGTCTGTGTCTGTTGTAGACCACCCAGGGTCTGTGTCTGTTGTAGACCACCCAGGGTCTGTGTCTGTTGTAGACCGCCCAGGGTCTGTTGGATTTTATTTTATTTTATTTATGGATTAAAAACACACAACAAGGATCCAAAGGATAACATGAGAAAGATAAGACCCTTATTTCCATTATGGTCCCAGGGCTGTTAGGCCACAACAAAAAACACGACAATGACACAAAACACATACATTTAAAACATTAGAAGTCTAACCTATAGCTAACATTTTATATCACACAATAACTAAAAACTGATTGGAATCCCATTCAATAGCCCCCTATACTTTGAATTTCAAAGTATAGGGGGCTATTCCTCTATTCTGTCCATGAGCCACTTCCTGACGCTTCTCTTGAAGCTGTGGAGGCTCGAGCTCTGCTTGATGGGGATAGGCAGCTTGTTCCAATCCTGGGCTCCAGAAAAAGTAAGGGAGCACTGGCCCAGTTTGGATCGGAAAGAAGCAGGCTTCAGGTTTGCTATGCTTGCTCTAGTTCTGTGGTCGTGGGATTCACTGACCAGAGTGAAGTAGTTCTGGAGGTATCTAGGGGACCTTTGGTTTATAATATTGTGCACTAGGTTGAGTCTGAGCTGAGTAACTCTGGCCTCCACAGGAAGCCAGTTTAGCTCCCGGAAGTTACTCCTCCCTACATGGGTGCGAGGGCCAAGACCCATTACCACCCTTACCAACTTATTTTGGGAAACCTGAAGCTTATTTTTTTTGTTTCTGTTGTAGACCGCTTGTTTGTTTCAGTTTAGTCCCAGTGTTGTTGTTGTTGTTGTTGTTGTTGTTGTTGTTGTTGTTGTTGTTGTTGTTGTTGTTGTTGTTGTTGTTGTTGTTGTTGTTGTTGTTGTTGTTGTTGTTGTTGTTGTTGACAACAGTGTCCTGATAACCAAACAGAATGTACTGGTTCATGGTCTGATTGACTTCTTAGAAATCCAGGACCTCTCTCTCTTAGATCAGATAAGATAAGATAAGATACGATAAGATAAAATATTCCATTATTGATCTCCTTGGGAAATTCGGGCATCATAGAAGAAGAATAAGTCTTTATATGTCATGCTGATTTTAACACACGCACACGTGCGATGGGCGACCCACAGGAACACACACACACATGCACCTTGTCGCTGAATGAAATGTTCTCTGCACCTCCCATCCCGTCGGGCAGCCGGGAGCAGACAAGGGCTGCGGCGTGGGGCCACGCCCCGGGGGGCCAATCCAAGTGCTCCTGTCCGTCTTCGTCAGGGAACGCGACAGCATTAGCGATCTGTTGTGCATGTTTTTCCATTGGGTTTATCTTATCGGGGGGGAAACCCTTGCGAGCACAGAGGGGGAGAACATGCAAACTCCACACAGAAAGGCCCGGGAGATACCCCCCACCTGGGTAACTGGCAACACGGCAGCCTGGTACCCCAAGCGGGAATCGAACCCAGGACCTTCTAGCTGTGTGAGGCGACCGTGTTAAACCACTACACCAGGAGCCGCTTAGCAGCATGGGGGAGGGGGGAGAGGAGGTACAGGTATGGGCAGGGTAATAGTAGAAAGACATACATTTAGGCAATAAATTGCAAACCTGTAACGACTCCCAAAAACAAGGAAGTCACGCTCAATTCAACGTTTGTTGGCCTGTATCAGCCTGCCTCGTCTGATGGGAATAATCCAAGTTGATCGATCGGTCGGTTGAATGATGAAGCGAATGATTATTGATGAACTCGGCCGTAGTAATGCACCCTGGTCTTTCACCAGGCACGTTCTCTCCTGCCTGTATTGATTGAATTGATTGATTGAACACTTTATTAACAGATTGCAGAATGGGTACAATACAGTACAGCTCAATACTGGCTATATTACCTCAGCCATCTGATGACTCATCATAATAGTCTCCTAGCATAATGGACGTCTTCTCTAATGAAGAGACGCTTTCTACAAGGCATCAAAGGGAATCGGTAAGAGCACGGCAAGCTGACTCAATGGTCATCGAGGAGGCTCAGAGCTTTCTCTGTGTGTGTGTGTGTGTGTGTGTGTGTGTGTGTGTGTGTGTGTGTGTGTGACAGTGCGTGCGTGCGTGCGTGTGTGTGTGTGTGTGTGTGTGTGCGTGCGCACACGTGCATTTGAATAGGCACACCATGGACACGTGCCATGAGCCCTTTGATAACTGCTCATTAGGGAAGACCACATTCTAACCCTTTCACTGCCACCGGACAAAGGGTTAACCCTTTCACTGCCACACTACAGTTAACCTCAAAGGGTTAACCCTCTGTAAGTGTGGTAGTGAAAGGGTTAACCTTCTGTAGTGTGGTAGTGAAAGGGTTAATGGGAATAGAATATAGACCCACTCGCCGTATAGATGGCGTCGGAGGTCGCCGTTGACAGGAGAGAGAGGGGTATCAATGTATACATATGTATACAGTAAGGAGTCTCCCATGTCATACCAATGTAAAATAATAATAATAATAATAATAATAATAATAATAATAATAATAATAATAATAATAATAATAATAATAATAATAATAATAATAATAATAATAATAATAATAATAATAATAATACCTTTATTTATATAGCACCATTCATACAGATTGCAGCTCAAAGTGCTTTACACATTTACATTTGTATTTTTCCTCTGACTGAACCTGTACTATCTTTTCCTCATGTAAATGGTAAATAAATGGTAAATGGCTGCATTATTATTATTATCGCTTTTTATTATTATTTTGCTTTACAATTTGTTCCTCACATTTGACCCACTCACTCACACATTCACACACCGACGGCGGAGGCGACCATGCAAGGTGCCAACCTGCTCATTGGGAGCAATTAGGGGTTAAGTGTCTTGCTCAAGGACACATCGACACGCTGCCCGGGAGGAGAGGGAATCTAACCGGGAACCTCCGGATTAATACCAGACTACTGCGCTACCCCCGAGCCACTGTGGCCCCGCCCACGCGCTGTCAAATATTTTAGCAATTGCTGTACATTGTTTTTTCTTGCTCATGGTTCTAAATGTCTTCTTCTCCAGGGCACGGCGAGTGAGGCGACTCTGGTGTCCCTACTGGCTGCTCGCTGCAAGGCAGTCCGGAGGGTGCAGGCCTTGGACCCCCAGCGCACCGAGGCCCACATCATCCCCAAGCTGGTGGCCTACACCTCTGACCAGGTGAGAATGGGGAGGAGTAGTGGTTACTTCCTGGTCTATAGGGAGGTGTAGTGGTTACGTCATTGCTGTTTCCGGCCGGTCCACCATCTTGAAAACGCAATGTATTTCCCCATTGCCCATTTCTAAATAGTCTCGTTTAAAACGAATAAAGCATGAACATTTGCATGGTGTACCTTTCTGTGCATATTCATCCACGATCTATAGCTCAACATGAAAATATTTGCAATTAATCGTAAAAAAAGAAATCAACACATTTTATTTCAACCAAAATGTTTTAAAACAATAATGTTCGTGATAGAAGGGAACTCATTTTGTGCAAAAAATTGAAAGCTTTTCAATGTTCATGAGGCAGAATTGTTACAATAGCCGATAATCCATTTTCATAATGATAAATCCCTATACGGGTGGACCTCGCGGGCGGTCCAAAGTGACGTCAGACTACACCTCCCTATAGAAGAAAAAAAAGAAGAAAAAAGCGTATCTGAGGTGCGGCCGGGTAGCGTAGTGGACTAAGCACTCGCCTACCACCGCAGAGACTCTGGGATAGAATCCAGCTGTCAGCGGTATACCTCCGGCTTGGTCAGTCGTCCCTACTAACACAATTGGCAGTGTTAGCGGGTGGGAAGCCGGTGGGGTATGAGTGTTGGTCGGGTCGATGTAAACTGCGACTCCTACTGTTCGGTCGGGGGGCCTGTTTAGCAGGGAGGGGGGGATCTGGGGGAAATAGTGTGAACCTCCACGCGCGTTACGTTCCCCCAGTGAGACTCCTTGTTGTCAGGTGAAGGGAAGCGGCTGTAGTAGTTTTACACCCTCCCCAGGCCGACAGTGGGGCAATGCACGCAAGAACCAGGAAGGGAATTGACATAACGCCGCAGGGGTGTAAAGTACTTGAGTAATTGTACTCTGTTACAATACTTAAGTACTGTTTTGGGGGATTTGTACTTTACTCGAGTATTATTAGGTTTGTATACTTGTACTTTTACTCAATTACATTTCAGAGAAAAAAATACGTACTTTTTACTCCTTACATTTAAAATGCAAATTACAAAGTACAAAGTACAAATCTCGCAGGACGCAGGTCCAACCATTTTAATTGGTATATTTGTTTCTCTGGCCGAACTAACGTTAACGTTATTAATCCTGTGGCCGTGCTTTATTTAAAAACAGACAATCAAATCCCCATCAATGGAAAATTAACCCGCCCATACCCATGCTGATTGGTCCTTGTGCAAGACTAGAAAGTGGGGATATTTGATTAAACACCTGCTATCAGAAGAATAGACATTCAGAAAAAAAGTTTTAACTTTTACTTTTTAGTACTTAAGTACATTTAAAAGTAGAAACTTTTTTACTTTACTCAAGTGTGTTTTTAGCCAGATACTCTGACTTTTACTTGAGTACGATTTTGAGACGGTACCCATACTTTCACTTAAGTATAATTTCTGGGTACTTTTTACACCCCTGCATAATGGCTAAATTGGGATGGGTGAAAAATACACAAAGCCCAAAAATAAATTGAATACACATTTTTTAAAGTTCACCATTCAGTCTCGATAGGCGGGTCTGGAACGGGGTTCTGTTTTAAGGTTAAGAACCACTGTTCTTAAAGATAGTTTAAAAGATTGTCTCTCTACAGTAAACTCCCCCTGAGTACCGAAATGTGGCATCGGTGGATCCCATGTGAATCGGTACTCGGTAGTACAGTACCGACGTGATTCGGTCGATGCGCTTAAAAGTACCGGATTCTGTACCCATCCCTAACGCTGATAGAGAGTGACAGGGGTTGATGGAGCACTTGACAAGTTCTGACCCGCCTGGATACAGGGCTTGCTCTCTGATTGGATTAGAGAGAGTGGCCCGAGGGCCTCACAGACCTTTATGGAGAGAGCGGTCAGCAGTCAGTCAGTGGTCAAGAATTAGCAGCCCTATGTCAGTATATATATATTTTCTTCTCTTCTTCTTGTATTTTATTTTTTTATTATTTTTTAAACAAACATATAAACAAACATGACAACACACGATAAGATATACAAGCATTAATTGTCAGGGCACATCCAATGAGATCACATTTTAGTTAGTTGTCTTATATAAGATATACCCCTAATACCTGTTATCTAAAAAACCTACACACATATGCTCCAGCTCGAACCCCCCCCTCCCGGACCCCACCTTGAGAAGTACCTCCACTATCCCTCGCACCTAACCAGACACTACCATTATAAGCTAGCTTTTATTCTCTCCACCACTTCTAACCACATTGACATTTTGGATTCATTGAGACCCAGAATTCTTGCTGTAGATATTTCATGGTAAATTACATCGAGATATGTAAGAAACCAAACTTTACGGCACATTTTTTCTGGTTGAAACCAGCGTGATGCGATCAGCTTTTTGGCTACTGTGATACCCGATAAAACCAATCTCTTTAGCTGTGGATTCACTGCAAACTCAAAAACATCATTCAATAGTAATACCGAGGGGTGTACAGGTATATTCCAAGATACGAGTTTTGATATTTGTTGGGTCACATCTTTCCAGAATGCCTTAACTGGTGAGCAGTCCCAATACATGTGCATAAATGTCCCTTCGTCCCCATTTGTACATTGGGTGCATTTGGAATCTTGTTTAAGCCCCATTCGGCACAGTCTTATAGGAGTCAAGTATGTCCTGTGAATATAGTTAAGATTGATTTGTTGATGATCCGGGTTCCTTGATGTAAGTCTGACATTTGCCCAGGCTCCTTGCCAATCAAAGTCATTTTCCAGGTCTGGTATATCCCTCCTCCAGACAGAGTCTAGTTGGAGGGTTTCATACGAGGACGTTAGTAATTGATGATAAAATTCTGAAACAAAACCTCTCGATGTCTCTCTTTCGTAGAAGAATTTGTGGTATCTGTGGTGTTCAATTGGTCTGTCTAATGGAACACCGTGAGACTTCAAACATAGCTCTAACTGTTTGTAAAAAAGCCATGTGGACTTGGTGAGATAACATTTTTTGCGTATTTCTTTATCACTACAAAAACCCTGTTTGTTAAAAACATCCCCTAATGAGTGTATGCCTTGCTCTTCCCATATAGGGAATCTTATAGGTCGTTTTCCAATTAAGAGTGCATTGTCATTGAATAAGGGAGTATGATTGTGCCATTTTTGTGGGTTAGGATTTTCTTTTTGTGATTCACGCCATATCCGGATCGCATGAGTAATTATGGGGCCACATTTTCATTCACAGTGCTTGATTGGTAGTTTAGTGTATGCTATGTCCTTCAGTCTATGTGGGGCTACTATGTTTTCTTCTAATTTTCTCCAGGATACTAATGCTTGGGAGTCAAACCATGTTGTCAATGGACTTAATGTGTACGCCTTAAAATATAGGAAAAAATCTGGAAATGCCATGCCACCATCTGCTTTATTTCTCTGTGCGGTGGATCTTTTTATACGTGGTGGTTTGTTATTCCAAATAAATTTGTATGTGGAGGAGTGTAATCTTTTCCAGTAACCCTCTGGAGGGGGTAACGGTAGCATTGAACTGAAGAAGTTGATTTTAGGTAGTACATCCCTCTTAACTATTGATATCCGTGCTTGTACTGTGTTTTTAAGTTTTGCCCATCTATCAAGGTCGTCTTTGATTTTGTTTTGGATTTTTGTGTAGTTGTGCTTCACCGTTTGTCTTATGGTGGGGAATATTTCCACTCCCAAGCATCTGAAATGTTTTACCATCGGTATCTCTCCTGGAGGGGTTGTATCTTTTTTTGCAGGGGTGTTAAGTGGAAGGAAAGCCGACTTCGGCCAATTTATCTTAAATCCCGATAAATCACCAAAGTCCTCAATCAACTTGAGCAGATGAGGCAATGTGGTGTTGGGGTTTTGCATGAACAATATTACATCTGGAGCGCAACAGTAAGAAGCATTTTGTACAAAAGTATTCTGTACTTCTGTATGACAACTATTAAAGAAACTTGAACTTGAAACTTGAACATCGTCCGCATATAAACTAATTTTTTGTTGTGTGCCCTTGATTACGATTGGTTCTATGGATTGGGATTGTCTTATATATTGTGCTAAAGGCTCTAATGATAGATTGAACAGTCCGGGACTAAGAGGACAACCCTGTCTGGCAGAGCGTGATACCGGAAAGATTTTGGAGATGATTGTGCCTGTTGTAATCATGGCCGATGGGTCTTTGTATAATACTTTAATCATATCGATGAATCCTTTCCCTAACCCCATCCTTTCTAGCACTGCCCATAGATACGACCATTCCAGCCTGTCAAAGGCTTTCATAGCATCCAGGGACAGCATCGCCTTAGGTATGGTGTCCTCCTTGTCGGCATCAAGTACGTGCAGTATTCGTCTTATGTTTTCAGTGATCAGGCGGCCTCCTATGAAGCCAGTTTGGTCCGGGTGAACTAAAGACGTCATATGCTTTTGTAATCTGATGGCTAATACCTTAGAGTACAGTTTGATATCTGTTCCGAGGAGGCTTAAAGGTCTATAACTACCGCACTCGTTGGGGTCTTTGTCTTTTTTAAGGAGGACTGTTATGAGTGCAATATTGTCATTCTTATGGAAGTTCCCCTCCTTGACTGAGTATAAGATCATATTTAGTAATAAGGGGCCAATTATGTCCCAACAAGAAAGGTACATTTCTGATGGGAAACCGTCTCTTCCAGGAGCCTTACCACTTTTCATTGCGGTTATGGCCTTCTTGAGTTCCTCTAGTGTGATCGGTGTTTCTAACTGATTAGCGTCATCCTCTGAAAGTTTAGGGAGAATAATTTGATTAAGAAATGTGTCCATTTTGTTTTGATCGAAGGTCGTTTCTGATTTATATAAGTCGGAGTAGAATACTTTGAATGTATCGTTTATTTTTACAGGATCTGTTACAAGTACTTGTTGTGCTCTAATGGTAGTTATATCTGCAAATGTTGCATTAATTCTTAATCGCATGGCTAATAGGTGGCTGGGTTTGGAACCATGGGAGTACTGCTGTTGTCTTGTGCTGCGTATTTGTATTTCCGATTGTTGTCTGTATATGGCATTGATCTCTATTTTTAGTACGTTAACTTGATTTTCTAGTCGAGTTGAGTTGTTGTATTTTAGAGAATTAAATAACGTTGAGTAAAGCGTTTCCAGCTCAGCCAGTTTTGTGCATTGATTCTTGCGCATTTTGGAGGAAAAGCTATCCGTGAAATCTTTGATCATTCCCTTTACCGACATCCATATTATTCTGGGGTCTTGCACCGAGTTTGCATTCTCCCGTTGGAATACTATAAGAGCTTCTTTGAGTTGTGTAATGAATTCCTTGTTATTAAGCAGCAACGAGTTAAATCGCCATCTTGGGGCTCGGGAGGATAGTATACCAAATGTACCTTTAAGGAGTAAATAACAGTGATCTGATAGTGCGTTGGGTATCATTTCCACTTCATAATTATCAAATAGTCTCTGTGATGCAAAGACATAATCTATTCTGGATAGTGTATTATGTCTCGCAGATCGACAAGAGTACTTTCGGGTCGTGGGATTAAGTAACCGCCATAAGTCATTTACACCTGTAATCTTCGACCAATCCTTTAATGCCTTCGATGAATTCTTTTGTTCGCTGGAAAAGGCGAGGTAAGATTTGTCCATCCTTGGGTTCCAGATGGCATTAAAATCCGCTCCTATTATAAATGAGTAATCGGGAATGTCTAACATTGCATTGGTTAGTGTAGTGAAGAAATCTTCTTCGTACAAATTTGGGGCGTATACCGCTATCAACGCTATTTTCCTGTTCTTATGTTCAATCTTAGCTATAGTTATCCGACCTTCTACATCAGACCATACTCCCTTTAGTACAATATTCAACTTACGTTTAACGACTATGGCTACACCCCGAGTTCTCGTACCAATAGAAGAGTGACTGATATTATGGTATGTGTTGTCCGCTAATTTATCTATGTCTTTCCCTAGAATGTGCGTTTCGCTTAGCAGAGCAATGTCCACATGTTCTTTTTTCATCAGTGTGAGCACGCTTTTGCGTTTGAGTTGGTTATTTATTCCCCCGGTGTTCCATATCATTATATTCAAACTAGCCATAGTCTATACATGTTGCATTGTAATTTTTGGTAATGCTTCTAGAGTGCGAGGCAATAATAGATATACATCCCACTAGTGAGGTCCCGTTGAGAGCCGAGCTTAAAAACATACATATATACAAATAAAAATCCCCTACCCTTCCCTCCCACCGAGAGTCGTACAGGATTGTGTTCCATGAACACAACCTTTGCGTATGACTCCCTCCCTTGCACCACCGGATATCCCAGAATGATCCAATTATCCTTAACATTCCTATGTATACCATAGGATCTAACACTCTAAATTCTACCATAAGTAGAATGTCGACTGTGGCTTGGCCACTTTCCCGTAAAAATAAAAATGTAAATGAGATAAAACTAAAAATAAAGACCAAAAATAAGCTTCAATTGTCATGCCCTAATCACTTACATTTTATATGAACTTGTGTAATTTATAGTAACCCATGAATAATATGAAGGTATTGAACTGAAGAGAGAGCCTCAATAAATCAGAGAGACCGGATGAAAAAAAACAAGTAAAAGGAAGAGAACATTAACTTAGATCTTAAAAGAGCATTGCTATGCTTAAACATCTAAAGTATAAATTGGAGAAGTAGTGGAAATATTTCCCATTAATAAAAAACAGTTTTTAAATACGTATAACCAGCATTTCCCCTGACCAGGGTGGGCGATGATCGTTGTGTAGAGTGATCTTTCTGCCGGCCGGCTATGATGGTTCTGTGGTTCTGCATCTAGATACTGTTGATTATTCCCCCGAGGGGCTTCTGGTAGAGTGACTGACCAGGTATTGCTGATATTCCAGAATGTTCCCTATATCAAAGAATGCGTAGATGTTCTAGATTATTCCAATATGTCATTTTTACATTGTTTGAATGTTCCAGTATGTTCTGGAGTGTTCCAATCTTGAATCCAATATGTCCGCAATAATATAAATCCGACGGGGAAAACATTCAAAAACTCTGAGCACGTAGGTCTCTCTGTCCCAAATCCTCGGTTCATTAAAGATTGTACTATATGGTGACCTTGCATAACAGAGATTAAAAGGCCATTTATACACTATTCTGCGTGTTGTGCAGACAAGTATTTGGCTGCATCTTCAGGCGAGTTGAGGAAAACCCTTGCTCCTTGTTTATCGACAATGCGAAGTATTGCAGGGTATGTTAGTAGGGGTCTGTATTTCTCCAGGTATAGTTGAGACATCACCGTCTTGAACTTGAGCAAGAAAAAACAATGTACAGCAATTGCTTCTCTTCTTCTTCTTCTCTTCTTCTTCTTCTTCTTCTTCTTCTTCTTCTTCTTCTTCTTCTTCTTCTTCTTCTTCTTCTTCTTCTTCTTCTTCTTCTTCTTCTTCTTCTTCTTCTTCTTCTTTTTCTTCTTCTTCTTCTTCTTCTTCTTCTTCTTCTTCTTCTTCTTCTTCTTCTTCTTCTTCTCTCTTCTTACTGTATATACCAGTGTGTATATATATCCACATCTGTCTGTACATATCTGCATATAATGAATGAATGAATGAATGAATGAATGAATGAATGAATGAATGAATGAATGAATGAATGAATGAATGAAAACGTTTATTTAAAATGGACACCACAGCTACATTGGACCAGCCACAGTGGACAGACCAGATGTGTTGTTTTGCGTGTTTATAGCACAAGTGCTAGTTTTCAACACTAGTCCATTGAGGCTTTTCTAAAAGATATAATAAAATTAACAGTAAAATACAGAATTTAAATCACAAATCAGAACAACAAATAACCAGAGCAAGAGTCCATGATCAAAACAAAAATCCTTGTTACATATCTGTAGATTCTATATCTATATCTGTACATATCCCTTACCTACTCTTACTAGTTACGCTGCTGGCCAGTATGACTTAGTTACTACCATAGTGTCTTTATACCTTTATCACTGTACATTAATACTACAACTCTGTCATTACATCTGATTAGCACTATTACTCAGTAGTACTCATTTATATATTTTATACCCAGTTTAATCACCTGTACATTGTATATTACTGTCGCACTTTACTGTTACATTTGAACTCTGGTTGGATGCCAAACTTATTTTTGTTGTACTGTACTTGTGCTGCATGATGACAATGTGTTTGAATTAAGGCAGACAAAGTTAACGTGTTATTAACGCACAATTCTTTTAACGCCACTATTCTTTTGTGTGTGCGTGTGTGTGTGTGTGTGTGAGAGAGAGAGAGAGTGGGGGGGGGGGGGGGGGGGGGGGGGTGAGTCCTCAGCCCTTGTGTGGGTGAATATAACAAGTTCCTAATGTTTTCTTTCCCCCATTATTTCATGCACACTTTATTCATTGTTTTAAATTATTATTTTCTTTTAAGTTATTTTGTGCATCACTCTGTTTTGGATTTGATGCAAATTTGCAATGCATAAGGGTCATCCTTTTGTGTTAAATGGCTGCATAAAGCAAGAATTTGTTGACTCTCGTGTTGATAAGAGTATTAAAACTTGAAAAAGATCAGTTTAAGGTCGATTTAGAACAGATAAAAAATATGCGACTAATCGCAAGTTAACTATGGACAATCGTGCGATTAATCAGATTAAATATTTTAATCGATTGACAGCACTATAGTTTGAATAAATTCTAATCTAATCTAATGTGATCGCATGGCGCCTCCTCCCCCCCCCAGTCCCACTCGTCCGTGGAGCGGGCCGGTCTGATAGGAGGCGTGACAATGAAGAAAGTACCCGTGGACGACACCTACGGCGTGAGGGGAGCGATGCTGAGGAAGATGCTGGATGAGGACAAGGCAGCCGGCCTCATCCCTTTCTATGTAGGGACACACACACACACACACACACACACACACACACACACACACACACACACACACACACACACACACACACACACACACACACACGTGCACGCACACACACATACACACACACACACACACACACACACACACACACGTGCACGCATACACACATACATGCACACACACACACACACACACACACACACACGTGCACGCACACACACATACACGCACACACACACATGCGCGCACACACATGCGCGCGCACACACACACACACACACACACAGCTAATTGTATTCAACTAAAACTGTGTAAAATGCAATTCATAAAATGGTTCAAATTCATTGAATTCAGCTCAATTCGATTTCAAATGGCACATAGTCTTTTTTTATTATGTATAGGTTACTAATAATTATTTAATAAATATTAATTAACCCCAATCCCAGTTTTTACAGTGTATAAATGCAGCCATTTTCCCTTTATTTACCATTTCACAGATGGCACAGAGCCATTGAAAATGCACAAGGTATCTAGTGATATTTACCCGCAGTGTGTATTTCTCCAAGCCCAGTCCTTTTGATTTATGTTTATTTTATAAAGGGCAGGACACGTCATACATAGTTTGGAGATAAAGAAAAAATAAGATCCTTCATCTGTAGCCCCAGGCTACTGCGTTAAAGGCTAGCGTTGTTTACAACAAGCCGGCTCCAGCCAGGGACGGGCGGATGAGAGCGGATGAGAGGGCGGGTGAGGGCGGATGAGTGGTTAACCGTTTGGTAGTGTGGCAGTGAAAGGGTTAAGGCCATGACGTTTGATGGTTTCCGACGTTTTTACTGTGTGCTACAAATGGTCGAATGCCATCCAGTTGTGTTTTTTAGAATCCTAAAAGGACCAAACGAGACAAAATTAACGCCTTTGACTGTGTTTAACACCGTCCCCCCCAAGAAAGAAGATACAAGTATAACTGTAACACGGTCAGAAAATGTAAATAAAGTACTAATCGACTACAGGAAAAAAGGTACATAATGTATGTTATGTTATAGCCATAAGTAATATATATTTCCTTATTGTATAAGTAATATATTTATATTTCGTGTCGGTGAAAAAAGTCAAAAACAAACGGCAACCGGGAATCGAATGAACAATGATTGTGGTCGCGGGCGGTTGCTCTCACCACTAGACTAAGACACACACCCATCCTGATACTAACACAGCAATACTATGATGATGATTTGTTTTAACGTTTAATGGTTATGGTTAAGATGGAAAGTTAAGGGTTATGGTTCGGGTTAGGGTTAAGGTTATGGTTAGTATGGTTTAAGGTAAGGTTAGGGTTTGGGTTTGGGCGAGGCTATCAGAAAAGTGTGTCTCTGTAGTCTTGAGGTAAAGGCACTTTGTGTCCTGGGTTTGTTCCAGCAGGGGAAGTAATTTTTTTTTATGAAAACGTTGAAAGTAAAAAAAAAATGTATATGTAATATATTTACTTATTTGTAAATATGTAAATATGCCAATATATTACTCATGGCTAAAACATAACATACAATATGTAATAATAATAATAATAATTCATAATTTTTTTTGGCGCTTCTCAATGACCCGAAGTCGCTGAACGCTGAACGCTGAATGTACCTATTTTCCTGATCGACACGCAGACATCTTACTGGGCCCCGTTCCCCGTACCTGGCTAACTGAGTTAGCCGGATAATTTCCAGCATAGCCTGACTTAAGCCGGACCTTTCTGTTCCCAGACGCTCGATTGTCTAAATCACCATGACAACAGATCAAAAAGTTTGAGCCTGGTCGAGAGCAGGGTTAAGTTCAGTTAGCTGGATGAACCATGGCCACGCCCCCCGCAAAGAAAAGCCAGCTCGCTTCCTGAAATGATTCTCACAGTGTAGATCTGCATTATACCATTCTGAATTATGTTTCTGTGCTTCGTTTTCCTAGAGGGGGCTTTTGAAATGTATAATAATAGAACTAAATGCCGATAATAAATCATATTCAGCCTATAGATTTACTTTGTCCTAAATAAAATAATGCACGTCATATACGACGCTCGGAGTGCGATACACGCTGCAGGCACATTGCAAATGTGAATCCCGCGGGGATATTTTTAATGAATGAAACCTATCGGCCGTTTGGCTCTGATTAGTTTCATATATTCTCCGCTGTAGATTTGCTTAACGGAGCGCCCGGATTGTGTTTCATTCAAGCATAAAATTGAAGTGTCTATGCATGGATTGTGGTTTTTGTGGATTATGAATTACGAGGACTCTGAGGATTGTTGAATTGTATCATCACTCACACGTTATTGTGATATTGTAACTGGGATTAAAATGTCTGATGAGATGCGCTGTTTGACGGATTTGAGAAATTGAATGAGCCGTTGACGTCACATTAATGCATTTGAGAATAAAGAGATAAAACTTCATTCAAAAGAAAAATATTCGAAAC
>NC_140166.1:141054283-141066783 GCF_963971535.1 Notolepis coatsorum | reverse complement strand
ATCACGTCTTACAGCTCTGTGTTCATCACGTCTTACAGCTCTGTGTTCATCACGTCTTACAGCTCTGTGTTCATCACGTCTTACAGCTCTGTGTTCATCACGTCTTACAGCTCTGTGTTCATCATGTCTTACAGCTCTGTGTTCATCACGTCTTACAGCTCTGTGTTCATCACGTCTTACAGCTCTGTGTTCATCACGTCTTACAGCTCTGTGTTCATCATGTCTTACAGCTCTGTGTTCATCACGTCTTACAGCTCTGTGTTCATCACGTCTTACAGCTCTGTGTTCATCACGTCTTACAGCTCTGTGTTCATCACGTCTTACAGCTCTGTGTTCATCACGTCTTACAGCTCTGTGTTCATCACGTCTTACAGCTCTGTGTTCATCATGT
The DNA here is from genome assembly GCF_963971535.1 of Notolepis coatsorum. Lineage (NCBI taxonomy): Eukaryota > Metazoa > Chordata > Actinopteri > Aulopiformes > Paralepididae > Notolepis > Notolepis coatsorum. Next base: position 141,066,392 of record NC_140166.1, on the reverse strand, counting down.
CTTACAGCTCTGTGTTCATCACGTCTTACAGCTCTGTGTTCATCATGTCTTACAGCTCTGTGTTCATCATGTCTTACAGCTCTGCGCGACACTGGGAACCACTCCATCATGTGCATTCGATCACATTACAGAACTTGGACCCATATGTAAGTTGGACCTGAAACGACACGTTCCTACAACATGTTGTATCCATCTAACAGCTGATTCTGCAATACCATACCATTACCATACATACATACCATACCATATGTACCATTACCATACATACATACATACATACATACATACATACATACATACATACATACATACATACATACATACATACATACATACATACATACATACATACCATACATACCATACATACCATACCATACATACCATACCATATGTACCATTACCATACATACCATACTTTAACTCTGCCATTGGAAAGACATTTGGCCCGTTCCATAGATGTATGACTTGGCCATAATAAGGTAATTTATAGGCCTGATATTCTATATTCATATTTAAAATGGCATGTGTCCGGATGGCAAAATTCAGTACTGTATCTACAAAAAAACCTGTAAATCATCTGCCCTTTAATCATTTGCTTAGACTTATAGTACACTTGATCTCAAGAAGGTGCTGAATGAGCTCAGTGGCAATTTCTCACTTTTGGTCAATGTTAGCATGGTGTTATTCACCGTCAAAGATGGGGGGGGGGGAAGTATCCTTTGGTTCATTACAATTTACTCGAGCATAGGGGGAATACATTCCCTGAGGTCCATAGATCTCCCTAGATACCAAGAACATGCAAATGGACCTGGAGCAATCTTCCATTTACTTGGGTATGTACATGTAGTACTTTTAGGCAAATATTCAGAAAATATGGCTCGGGCACTTTAAGAGGTTAAGAACATTTGGAGGAAGAACGACAGCAGATGTTGTTGTTGGTGTTGTGGTACGAGGTCTTCCTCCCGTTCACACGCTGCATTTCCCCGCGTCTCAGGTAACGAGGAGGAGATGTGGATGCACATTGACGCGGCCTACGCCGGAAGTGCCTTCATCTGCCCTGAGTTCAGACATTTGCTGAACGGCGTTGAGGTGAGGAACAAGTTCTACGGGGGGGGGGGGGGGGGGGCATGTCCTGAGCCACATACGGTGTAGCGGCTGCCTCCTGGTTTGAATCCAGTCTGAATCTTCAAGTTTCAAGTTTGTTTATTAATTATCACACTAAAATACCCGTACTTTACGGTGAAATGCTTGGTTTTGTATGAGCCCCTGAGAGTGTGCTTCATACAGTAAAAAAAAAAAGTAAGTAAAATAGTAAGTACGAGGAATATACATAATACCATATTCAATACAATATACAAGCTAAAGTACAACCTAGGTACAATCTGACTACAGTGAGTAAATGAGGAAACAGCGAGGTGCAATGCAGAAAATGAGGTACAAAACTTGAAGGTAAGGTGCTAATGCAAATGAGGTGTGAATGTAGTGCAAATCTCTTTAATAAGATAAATATAATGCAGTGTTAAAGTGTCTAAGGTGAGTGTTTAATTAAAGTGAGTGTGTGCATGTGGATGTGTGTGCAATGAGTGTAGATGGATGGGTTGATGGTGTTACATATAGAGTCATTGAGCATCCTGATGGCCCGGGGATAGAAGCTCTTTCTGAGTCTCTCTGTACCGGCCATGAGACTCCGGTAGCGCTTGCCTGACCGCAGCAGTTCAAAGAGGCAGTTGTTTGGGTGACTAGAGTCTTTGATTATTCTCTTAGCCTTGGCCCTGCAACGCTTGTTATAAATGTCCTGGAGAGTGTGGAAGCCCCCCTCCAATTGTCCTGGTTTGAATCCGGTCTGAGACCGGTTTTGCACGTCATCCCCCCCCTGATCCGGCCCCTGTGCAAACATATCGATAGTGTACATCAGGGGTTCCCAAACTTTTCAGGCCGGGACCCAGAAAATAAGGCGTCAGAGAGCCGCGGCCCAATGCACATCGTCAGGCTTTTTATTTTTATTTTTTTGCCAGGCGACCGATGACCGATTTTTTAAGCCAAATATCACTTCAATCCTATTAAGTTAGTTCAAGTTAGTTATTCATTTATATGTGCTATTTATGAGAGGGCTAACTTGTTGCAAAATAATAATGATAATAATAATAGCCTCATTAAAATACTATTGTTGCTTCGGTTGTTTTCAGCGTTTTATGTGCATAATCTGTTATTTAGTTTGAAATGTTCATTGAAATAAGTAGATTTTTAGTTTTTGTTTATTTATTAAGTTAATATAAAACCATATAGTCACATTTTAGAATACAATAGAATAGAATTTTAGAATACAACTAGAAACACTGTCCTGGCCTGCTTCTAAGTTCAGTGGCCTGACAAAAAATAAAAAATAAAAAAAATTTGATTATTTTTTTTTTTTTTAAATCATCTCGCGGCCCTCCCGTGGCTGCTCGCGGCCCACCTTTGGGTCGCGACCCCGACTTTGGGAACCACTGGTGTACATGACAAGAAAACAAGAAAATACCACTTAATGCATCTTTAACTAGCTGGAAGTGTGGTCAAGATCTTGACGTGAGTGTCCACCGGTAAAGAGACATGCCGGTCGGTAGGACATGTCTCCCGTTACAACTGTCTGTGATGAAAAAATACCAACAATCTCATGTGAGACTAAAACAAACAACGAGGATTATTTATGGCAGGGGTTCTCAAACTCTTTCATACCGTGACCCCATTTTATTTAGGATTTCTTTTGGGGACCCCACCCACACTTAATGTATCGCGTAATTTCAACGTGGAATTAAGGAATATATCAAAATAAAAGCACACGATGTTGAACACAGTTTGAGAACCACTGATTCACGGCATTGTTTGCGTTTGAGTATAACGACGTAGCGTGAATGTCAAGAGGAAGCCGGAGTGAGTAATAGGCCAAACAATGGGCGCGTGGCAAGGGTGGGGGTGGTGGCGGGGGGGGGGGGGGAGCGGGGGGGGGGGGGGTCTTCCCAGCAGAGCGACGTGTACCAGAGCCAGAGATAAGGAGAGATTAATTTCCTGAGGCGGCGTCAGACCTTTAGATAAGACCCCCGCTGCCGCTTTCCCTCATCAAAGAAATATCACCGTTCTTTTAGACACACAGGTTCAAACAGTGTAGGAGAGAGAGAGAGAGAAAGATGGAGGAGAGGGAGGAAGAGAGAGAGAGAGAGACATTTAGGGATGCACCAATCCGATATTGATATCGGATATCGGCCCCGATATGACTAAAATAGCTAGATCGGTTATCGGAGACAATACAAAAACAGGACTTTATCATGTTATCCTTGACACTTTTTTATGACTCATGCTTTTTTCTGTCAAATCAACTAAACTAAACTAAAAAACGAATTCTTATTTTACAATGATGGCTTGGCAGCAAGAGCCACATCCGTATCTCTCTCCACCGTCTAGTGGAGGCTATCATTTGGTAATCGAGCAGAGATGTTATGAGAATCATATCGTAAAGAGTCTATAAATGAATGAATGAATGAATGAATGAATGAATGAATGAATGAATGAATGAATGAATGAATGAATGACTTGTCGTACAGAACTTGTAAGTCGCTTTGGATAAAAGCGTCAGCTAAATGACTAAATGTAAATGTGAATGAATGAATGAATGAATGAATGAATGAATGAATGAATGAATGAATGAATGAATGCATGAATGAATGAATGACGTTTATTTTTCGGTCTTGTTTACAGACAAATCAATCACACCCGTTAAAAAAAAAATAATAATAATCACAAATGTACATATTCAAGGCAAGCAAGCTCACACAAAATCCAAAATCAACGACCGAAAAAAGGAATAGGCTGAAGCACATGCTTATTTTTGCCTATCCTTTACAAATTCTTAAAAACTAAATATATTTTAATATAAGAAAGAAAAACTTAAAATATGCTGCAAGATAATAAAAACAAAATTAAGAAAAAAACAAATGTTTGATGTTTTACTCAAAACTGTACTCCTGAATTATTTGATCCTTTAAGGCTTTTTAAATCTCCCCTGAGAAGAAGTGAACACGAGGACACAGGGAGGGCTAAGACTTCTCTCTCGAATGGATTGCGGCTTATAGATCTTCTCTCGCCGGAGGGCTGGTTGCTAGGATATGAATGACGGACAGGCAGGCAGACAGGCAGACAGGCAGGCGGGCGATCGGCCCACATTGAATCAGTCAGCATGGCAACTGTCAGCCAGCAGCCTGCCTCCGTATTGTCTCCCGACTCCACTGTCTTTTTTATTGCGTTTGTGAGAGCAGATGGAGGAGGATATTAGAGAAACGATAGTGAACAAACAGATTAGAGCGGTGATTCGTCTGTCTTTGAGGAAACCTCTATGCGAAGCTGGCCGCCCCGGCCGGGGGGTTTATTTTGAGTCTTGTGTTGTCGGGCAGAGAGACGTTTCTATTTTGCATTTCAAATCAATGACGCCTGCCTGCGTGTAGACTAGATAGTGCTTTTGGTGAAAAGGTCTATTTCTATTTAATTCAGTGATGGTGATATAATAGGTTCTGGTGTTGGTAAATAGACCTGTTCGCCAACGACGTTGTGACAAAATATGCGCGCGCAGACCCGAGGCAGAAAGGAACGTAATCCTGGTCAGAACAACGGGGGCGGACTACAATATATTTGCATTTGTTAGCCATGCTAGCGATCTAAACAAATCAATCAAAATGTCAAAGCTAGATCATGTAAAAGGTGAAAGACTCACACTCACAGCCGTGGTGATTTGGCTAAATGACATCCAACCGTTTTTTTGTTTGAAACTACTTTTAGTCAGGGGAGTGTCATGGTTTCACCCTTAGAGCCCCGTTGTACTTCTTTTAGCGCAGCAGTTCGCACAGGTCCGGGGTAACTTAGTCACGTGACTCAGTTGATATTGCCGATTGTCTCAAACACGGTATGTTTGTAAACAGCGAACAGGTCTATAGGGAGGTGTAGTCTGACGTCACTTTAGTTTCCCCTAAAGAAACTAAACGGTCCACCCATATAGGGATTTATCATTGAGAACATTTATTATCGGCTATTGTAACAATTCTGCCTCATGAACATTGGCAAGCTTTCCATTTTTGCACAAATTGAGTTCCCTTCTATCAGTAACATTATTGTCCTCTTAACATGCAACGGCCCACATGTGGGCCCTCTTGAGGACGAGTTTCCCACCGGCACTTTGGCGACCTCTAGCGGCTCGGGTGTTTGTTTAAAGTGAGTGTGTACATGTGGATGTGTGTGCAGTAGGGATGTCCGATATTATCGACCTACCGATATTATCGGCCGATATGGGCATTCAAATGTAATATCGGAAATTATCGGTATCGGTTTTCAAAAAGAACATTTTATTTATTTATTTATTTGTTCTTACAGGCAAACAAGTAAGAACAAATTCTTATTTTATTTATTGTGAAAAGTATGCATAATGTGTTAATTCCACGACAAGAGATATGTTAATTACCTGAAATTATTCAGTTTTTTGGGGGGGAAACCCTGCATATATCGGTATCGGTTGATATCGGTATCGGAAATTAAGAGTTGGACAATATCGGTATATATCGGATATCGGTAAAGTGTGCAGTAAATATAAATGACTCATTTGTTTGTAACTGATATTGCCTTTTTTGTCTTTTGAAGTTTGCAGACTCTTTCAACTTCAATGCCCACAAGTGGCTGTTAGTCAACTTCGACTGCTCTGCGATGTGGTAAGTTATCTAACCATCGTACTGGGGAGAGACAGTGGCTCAGGGGGTAGAGCAGTTATTTGGTCATCTGAAGGTTCCCGGTTTGTTTCCGGCTCCATCCTGGAAGCGTGTCAAAGTGTCCTTGAGCAAGACACAAAAACCTCTAACTGCTCGGGGAGAGAGACGTTTCTACGTCAGACTACACCTCTCAAGGAATACCTTAAAAACATCAATGACCACAGACAGGGGCGTAGCTGGGGGGGGGGGGGGGGGGGGGGGGTAGCTTAGGATGATTCCAAATCTTTTTTTACTAGACATCACTCAGGTGTATTATTGATGCTCTCAATGATACTATGTTTGTTTCTGAAGTGTGTGTGTGTGTGTGTGTGTGTGTGTGTGTGTGTGTGTGTGTGTGTGTGTGTGTGTGTGTGTGTGTGTGTGTGTGTGTGTGTGTGTGTGTGTGTGTGTGTGTGAGATAATATAGAGAGAGAGGGGGGCTTTGGTAGACTATTGCATTGTCCATTCATGAAGATGAAAGCAATGCACATCCTTTACTAGGCTCACCCACCAACAGTGCAGGTGCTGAACTGCTGATCCGAATGTATAGTAAAAACTATATTATGCGTTTCATCAATAAAAAAAATGGCCAAAAAATTTCCGCTTGCGCGCTTACGCGCGCTTGCATTCACTGAGGGCCAACAAATACATTCTTTCATGGGACCCAGAATCTGGAGCTACACCCCTGACACAGATCTCCCATCATCACGTCAGCCACATCCTGTGTGTCGAGTCAACTATCGTCGTCACAGCAACCCTTAGCTGGGACAGGAAGTGAGTGTGTGAGTGTGTGAGCGTGTGTGTGTGTGTGTGTGTGTGTGTGTGTGTGTGTGTGTGTGTGTGTGTGTGTGTGTGTGTGTGTGTGTGTGTGTGTGTGTGTGTGTGTGTGTGTGTGTGTGTGTGTGTGTGTGTGTGTGTGTGTGTGTGTGTGTGTGTGTGTGTGTGTGTGTTTGTGTGCTGTTGACAGCAGGGGCAGATGGGAGCCTTAGATCTATTTTTACAGTATGACATATTCAGGTGTAGGTTTGTTTGTTGATTGATTGAAAACTTTATTAACAGATTGCAGAATGGGTTCAATACAGTACGGCTCAAACAAACAATTGTTAAAGGAAAATTCCAATATTTTGGGAAACTAGCTTACCGTCTTCTCCAGAGAGAGACAAGAAGATAGATACCAGTTTCCTCTCTGTGCGTTCATGTAGAAAGCTATCTGGCTGCACGTTAGCCTAGCTTAGCACAATGAATGAAGCGGATATGACCGGGTAGCCTTCGGGAGAGGTGTTAGTTGGCCAATGGCTAGGCTACCCAGGCATGTCGCTTCCATTCATTGTGCTAAGCTAGGCTAACATGCAGCCTTTCTACTGAATGCACAGAGAGGAGACTGGTATCTATCTTCTTGTCTCTCTCTGGAGAAGACGTTAAGCTAGTTTCCCAACATTTTGGAGTTTTCCTTTAACAATTGTTTTGTATTGAGCCGTACTGTATTGTACCCATTCTGCAATCTGTTAATAAAGTTGTCAATCAATCAATCAATCAATCAATCAATCAATCAATCAATCAATCAATCAATCAATCAATCAATCAATCAATCAATCAAACAATCAAACAAACCTGTAAAAATAGATCTAAGGCTCCCATCTGCCCCCTGGCACACACACACACACACACACACACACACACACACACACACACACACACACACACACACACACACACACACACACACACCACACACACACACACACTCACTTCCTCTCCCAGCTAAGGGTTGCCGTGATGACGATAGTGACTCGACACACAGGATGTGGTTGACGTGATGACGGGAGATCTGTGGTCATTGATGTTTTTAATGTATTCCTTGGGAGGTGTAGTCTGACGTCACTTTGGACCGCTCGCGAGGTCCACCCGTATAGGGATTCATCATTGGGGAAATGGATTATCGGCTATTGTAACAATTCTGCCTCATGAACATTGAAAGCTTCCATCTTTCAGGGTGGCTGAGTGGCGCAGTGGGCAAGGCGCTCGACACTAATGCAGGAGATGCTGGGTTCGAGACCAGCTCTCGCCGTTGCTACCAGCTTGGCTGGTTGTTCATACTAACACAATTGACAGTGTTAGGGGTGGGAAAGCTGGTGGGTGGGGATCGGACGTTGTGGACAGCGACTCCTACAGGTCGGTTGGTGCGCCTCTACAGCAGAATCAGGAAGTAACAGGGGTAGCGTGAGCCTCCCACTCATTACTCCTCGCCACTGAGAGTTCGCGCTGTACAGGTGAAAAGATGCAACAGCTGCCTCCTCGTGTACCGGAGGGGACACGTGATGCAAGACTTGGTCCTCACTGCAGCCGACCAGTGGGAGGCATGGTCTAGCAACGTTCGAGACAGGGGAGGGGAGAATTGAAGGGAGAATTGGCGAGGCGAAATTGGGATGGGAGAAAAATAGAAAAATAAGGAGAAAAAGTGGATAAAAAAAAGAAAAGCTTTCCATTTTTGCACAAAATGAGTTCCCTTCTATCACTAACATTATGTTTATTAAGCATTTTTGGTTGAAATACAATTTGGGGATTTCTTTTTTATGATTAATTGTGAATATTTCATGTTGAGCTATAGATTGTGATGAATACGCACAGAAAGGTACACCGTGCCAATGTTCATGCTTTATTTGTTTTAACAGACGATTTAGAAATGGGCAATGGGGAAATACGTTGCGTTTTCAAGATGGTGGACCGGCCGGAAACAGCAATGACGTACCACTACACCTCCCTATAGACCAGGAAGTAACCACTACACCTCCCTATAGACCAGGGGATTACCACTACACCTCCCTATAGACCAGGAAGTAACCACTACACTCCCTATAGACCAGGAAGTAACCACTACACCTCCCTATAGACCAGGAATAACCACTACACCTCCCCATTGATCCCCTCGGGGGGAATGTGGGCGTCATATCGGCACACAATGACCTCACAGTGGTACTCATTACATATTTTATACCCAGTTTAATCACCTGTACATTGTATATCACTATTGCACTTTACTGTTACATTGCACTCCGGCCTCTTTTCGATGTACTGTACTTGTGCTGCATGATAGATCGATTTGAATCTAATCTAATCTAATGTAATCTAATGTAATCTAATCTAATCTAATCTAATCTAATCTAACCTCTATATTGATTGATTGATTGATTGATTGATTGATTGATTGATTGATTGATTGATTGATTGATATTTTTACATACAGATGTATGCCCAGCCCATTATGGGTTTACAAGACATATATACAATAAGTATATAGTATACTTAACAATAAGTATATAGACCAAGATGGCCACACAATTTTAAACAAAATAAAACATAATAACAAGCTGTAAACAATGTACTTCAAAGAAACAAGAGGAATTCATATAAAATGATATAGGATATAATGTGTTTGTCTTAAGTGCCATGCTTTCTCCAAAAATCCTGCAAAAACTGAAAATCTCCTCCACAAAAAAACCAACTCAACATACAACTCTCAGACTGCCAAGACAAATCCGGATTTACAAATGGAATTTTCTCAAATAAAACCCTCCCCAAATCAGTGTACAAGGGGCAGTGAAAACTAAATGAAATTCATCCTCCACCACTCCCAGATCACAGAGAACACACAACCGCTCCTCCTCAGGTGTACCTTGGAATCTACCCACTTACTATACTATAAGTGTACAGTATTAACAGGGAGACACAGTCAGGAGGAAAGCTGGATTCACGGCTGTGTGGAGCTCTCATGATCTCATGATCTCACTTCCTCATTTCATGCTCAGTGAATGAGACTTGAGACGTTCTGTGTCAGTGTTACTGATGAGATATGCAATACAATGTTAGCTACGAATTAAGGCACTGGGTCCTATGTACACTACTATACAATATACAGTTTTTACTCTATATACTTATGCTATACTTGCTATTTCTAAACTATACTATACATTTTCATTACGTTTTCCTCGTTCCTTTAAGTGTCCTGTCCATTTTGTTAAAGTGACCGTTTGTGTGTGAGCGAATGCAGCATGTGTGTTGTGTGTGTGTATGTGTGTGCTTGTGTGTGCTTGTGTGTGGAGAGTTCAGTGTTCAATGTTCTGATGGCCTGGGGAAGAAGCTGAGCCTTAGTCTCTCTGTTCTTACTGCGTATGTGCGTAAGCGCTTGCCTGACATGCAGTACTACTTACTACTGGTTAAATACTAAGTACTATTATAATTATTTTGAACTTCCTGTTTATATATTTTAATTGATAAATATTGTCTCCCCCCCCCCCCCCCCCCCCCCCAGGGTGAAGAAGAGATCTGACATCATTGGAGCCTTCAAGATGGATCCCCTTTACCTCACACGAAAACCAGGAGTCAGGTACAGACATGAGAGAGAGAGAGGGAGAGAGAGAGAGAGAGGAGAGAGATAGAGGATCTTCTTGCCAGCTTGTCACCTTCAAAACTCCCACGTGAAGCTAAGCTAATAGTGTTGTCTTTGTGTTTGACCTAGAATAGTTTAATCAACATTAGCATCAAGCATTGTGGTGTGTGTGTGTGTGTGTGTGTGTGTGTGTGTGTGTGTGTGTGTGTGTGTGTGTGTGTGTGTGTGGTGTGTGTGTGTGCGTGTGCGTGTGCGTGTGTGTGTGTGTGTGTTTGACAGCTTGCGTCTGGCTTAGTGACACTGCAAGGCCAGGGTGTGAATAAAAGACATGAGCTTCCCTGAAAACATTATGTCACTTTTTTTTGTTTGGGAAGAAGGGGAGGGGGGGGGCGGGCGTTTGTAAACCCCAGGAAATGTAATAATAACATATCAAATTGAAAGTGAAATTGATCCTATAACTCTTATCCAAACTCCTAAATAGAGGCCTTGTTGCATGGAATATCTGTGTGTACAGTAGCGGTCTCTCTTCCAACATGGCTGCCTGTAATCGCTGGTAATCGCCTAAAAGAGAAAATGGCTCATTCTGTCTCATGTCTGTGTACTACTGGTACAGTAGGTGAAACATTGGAAAAGCATACTATTCCTGTTGCACTGCGACCTGTTTGTAAGATCTAGTGTATATGTACAGTGTGCGTGTGTGCGTGCGCATGCGTGTGTGTGTGTATACATGCGTGCGTGCGTGCGTGTGTGTGTGTATTAGGGCTGACCCTATTAGTCGAATAGTCGACTAATTGATCGAAAGGAGCCGTAGTCGACTGCAAACCTTAGTAGATTAGTTATTATAATATTTATTTTCTTTTTTTAAATATATATTTTTGTATCATTCTTTCAAAAGAAAGAGGCCTAGAAACGTGGCTAACGCTAATGGCACGCATACCAGAGGCTAACTGAAAGAGGATTTCACCCATCTAATGAACACACTAGACTAGACAAATATCAACATGTATCCATCAGTGGACCAAGCATTTCAGTCATGAGTAAAGTAAAGCACATTCTGGATAGAAAATCACTCTACATTCTCTACTGTTCACTAGTTTTACCATATTTAAATTACTGTGCTGAAGTCTGGGGAAACAATTATAAGTCTACACTACAACCACTTTTATACTCCAAAAAAGGGCCATAAGGATAGTTCACATTGCAGGTTATCGTGATCACACTAACATATTGTTTTTGGAGTCAAAGACATTGAAGTTAAATGATCTTGTCGAATTTAAAACGGCACAATTAATGTATAAAGCAAAAGTCATGCACTTCCAAGAAACATTCAAGAATTGTTCTTTGATAGGGAGAGGGGTTATAATCTGAGGGGAGAACACAATTTAAAGGTGCTAAACGTACGCACTACCATGAGAAAACACTGCATCTCGATATGTGGAGTGAAACTGTGGAACAGTCTAAATGTGGTGCTAAAGCAATGTCCAAACATGAGACAATTCAAACTGATGTATAAGGAAATTATGTTCACAAGGTACAGGGATGAGAAGGGACTTGATATTCACGGGTGTTTACATTTTTATTTTGTTTTCTATTTTATTTCTTTTATACATATATAGTTTTTGTTTTTTTGTTTTGCATATATATATATATATTTGTTTTCTTCTTTTCTTTCTTTTCTTTTTTATGTTTAAAATAGTACATGGAATGCATTTTTATCTTTTTATTTTTAATAAACTAATTATACTTTTATTTTATTTATTTATTTTTTATAGTCGACTAATAGTCTAATCTATCGGCTAATTTCGGCCAATCAAAGTCGACTATCCAAATCCTTAGTCGGGGACAGCCCTAGTGTGTATACATGCGTGTGTGCGTGTGTGTGTGTGTACTGTGTATGCGTGTGTGTATGTATGTGTGTGTGTGTGTGTGTGTGTATGTGTGTGTGTGTGTGTGTGTG
>NC_140166.1:141046783-141049283 GCF_963971535.1 Notolepis coatsorum | reverse complement strand
CTTGACTTTCATAATATGACCTCTCCTCTCATCATCTGAATGAAGTTATTTAACGATCTTGAAAAAAATAAAAAAAATATAGAAAATCACAAATGTACATATTCAAAATAAGCTCACACACAAAATCCAAATCAACGACAGAAAAAAAGGAATAGGCTAAAGCACATGCTTATTTTGCCCATCCTTTACAAATTCTTAAAAACGAAATATATTTTAATATAAGAAAGAAAAACTTAAATATGCTGCAAGATATTTTTTTTTAAAGAAAAAAACAAATGTTTAATGTTTTACTCAAAACTGTACTCCTGAATTATTTTATCCTTTAAGGCTTTTTTAAATCTCCCCTGAGAAGTACACAACTTCAACCCGTCACTAAGGCTATGCCATAATTTAACTCCCAAAATTGAAACACATCTAGCTTTTACATTAGTTCTTACCTTTTTACATGTTTTAAGAATACATAACCCTCTTAAATGATACTTTCCTTCTCTTGGTTGAAAGAGACATTGAATACAAACTGGTAGGCTTTTACTCATAGCACAAAAAATTATTTCCAAGGTTTTTATGTACATCTGACCTCTCCTCTCATCATCTGACCTCTCCTCTCATCATCTGACCTCTCCTCTCATCATCTGACTCTCTCTCATAATCTGACCTCTCCCTCTTATCACCTGTCCTCTCCCTCTTATCACCTGTCCTCTCCTCTCATAATCTGACCTCTCCCTCTTATCACCTGTCCTCTCCTCTCATCATCTGACCTCTCCTCTCATCATCTGACCTCTCCTCTCATCATCTGACCTCTCCCTCTTATCACCTGTCCTCTCCCTCTTATCACCTGTCCTCTCCTCTCATAATCTGACCTCTCCCCTCTTATCACCTGTCCTCTCCTCTCATCATCTGACCTCTCCTCTCATCATCTGACCTCTCCCTCTCATCATCTGACCTCTCCTCTCATCATCTGACCTCTCCCTCTCATCATCTGACCTCTCCCTCTCATCATCTGACCTCTCCCTCTCATCATCTGACCTCTCCTCTCATCATCTGACCTCTCCTCTCATCATCTGACCTCTCCTCTCATCATCTGACCTCTCCTCTCATCATCTGACCTCTCCTCTCATCATCTGACCTCTCCTCTCATCATCTGACCTCTCCTCTCAGTATCTGACTCTCCTCTCATCATCTGACCTCTCCCTCTCATCATCTGATCTCACCGCTTATCCTTTCACTCTTAGGGTTTGCAGGATGATACTTTTTCACCTCTAGTTGAGGTTAGGGTCGGGCATGACTCATGAGGTCCCCAGTAAGGTTAGGTTAGGGTTAAGGTAAGGGTTAGGTTTATAAACAACCTACATCCCGATGCTAAATATAGTGAAAATAGGGAGTCGCTTATTCCTTTCTCCTCCTCTCCTATCATATCCTTCTTCCTTTCCTTCCTTTCCTTTCCTTTCCTTCCTTTCCTTTCCTTTCCTTCCTTTCCTTCCTTTCCTTTCCTTTCCTTTCCTTTCCTTTCTTCCTTTCTTTCCTTTCCTTTCCTTTCCTTCCTTTCCTTTCCTTTATTTCCTCCTCTCCCTCTCCTCTCCCTCCTCTCACATTGTCCTCTCCTCTCCTCCTCTCTCTCTCTCCTCCTCTTCATTGTCCTCTCCTCTCCTCCTCTCTCCTCTCCCCTCCTCTCCTCCTCTCACATTGTCCTATCCTCTCATCTCCCCTCCTCTCTCCTCTCTCCTCTCCTCCTCTTACGCTGTCCTCTCCTCCTCTTACGTTGTCCTCTCCTCTCTTCCTCTCCCTCTCCTCCTATCACATTGTCCTATCCTCCTCTCATGTTGTCCTCTCTTCCTCTCCTCTCCCTCCTCTCCTCCCCTCTCCCCCCTCCACTTCTCCTCTCCTCTCCTCTCTTCTCCCCTCCTCTCCTCTCCGTCCCCTACTTTCCGCTCCTCTCCTCCCTCTCCCCCTCTCTCTCCTCTCCTCTCCTCCTCTCACATTGTCCTCTCATCTCCTCCTCTCCTCCTCTCCCCTCCTCTCCTCCTCTTACATGTCCTATCCTCTCATCACCCCTCCTCTCTCCTCTCCCCTCCTCTCCTCCTCTCTCCTCTCCCTCCTCTCCTCCTCTCTCTCCTCTCCCCTCCTCTCCTCTCCTCTTATGTTGTTCTCTCTCTCTCTCCTCCTCTCCTCTTACGCTGTCCTCTCTCTCTTCTCCTCTCCTCCTCTTATGTTGTCCTCTCTCTCTTCTCCTCTCCTCCTCTTATGTTGTCCTCTCCTCTCTTCCTTCCTCTCCTCTCTTATGTTGTCCTCTCCCTCCTCTCCTCCCCCTCTCCTCTCCTCTCCTCTCCTCCCTCTCCCCTCCTTCCCCTCCTCTCCCCTCATCTCCTCTCCTCCTCTCTCATCTCCCCTCCTCTCCTCTAACCCTCCTCTCCTCCCTCTCCCCCTCCTCTCTCCTCCTCCCCTCCTCTCCTCTCCTCTCCCCTCCTCTTCCTCCTCTTACATTGTTCTATCCTCTCATCAC